>NC_071584.1:17685189-17996522 GCF_024509145.1 Vidua macroura | reverse complement strand
CTGCTCAGGACTTTCCAGCCCCTGACATCTTTGCCAACACAATATTCTGCTGTCTCAGGATGAGCAATCGCTCCTGGCTCAGCCCCAGCGAGTCATTTGTAACGTGATCTGGGCATGGGAGCCACCAGGGAGGTTCATGGGCAGCACGTCCTGATCCTGATGGTCCTGCAGATCCCATCTTTGATCAGGGCACAGCTCTCCCCTTAAACTGCAGATCCCATCTTTGATCAGGGCACAGCTCTCCCATTAAACCGCTCCTCATCCTCTTCTAAACACTGCAGGGAATTCCGTTCATGGGTAACTCCTCTTTTTTTTTTTTTTTTTAATAGGAATATCTCCAAATTATTTTTTCTTTATCACTGCATTTATATGTCAAAGGTACATTAAAAAGTAAACAACCATTTTTGCTTTCATACTGATCCATACTTGCCAGGCTAAAGGGGAAACATGTATGGCCAGCTAGAAATTAGGATTAATTACATTTAAAGTAATCATAAATTGAAGGCTCTTTATGAAGAATTCTTGTACTTCAGCAATTCCTGTTTGAAAACAAAAGCAGACACAAAAAACTACAGTCACAAAACCCAAAGATGACCATGAAATATTTATTAATCACTGATCAGCAAAATATAAATAGTCCACAGACATTTATACAGAGACCTTCATAGGCTGTAGGTACTCACCCTGAAGCATTATTAGGTTGTTTTTCTGGCCTAGAAGACACCAGATATTTCCATCAAAAAGAGAAAAGAAGATCATTGCACGAGCTAGAAAGAAGAATACATTTGTCAGTTACAGGGTTGAGTTGCAAGTTATTTTCAGGAAATACAGGCAAGAAGTAGCATTAAGGGTCTGTAAAGTTTCTCATAAACAACAGAGCTAATCCCCTGATCTATGGTGCTTGCATGTACAAAGAGAGGAGAATTAAATTAGCTAGATTTCATTTTTTCCACTGTCATTGAAGAGCAATATTTTACTTTCTCTGCAGACAGCAGTAGGGCTGATGCATCTTCCCTTAGTGAGAAAACACTTATTTTATTTTTTTTCAGCTCAGTTCTGAAAGTTTGTTGACCTTGTTTCTTATCTAACATGGCAGAAGCTGCTGATCAGGACTGCTGCTGCTTTCCCAAACTTAGGTGTGTTATCTCCTTTGATCTTTTTGTATAAAGCCAGTCAGATAATTGATCTTTTGGGCTTGATAAGCTGAAGAAGACTAACAATGAAAAACAGACCAGAAAAAATATTTTGCAGTAACATGAAATATTTATTTGAAACACAACAGTTTGTGTTTACTTTTCAAGACTGTAGTTTTCTAAACCAATTTAAATGGAAGTTTCTTCTTATAGTCAGAGAATGAAAATATAGATAAATATATACAGAGAATAACTGTTTAATCAAAATTGCCTTAATTTTGCAAAGGTGATTTTTTCTAAAGCTGTACATTTATTTCACTTGCTATTTCATCAACTGTGCCACTCTCTGCTTTTTTGAATGATGAATTAGGGGTTTCTGGGGAGCCCAGGTTTTCAGTGCTAATGCTGCTCTCTCTTCTCACTAATTTCCAATTAGAGGCTGAGACAGTCTCCAGGAGAGTGAGAAGTGAATTTGATGTTGAGAGTTCTTTATCACCTCTGCCTGAATAAGGGTGAACCTGCAGCCAGTGTGAACAAAGGCATTTTCACCCTCCGTGTTAATGGAATGAAGAATTCCTCATGTGCACTTAGCACAGAAATAAAAGTGAAGCCCTTGAGGACACACCTCGTGGCTACACCTGAGGCAGATGTCTAATTTTCTCCTTATTACGTTGTTTTCATGCTATTAACTGATCCACTCCAAGAAGTCAGAGAAAACTTGGCCTCACGCCCTGAATTCTTGTCAGCAGACTTTGAAGCTTTTGTGTTTTATCTGGCAAACCTAAATCTTTATTGATTTTCTTATTTAATCACATTTCCCAGAGAAAGCACGGGGAATAAGCCACTAGACTAGGGCTTAAGAAATTTCAGTTTAAGCCTTTTTTCACCAGTTTTTCTCCAAGTCATTTAGGTTTTAGTACCTCAGTTACTCCACTGGAATTGAATAACACTTCACAGTTTTACAGGATGTTTGTAAGGGTAATTTCATTAAAGATTTAAAAACTGATGCTACAGTAAAAAGCCATCTGACTACAATTTCCTGCCATGGAAAATTGGTGGGGAAAAGAACTTTTTTTTTGCTATACTGATATCAGAGTCCCTTATTAACTTACTTGAAATAAAACTCATGACAGAGGCAGTGCTGACTCTGCTTGATGAAGTTCCTGCATTAACCTGCAAAGAAAATTTGACATTTTTGTGATGTTTGGGCAAAGTTCTTGAAGATGGGGGGATTCACTTATATGGCTTTATAAACAGGAAATTAGAACAGCATTTATGGTCTGGAATGCTTTTCACATGAGATGGATTTCATTGACTCTTTGACACATTTTCTACCTTGCCTTGTTTTCTTAGTCTCTTCTTCCTTTTGGGGTGCCCTTTGCACAGTGGAATGAGGCAACATAAAATGGTTTAAATCTGTTAAAATCTGTTAATTTGGGTTTTGTGGTAATTCTTGTGTTCCAGAAGTATCCCATTCTTGGGACTAAGCAATGATTTAATGAAATAAACCTGAGCTGAGCATGTAACTCATGTGCTTGTAGCTTTCTGTGGGGTGATGGTGCCTCTTATTTCATTGCAGAGGGCCAGGTATAAGTTCAGCAGATTATAACTCCAACCAAGACCTTAGAGCACATGTAATTACCTCTTATATCATAATTTATAAACCTGCTGGAATTTATAATCATCTTAAGATACTGTTTTCTTGCCTTTATTGTTAATTAAGCCAGTCCTTGCTTCACTTTTTTTTTTGTTGTTGTTGTTGTTGTTGTTGTGGTTTTTAAATTCTACCCATGAAAATCTACCAGACATGCCAGACACAAAATAAATAAATGCAATATAGAGGGAAAAATATATGTGCTGCCTCTGGCAAAAGGGGTGTTAAAAACTAAAGTGCCCCTATTGTAATTGCAGTCATTAAGCCGTGACAAATACATGAACATTATGCAACCAACTTGAAACAAAGTAAAATATTAAATTTAATAAACAACAGGAAAATAAATTAAATTTTAAATAAATTTTAAAAAATAAACAACATAAAAAAAAAGAAAGAAGAAATAGAAGAAGTTGCTCAGAGCTCCATCCAACCTGACCTTGAATATAATTTTAAATATGTTGAAGCAACCCAGAGTATTTGACATTCCTCAAAGCTCTGGGGCATATTTAGGTGCAGCCATCAGATGAAGAGGTCTGGGAGCTCGCTCCTGTTCTCTCTACATCTGTTCTACACACAAAAAGCAGCACACACCTTTCTTGCTAAGTGGAACAGGAGAAAATTGTATTGTTAGCAGAAATTTAGGCTGCAAGGATACCACAAACAAGTGAGTGATACCTGTAAGCGTTTTGGCATGGAATAATGAATAATAGATAATAAGGTGGTTCCTTATGGAAACCACCTGTTTCTACCTTGCTTGATCTCAAGTATGGAATTTTAAGATAAATTCGTATCTCCCAAGACCACCTTTCTGTAGAGATCAATGTTTTCCATTACAAAGGAGATGTGAACACCACATTTTATTGTAATTGAAGTATCTGGAGGTTGTTTCTCAGTAAAAATCCCTCAGAATTCACAAAAAATAATGAAAAGGATATCTTCCTTACTTTTAAATTTTTCCTTCTTGATGCTATTAATCAATTGTTCCTTAGTGAGTGTAAACGCATGCCTTAAATGCTAAAAAGAAATTCTACACTAGACAGGTTTATTCCATCAAGAATTTAGTCCTTTTTTGTGCATGTAGGGAAATAAAAGTTCATATTATTTACATTTTATAAATGTTATATTGTGTTCCAGTAGTACTTTTCAAGCAAATGATGTCATTCTACCTGAAATATTTGAGTCCTTATTGATCATATGATCAGGGGAGAAGTACATTAAAGATAAATGCTGGGAGAAAGAAAAATGCTTCACACTGAGCGGCTTGGCTGAGTAAATTTTAGTAAAGTTCCAAACAACATGAATAATGTATTGGAATTCCCTCAAAATCACCCAAATATGAAGTCTGCAAAGAGAGCCCAAGGCGAGCTGTTGCAGGGTCCATGTGTTCTCCAGTGAAAGTTGCTTTGTCCACAAAGGTTTGAATATTAAAATTATCACTATGGTCTTAACGTGCTCTTCATTTCTGATTCCAAACAATTGTTTAAATAGTGGAGGGAGCTGTGTGGCAAAACTCTGCAGTGTTCAGTGGTGCTTTCTTCAGGCTCTGTTTTGGAGCTGGAGCATTATTGCTGCTCCTTGCATGTAGAAATTTCATTTTTATCAGAGTGAAATGGGAGCTGTGCTTGGGTGCACAAAGGGAAGTTACTGTGGCAAATGTTATCGGCTGCTATTGGCAATTAGCTTACAGAGGATTATTGGGGGTTTTAAATGCTTAACTAGCAAGGTGATATATTGTGTGCTAATGAAAGGGACAATTTTAACGAATGTAGGTCATCTTTGAGCAAAATTAGCATTCAACAGAAGTTGCCTGTTATGTCTCAACTTCAGGAAGCCGAGCCTATAGACTTTAAACCGTGGTAGGATGCTGCCCTCTTCTGCTGATTCTAAACTCAGTTTTTCCTTTACAGCATCTGCAGTGGTTCTGAGCAATGTTTGCTCTCTGACTGTGGTAGTTCTTTAAAACAGAAAATAAGTAAAGTTTGCAAGTACACTCAAACTATATATTTAATACTGACAATGTACATAAGAAAAACACATAGGATATTTTAGAAAGTGCCCCAGGTGTTTGATGTATTATTTTAATTAGGTTATATCAAGCAAAATTCCTGCCTCTCAGCTCTTTTCTCTCTTCCAAACATAATATATGGGAATTAAACAATAAAGCTGGACTTTGAGCTGTGTAAGGACACTTTTCAGTTTGTCAGGTGATGAATTTATTACCCATGGCCTGTTTTGTCCTCCTGGCAAACCTGTCCCTTGTGGAGCAGCACAAATTGTAAACAGCTGCTAAAATGGAGCAGGTCTGAGTTGTGGCTATATATTTTTATATATATTTTTATCAGCTGCTAAAATGGAGCAGGCTGAGTTGTGGAGCTGCTGTAAGTTGTGGTTTCTCTGGGAAGAGACAGTGCTTGCATTCATGGCATTCACAGGGAGCTCTAAGGATCCTGGCTCCGATTCTTCTCATTTAGGAGAGAGCTACTTTCATTTCTGTAGGGAAAATAATGGATTTGTGCCTTAACACTGCCCTTTAGCAGGGTGGATCCTGAATAGGAATGTGCTCGTGCATTTAGTTCCTCTCTTGTGATCAGACATGGAAAATTATGGGAATGAAGGCAAGGGAAGTAATGAAATAAATTCATTTTTACTTTGTCCCTGCATTGCAAGTGTAGGTATTTGAATATCTTAGCACTTGTGCAATTCAGATATAGCTCTAATAAGGGTTTCTGTGATGTAGGGGACATGGAAATGTAGGGCTTAATGAAAGTGTATTTTCAGGCACTCCAGTTATCAGATACACCCTTTCTTAAGAAGAAAACCTTTTTCACAATAAATTTCAAAATAAAAACCTGGCCTTGGTGAAGAGTCTTTCAATACCTGCCTGCAGAGACCCTTCACACTGCAAAGAATGCTTTCCCAGGAGATGGAATCTGCTTTTATTATATTTTTGCTATTTCTTGTCAAGTTGCATTGTATTTGTCCTATCTGTATATCTAACTAATCTTAGGTGGAAAGAGTGACACAGAAAATGATCAAAAAATATTTAAATCCATCTTTGAATCTAACACCACCTTCCTTCTGCAGCACCTCTGCAGAAGGGCTGTGGTGAGCAATCTGGTCAGTGTGGCTTTTGTGGCAGAGTCTTTCCACAAATTCTGTCACATTTCTGCAAGGAATCATCAGGCATGAAAAGTATCCATGTCATAGGGTAGAAAAACATCCATGTCATAGGGTAGAAAAATATCCACATCATAGGGTAGCCCTGGGAGAAGTCCCTAAAGGAGCAGGTTGTGATTGTGATTGCCATGAAATGGAGCTGGTTGGAGATGACCCTGTGGTTCAGGGTAATGACAGATTTATCATAGGGCATTCCCAAGGTGTTGATTCATCAACCTGGGGAAATCCACAGGAAGTGTAATACTTATGGCTTGGTTGAAATTTAGTCATAAAAGCTTTTTTCTTCACTCTTCCTGTGATAGCACTGCTTCTCTGACTGCAGTTAGGATATCCATACCAGTTCTCATCACTACTTAAAAGCTGATGCACCCTCAACTTTACATCAAGTTGCCCCTTTCAGAGTAACAGCAGTGTTTTGGCAGCACCGAGTTACAATTTTGGGAGAAGTGGGAAAGGACAAGAGCTCGCAACAATTAAATTCTTTTGGGAAAGAATGAAAACACTTCTCAACTCTGCTCAGTACTGAAGTGTTGTCCCTTCATATCTGTGATTTAATGAGCAGTTACCTTAAAAATGACTGACTTTTGGATGTGGATGGTGTATTTGGTGTTCCAATAGTTGGGGTTTAAGTGGTCAATTTACAACCAACTTAGTTGGACTTAAGTACGATTTTGAATTGTGAATTTCTACAGAGGAATGTAATGAGATTGATAGAACAGTCCTTGTTTATCAGGATGGAAACAGAGCCCTGCCTTTTGCAGAGCTGTAAGTTAAAATTGAAAGATGTCCTGATTCAAAAGCTGAAATAACAAGCAGATTGCTTATAGGATTAGGTATGTACTCAACAATTGCTCAGTGGGAAATTACTGAACTGGAACATGAAGAGGAATGAGATGCAGCACAGAGCAACAGGCTGAGTGTGGATCACTAATTAACTCAACAATAGGAAGTTATTTGTATTGGTAACTCCAGGATATCAGGTATTTAGTTCTGTCCAGAACAGGTAAGAGAGCTTCCACCACACACGTAATAAATAGGCAGATGTTTCTTAAACTTGCTGCTGGCTCTGAATCCCTTTTAATTCTATTCCCTGCTCCCCTGCAAGGGAGCACAGAGAATGCCAAACTCAGTAGGAGCATTTAACTTTGGTTCTTGGTGTGTACTGACAAAAACCTCAGAATTATTTCCTGCAGGAGTTAATTCTGATTACCTATTAGCAGGCAGCCACGTTTCACTCAAACCAAGATTTTTATCAACTCTTTTCAGCCCTGATGACTATCCTGCATTCAGACCAGTTATCAGAAAGGATTCTGTCTTCGCGTGATGTAAATATTTTTGTTTATTTACAAAGAAGCAGAGGAATAACCTCTCAGTTTTTGGTGTCTGCAGAGGCACCTCAGGCAGGCAGGAGGAGCTTTACCTTTTTCTCATGCAGAAGTGACTCAGAACTCCCTGAGCCCTTCCCTGTTCAGGTGGCAGCCAGGGATGCCCAAGATTTCATTGCTGGGACACTCTCCTGTCCCTGCTGGATTCATAACAGTCAATAACACTCCTCCCTCAGCTACTGCCTAAAGCTCACTTATGCTTTAAAATTAGAGATAAATCTAAATTAATTTTAGATAAATGTGCTGGAAATTTAGGGTGTAATTCTGCATCATCTTATAATCACCACTAGAAATGGGACATGGTTCTGGCTTTAGGATGGATGGAAAATCCATCTCCACCAGATTTTACCTGCCAGGGAGGCTCACAGGGGTGACTTTTTGGGTTCTGGAGTTGAATTCAGGGATGAAAAGCTCAAGCAAAGGAAATCACCAGAATTGTGAATGATGATGCTGCTATTGAGTGTCTGTTGGGACAAACTGAGGGCTGTATTTCCCAAGGCCTCCAAGGGAAGTGAAGAAAATATTTCAGTGTAGTTTGTGCCTGTGGCTACTTTATATTTCAAACACTCAAGACACCAGCACAGAAAACACAGAGGCAGAAAGCTGTGCTAATGATCTGCAGAGAATGTGCACCCCCAGATAAACTGGTGACAGTCAAAGGAGGCTGATATTTCTGATTAATGAAAATACAAGAGTTTTAATAACAGCATTGAGGCTTAACATCTCTGGGGCTTTATCACAGCCAGTGTATTTTTCATTACTGGTTTTTTTTATTGTTGCTAAGGTCAAATGCATCACTGTATAATTACTGTGCAAAGCTGAAAAATTGCTCACATGGGTAAAATTTAAGATAAAGTATTTGCAAATAAGGAAAAAAAATGTTTATTTTATTCAAAGTAAATGTAAAGTGTTATCTATCCCAACATCAATTCCTTGAATTTATTGCTGTAGAACAGAGAAATATATATGGAAATGATGCTCTAAGAGCAGAGCAAATATGTACATTTTCCTTTCATTAGGTGACTTGGGCAATTGACTTGTCATTTAATCTTAATTTTAGGCCTGTTAGTGTGAAATATATAATTTCATAAATAATGAGTCACAATGGCACCGAACTTTCCAGGCTGCCCCAAGAGTGCTGGCCCCTCCTCTCTGTTGGTGAAGGCACTGAACAGGTTTAATCACACCTCCTGATAAATCAAATCACTGAAATGGTATCATAAATATTTGAATTATAAATATATTTTATGTTTTGATGTTGTGAGACTCGAGTTTGGTTGCACTTTGTACACGTGTTTTAGAGTTGAATGATGCCAAAGAATAGAGAGTAAAAAAATTCAAAATTTGTGATGATGAAGAAAGTTTCTGCCACTTTCCTTAGCCCAGAAAACTGCCAAGTTTAGTGCTACACTTTTGCCAGTATTTTCAATTCTATAAAAATGGGAAGGAATAATTTCATTTTACTTTTTAATCCATTGTAATGAAGTTCTCACAAAACACATTATTAGAGCATAACTCCAAACATAAGATACAAACTTTCATTTTGAATAGTAATTAAAGATACTTGAAAATTCTGAAAGTCAGGCACTATAATTGGAAAGAAATGTCAGCAAGGGAAGCTACGCTGGGCCTAAGAAACTCTTAATGTGATACAGGAAATGTGAATTTCCAACCCTAAATTACAATTTACTCTTTTTTTTTTTTTTTTTTTTTTTCAAAGAAAACCCTTAAATAGGATAAATAATCTGGGGCAAGAGGAGGTAGCAGGTAGGAAAGTTGGGGACAAAAATTATGGAGAGTAGATTTCTGGGACAGATTCAGTTCCAGATGTGGGTGCAGAAAGGGCAGGCAGGAGTCTCACTCCTGATGTGTTTTCTGTTCTGTTTGTGTCCTGACTTTTAATGGAGAATTATCCTTGAAAATTTCTTCAGGTTCAAATAGAAATTTTGACAGAACTTGGAAAGTGAACAGCATTTAAAGTGAGCAAATTGGCATGAATTCATGGCTCGGCTGTTCAGAATTTTGTACATAATTAGTAGCAATGTTTAAACATTTTGGTTTGCCTATAAACAGTGGGGAAACATCAAGGAGCTGGATTGAATAGCAGTGTGCAGTTATAAAATCTCTTTAAATAACCAAGGAAGAATAATTTGTTTGACAAACTGTCTGCTAAAATATTATTTCCCTCCTCCTTGAAATATATCTGTTCAGTGGTGTTCCAAGGAAATGCGAAAATAAGGCAGAGAGTGCAGATTTAACTCCTTTGGTGGGGAGAGGATCTGAGGGCAGAGGAGCAGCTGAAACTTTCTGTGGGATTGGGTGTGTGACTTGTTCTGAAACCTGGCAAGGGAAAGGGGACAGTGACAGCATCACTGAGGCTGTCTCCTTACCCCTCGTGTCCTCTGACAGGTGTCTGTGAAGGTTCCAAAATCAAAGGCAAGCTGCACCTGACCCCTTTGACTCGCCACCCTTTAACCTGACCCTGGGTTTCTTGAGCAGCAAAGTGCCTCAAGTGTCTCCTGTTCCCCTTGGTGATTGACATGAGCTGGGGTTTCAGGCTGGAACTACTCAGGTTTGCCCATGGGTCAGCAGCAGAGCCCCAAACGGAGCAGCAGTGCTGGGATGTGGTGCAGAACGAGGCAGGGATGGGTGCACTCGGCTTCTGGCTTTTTTTTCCAGCAGCTTCTTCTGCTGAATGAGCTTCTCCTTCTTCTTGCAAGCCCTGTGGCTTGAGCAGCAAGCTCCAGGCTTGGGCTGGATGATCTGTCTTGCTTTACATTCCTCAATAAACACTGGTAGAAAGGCTTAAGAACACAGGGAGGGTCGCAGGAAATTATCCAGGCCACTTCCTCTGCCTTTCTTTCCTCTGCTTGGAGGGTGAGAGAATACAAAGCATTATTATATTATCTCTCTGTTCATTCTGAGCCAATGAATAGAGCAATTTCCTTATTCACACATCTTTACAAATTGCTGGCTTGACTTCCTGTCATTTAAAACTACAAATGTGTTTAACAAAGAAGGTAATAGAATCATAACAATAATTACAGGCACGAGGGTAACGTGAAAAACTCATTGGCTTAATTAAAAGCTGATTACAAAAGCAAAGGTCTAGGTTGCATCCACTGGAAAGTGTGAGGAGAAAGTAACAGCAGCTTTGCAATATCAATTATAATTGTAGAAAGGTAAGAAAGCTGTTATTATTCTTAGATTTGTCTTACTGTTATGATGTTTTTTGCTTTCATTTATTTTCCTTATTAACAACAAAACACCCAGCAGAAAAAAAAAAAAAATCACCCCTAGGAAAGGGTGGATTTTCACATCACTCAGCACTCTCCATGTAAATCCTGCACCACACTGAAGCAGACACCTGATGTTAAAGACTTCCACAGGCCCATCAAAGTCAGTAGAATTAAGTGCTCAAAAATAAAGCATCTGTTTAAGTGCTTGGCTGATTTGGGCTACAATTAAAGATTTAGCTCAGCAAGCATAGGTATAAACTTAAAAGTTATATATATATTATATTATATTAGTCTTCTAGGAGTTATAAAATTAATGAAAATTTGCCTTAGACTGGAATTTTATTAGGTTGTAGTCAAATGATGACAGATCCCAGTGGCACAGTTGCTTGAGGTCATTTTCCAACATTTCTTTGCCAGGGGCAATTCAGCCCAGAAAGGATTATATAGATTTTATAGAGACAGAATGTCATGCAGGACATATTTGCTGAGCAGCACCATTCTACCTATAAAAGACAATACCAGGGGATTCAAGACCTCTTTGAGATGACTTTGTTTGTTTACTTTCCTGCAGAGCAGGTGCCATTAAGGAGTTCGTGTTCAGTTGGCGTGTACAAGTAGTTTTGGATTTTGAGCACAGATGCACAGAATTCTTTTTAGTTTCCCCTCATAGGTTCAGTTCTAGAGGCTGATCTTTGAGTCATTCTCTTGCTGAAGATGGAATTCTGAAATGGGCCATAGCTTTTCTTGCAAATTAAGGATGAGGTGGGCCAGTTTGTGTAGCTGTAACTGTACAACTTGTGTGTTACTTTTCTAGAAACATCAGAGTTTCTGCTTCCTCTTAAGCTGAAGCAGGTTAAGTTACCTTCAGCAGTGATTTGTTACATATTCTGGCTCACATTAAAGTGGACTATGAACATTCACAGCGTTAATTTGGAAGGGTCTCAGCAAGAGACTCAGAGGATTAGTACTTGAAAGCTCTCAGCTTTTTCTGGCAGTGTGGGTTTTATGGCAATGAGATGTTTGCAGCAAGGGGGACTGGATGAGGAGAAATGCTCACAGCTCCTATTTCAAGCACAGAGTTGCTCTCTGTAATTATTGCATGCTCAGATCACGACTCATTCCTGAGACCTCCGGAGGAGCCTTTCACAGCAGCAATTAGTGAGGAATTAAAAGGATGAGCAAAGTCACAGCCCAGCCTGGCTGGTGCTTCCACTTTCACATCATATGAAATAATTTCCTTTGAAGGCACTTAGGGAGGAGTAGTCAAATACTGGTCACTAGGCTGAGAGTTCCCCCAGGTCCTGCAGGAAAAAAGGGTCAAATGTGGTTGGTGTGGTTTTGTCTCTGAGTGCCCATCCCAGTGACACAAAGGCCATTCCTGTGTCCTTGCTTTCCAGAAATTATAATTCCATGGCTGTTACAATAAGAGAAAAATCTTTCAGTGCCTAAAATCTTTCTCTTTCAAGATAAGATTGAGGGTATTCTTTTCTTTAGGTAATCTTTCCTTATAAACAATTTTATTTGGAAAGGAGAACAAAGGCTTTCAGTCAAAAAGTACAAAAAGCTTTCAGGTGAAGTCTTCCTTCAGATCTTGAATAAAAGAGGCAAACTTCAAAGATGAAGATAAGTTGAATTTAGCTGTATAAGTTTATAAATTGTTTAGCTTTACAAACTTTAGTAGGTCATTTAAAGAACAATGTCTACCTCTGGTATTTGTAAAATAATCTTACAATTCATTTAGTATTTTTGTGATGGCAGATTAGTTAGGATTCCTTCAAGTTTTACCCTATAGATACAATTTGTTTCAAAGTTTCCTAAGGAGATAAGAATGGCTAAAACTATTTGAAATAGCTGGGGGTTTTGTTCCATTAACAGGAGATAGCAGGAATGAAAAATGGGTGGTTCATGTCTCTAAGTAGAATGCCAAAATCTTGAGGACCATGCCTGACAGATGGATAATACTTCAGCTAAACCTGCAAAAATATCTTTGATCCCTGAGATAAATCTGATTATACTTTGGCATGAAAAACTTGATAATAAACCTGCCCTCTCAATCTCATTGAAGGGAGAGTAACAGCCTGGCTCTTTAAAAATGTTCTGTAAGCATTTGTGTGAAAAGAAATTTTGTTCATTTTTCTAAGCAGTTATGATTAAGACAAAAATATATTTTCCTTTTCTAGTGGACTAATTTTCCAAGGAGTTAAATCAGATTATCATTGATTTTAATAAAATTTATTGAATTCTGGATTTAAATGCATAAAATTTGATAGACTAGCATTATATCTTTTTGTATTTCTTAAGTATATAGTTGAATTAGAGTGAAAAGGAGGACAAATATATAATTATTCAAAAAAAGCCCAAATCCTATTGTCTCAGACAAATGCCCAACATTTTTGATACCAGGCACTCTATTGCAGCTAAGTCTAAACTGTGTTTAAAGCCTTAGGAAATAAAATGTTTAAATATTATGGTGGTAAAAATCTATCTAGATTATTATGAGAAATAAACCAGCTATACTTTGGGCAGTAATTTTATTTTAGGATTTCAGTAAAAATAAATGAGAATACAGAAATAATAAATGAGCAAGCAGTGCTTTAATCACTGTGTTATTTGCTAGAATGGTCTTTGAATAAAGATAATTTCCCTACTTCAGCTGTCTCAGCTATTGTAGGGAAATTGGTGTTGCTGATGGAGCATTTCTTGCAGCCCTCCCACTCCCTCTCCTGGAATGTGAAATCTTCCAAATGGCTTTATATTACCTGAAGAACCTTTTGGTGCCATTTGGTGGTACTTTTTTTCTCTTGGTTTTCAAC
This sequence comes from Vidua macroura, assembly GCF_024509145.1. Lineage (NCBI taxonomy): Eukaryota > Metazoa > Chordata > Aves > Passeriformes > Viduidae > Vidua > Vidua macroura. The sequence goes on along the minus strand of NC_071584.1, from coordinate 17,983,121 downwards.
ACTGAACAGTGCTGGACAGGCTGAAACTATTCCATGATCACAAAAGGCACCAGTTGTGTTGGGTTTTTGGGGAAGGATGAGGGATTGGGGCAGTCACAGGGAAGGGCTTGGTTATTTTTATTTTTGGTGGAAAATAATTGCATATTTATGTCTGCATTTTGTGGAGAAATGAAGCAGCACAGTCCCCAGCAGATATTCTTGATTCACCAAAGGAATCAAATACTGAAAAAGAGATTTGCACCTATCGTAGCTGTATGAATAGAAGCAAAAGGCTAGAAATCAGAGATTCATGAGAAAGAATATGAAACAGTTCCCTGTCCCCGCAGTAATTTCCTATGTTTTGTCTCAGTAAATCCTTAATTCTTCGTGTGACTGATGAACATACAGCCTATATGGCAATAATGGATAAGGTGTGTGAGAAACGAGGAGCTCAAGTAGTGAAAATCCATCTCCAGAAAAAACTGAGCTCTGTTTTTTTTTTTTTCCAGCCCGCTTCTGGAGCTTTGGAGGGAAGTAAAAGAATGTATGGTGTAATTTTGCAAGGCTACATGAGCAATACTCTGCCAGCTGGGAAATAAAACAGGCCCACAGCACAGCAAGTGTGCCTGCAGCAAGCGGTCACCCAGTCAGAGGCACCGCTGCAGAAAGCAAAGCGGGAAATGGGAAAAATCACACATTTCCTGCTTTGAAAAGAGCCCTGATGGCAAAGACTTCTCCTCACAGTCCCCTGTGTGTTTTCTGTTCCCTGAGACACGGGAGGGTTTGCAGTGATTGGTGTTGACAAGAGGGATTTCTGTGATCTGCAGAGTGGGGAGCGCGGGTGGATGCTCTGGGGCCCTGGCATGCAGGAGCTGAGTGCTGGGGGGATCCTTTGGGGACTACCTAAAAGCAGAGGCCAGACAGAAATAAGGGAATAAAAAGCAGTTGTATTTATTGAAGGGCCTTCAGGTACATTTAGGGCAGACAAAGCCCCCCAAAAAATGGACAGCATTCCACGGGTTTTCACACTTTTATAAGTTTGGTCCATTTGCATATTGGGGGTTAATTTTCTAATTACAGCTTCAGGTAATGAAGTCATTTGCCCCAAGTTTGCTGCCCCCCAAATCAATGTTGTTTACATCTCTCAAGGCCTGAGGTGTCCTTGATTGCCTGGCCTGCAGAGGAATTGCTGTGTCTGACCAAAATGGGGAAGCAGCAGCTCTCACTGTATGTGGAGTTTAGAGTTATTCACTAAAGAACTGCAGGATTGCAAATAGATGAAAAATAGAAAAGCTCAAATCCTAAGGCATGGGCTGTGTCCCCAGGCCACCCTCACTGTGGGGTCAGGAGGGCACGAATGGCCCCAAGGTCGATGTTGGGTGGGTATTTCCCAGTGGAGTTTGCTGCTGCTGCTCCCAGGAAGGTTTATTAGCTGGGTGAAATGCTGTAAATCATTCAGTGCAGCCCAGCCCAGCCTGAATCTTTCCTGGGTGATGTTACAGCTTCTTGCTGTGGACCAGATCTGTCTTTGTCAGGAAGGCAGTTCTATAAAACCTACAGTTGGAAAAAAACAAGAACACCCTCCCGGGAAAACAAAGAAACAAACCCAACTCCCCTCCCTTTCCCTGGTTTCTCCCTTCAGAGAAACCAGGGAAAGATTCAGGACAGCTTGGAGTTCTTGTGGGCAGGAGAAGACTCTGAGACCGGAATGTCCTGGGGAAGATCCCTTCCCCGGCCTCCAAATGGAATTGGGTTATATCCCATCCTATTATCCCACTTCTCCAGAGTAATAGTATGGAGATATTTGAGGATACCTTTAAAACTACTTTTTCTCATGGATGCCTCATTGTTTTCATGGAAAATAAGGGCTGGATTGAAAGATTCAGACTGTCAATGTAGACAATAGGGTGGTTTGGGTTAGAAGAGACCTTAAAGCCCTTCCCATTCCACCCCCTGCCAGGGACACCTTCCACTGTCCCAGGCTGCTCCAAGCCCTGTCCAGCCTGGCCTTGGGCACTGCCAGGGATCCAGGGGCAGCCCCAGCTGCTCTGGGCACCTGTGCCAGGGCCTCACCTCCCTCACAGGGAAGAATTTCTTCCTAATATCTGGTCTGAACTTTCTTTCAGTTTGAAGACATTCCCCCTTGTCTTGTCACTGCAGACTCCCATAAATATACAAATAAATACATATATTTATTTGTATATACATATATTTATTTATACATATAGGTTCTCCTACTCTTCAAGGAACTACTTTTCTTTTGTTACAAGGATTGTATATTTTATTAATCTGTTGCTTTCTCTGTAACACCAATATTATTAGAATAAGAATTCTGTCTATTAATCATAATTATTTGCCATAATCCCAAATAATATGTGATATGGATAAGCCATACTTTGGGATTTGCTTCCTCTGGGGTTTTCATGACAACCTTTATAAAAGTTTGACAAAATTTTGAGTTGAGAGAAGGAATTCTGAACTGCAGGGAGTCTTTCAGTTCAGTACTTAGTGTGAAGAGAAGTGCACATTTTGTACTGGTTTTTACAGCAGAGATGTCAAAATGTCTTAAAATGCACAGTATTTAATTTTCAAGGTTGGTAGTGCACTAACAATAGCTTATTAAAAATTCACACTCTGTATTTTACAAAAATATTTTAATTATACTGAGAAAGGCATTCTCTCATGAATTTTAAGTCACTCTTGCATGCTTTTGTAACAGTGTGCATCCTTATTTTAAGAAAGATGATTATTAAACAAAAAAATTATAACTCCTGTTTCTTAATAAGTGCAAATAACATGTGTTTCAATCACATTTTGGTTATTTTTGTTTTTGGAAGAAAATAATTGCATATTTATGTCTGCATTTTGTGGAGAAGTGAAGCAGCACAGTCCCCAGCAGATAGTCTTGATTCACTGAAGGCATCAAATACTGAAAAAGAGATTTGCACCTATTTTAGCTGTATGAATAGAAGCAAAAGGCTAGAAATCAGAGATTCATGAGAAAGAATATGAAACAATTCCCTGTCCCTGCAATAATTTCCTATGTTTTGTCTCAGTAAATCCTTAATTCTTCGTGTGACTGATATAGATGAACATCCAGCCTATATGGCAATAACCATGTTAGACAGAAGGAAACCATGTCAGTCATTCCAGAGAGCTCAATTTTGTAACTTGTTCATAATTTTTAGTCAATGGAATAGCATAAAATAATTGTACAGAGCATTTTTTAACTATAGTTCTATAAATAATACCTTAATGGCCTCAGTTCACATGCAGCACCACATGAAAGGCACTTTAGACTCCATGTAAATGGATGGCCTAGGAGAAAACAATCTGGGTGTTCTATGAAGAATAAAACAGAGGAGATTTAAGGTGAAATTCTGCTCTCACAAGGACAAAAATTTAAAAAAATGCATTTTCCTTACCAAAGCTTAATTTTTGTGGGCCAATTTTGATTTTGTGAAAAGTCAAAACTGTTCCATCTACGAAACATATTGAGAGACAATAAAATGGCAGGTTAATGTTTGAGGGAAAATGTCATCCATATAAAACAAGGCGTGCAAATGGGAACTATCACATCTGAGGCTTTAGTAAATCAAATTCATGAAAGGTCATATTGCAGAAATTCAGAATACAGATCTGTGTCTCATCAGATCCTCAGCATAAAATTAGGAGTGAATATGAAATAAAAGGTAACACTTTCCTGATATGAGTTATCCATGTGGAGTTCACTGAAAAATCCACAACATGGGCAGTTTTTTTCACCACTTGGGGAGGGGTCCAGAGCGTAATTTTAAAAGTCAAGGCTTGTATAAACCAGGGTTATTCAAGACTAATTAAGTTCTTAGTTTGTAAAGTTGGTACATGTGCATTCTTCTGTCTGCCTTTAAGATTTGGACTGCATTTTCTGGAAGTACAATCTCAACATATTAAATATTTGCAGAGGAGAAATCACTATACCTTGGCATAAGGTGGAGAAAAGAGACACTTGAGTTGGTTTATGGGTGCTCCTTTAAAGTCCAAAGGGAGAAGTCTGAAAATCCAGAGCTTCAGAATCTTACTCACCTACTGAAGGAACTTCTAAAACTGAGATTTTATTTATCCTCATTTAAAATATTTCTTTCTACAGGAAAGGTTATTTAGTTATTATTATGTTGTTCACTAGCTTCATTTTTTAATCTACAGGAAATTAAAATTAAGAGGAGAAGGAAAAATAAAGTAAGAATGAAAAAATAAAAGCATTAACCACAAGCTGAAACAATGTAATTAATTCTTTACTTTCTCCATTAGAATAAATCCAGTAATGTAAAATACCAAAGTCATCATTTTAGTTAATTGTATAGCTGTAGAAAGACTTCACTTCCACATTTTTTTCATTGTGAATTGGCAATCATTTAAGAAATAAGTGGCACTTAAGGTATGAACAGCTGGAGCTGTCACCACCTCTTTCTCCTCGTTAGCTGTCAGCTGGTCAAAACCTTATTCTTGTTTCTCCATTTTCCATGCTCAAACTGCACAGTGTTCACTGGTGCTTTCCATTGTACTGTTTAAAAAAACACAAATTATATCAATTTATATGTCAAGGCATGGCATTGCAAAAGGCATTAATGGCTTTAGGACTTTGGAGTGGGTGAGGGAAATGTGTCCTGAGTGTGGGTGAATTATAAAATGCTGGGGCCTTCAGGCCAGGTCTGGTCATTTCCATCTCCATGAAAAGGGTGCAGAATTTGCTAAATCACACCAGGTAATATAACTGAGGGGATGATTGTGAATTTGTCTCCACATATGAGTTACTCCTGCAGAACTTTGGTGGAGGTCAAAGACTTTATTTGCTGAGGGTTCTTTTCCCTTTTCCAGGTGTAATCAGATTAGTTTTCTGTGACTTGTGAGATTTTGCATATTCTGTAGCTATGGGATTTCAATTTGAAATCTGCTGTGAATTAAACAAGACCTTTTTTTTTTTTTTTTCTTCTTTTTCATTAATTCAAAAAATATTTATTGAACAAAAAAGGACCTCAGGAATAATAAGCTGACTCTTAGTGGGAGGAGAGTTTCCTGATACTGGTTTCAGGTTTTTGAAGTAAACCACAATGAAAATACAGCAGAGCAGTTCTGTAATGCCAAGGTGAATAAACTGATGTGCCAGTGAAACTATTCAGTGTCAATTCTGACAACTGCATTAAAATTCATTGTTAATCCTATTGCTTCTCCCAACCCTGCATCTGTTTATTGCTCAAAAAACCTCAGAGCACTGCAGAGCACCTGAGGGAATGATGGGATTGGTTTTGCTGGAGGTTGTCAGGACCTTTTCAAGCTCAAAATGTTGTTGTATTTTTTTAATTGGTTTAATTATCATTAATCCATTCACATTCTTTCCCTACCTTCTACATTGCTCATTTATTTCTTGCTATAAAAGCTGAATGAGACAATGCAAGAAGTAACAGTTTTTGGGTGAATTTAAATGATGCTGAAAGGACAAGAGGCAGAAAAGGGATCTGGATTCATTCCTACACAATTCCAGTGAGCACAGGTTGGTGTTCAGGACCCACTGCCAAAATCTGTGGTGGCTGAGTGAGGGTACAGTTGCAATCCCTGACTGTGCTATAGGTGAGCCTATTCTGTGTGTGTGTAGACATATTTTTAAATGGATATTCACCTAGAAATCAGCTTAAGGCCAAGCAAGTTTGGATGGCAGTGGCATTGCTGAAATAGATCCACCAAAATTCCAACAGCTTTAGCACACTGCTGTGTAAAGGGGAAAGATAAAGCTGTGGCTGCAACTGCAGTAAAATCTTGTCCAGGACAGTCCTTTAGACATTTCTCATCTCTGTGAGGAGCTGATTGGACTGAAATTAGTCTGAAATTTATGTGGAGACCTTAAACTCACCATGGTGTAGGTTTCATCACCGTGTAAAACCAGCCTGCACATCCATGTGCTACACGTGTGCTGCTCCAGGTTTGTCTGCAGCCATCTCAGGAAGGATCCAGGGCTGGCTTAGTTTTCCAGCTCCTCTGGAAAGGTTAGCTACTTATTAAAGGCCTCAAAATTACATTTTGAACATATTCCATGTAATTATCCTGTTCATATTTCATCAGGATGCATCATCACAGAAACCACAGAGAAATGCAAAACACGCATTTTTTTTTTGTACCACCTGAAGCTGTCTAGAGTTGCAGAAAAGCTGTTTAAAATGAAATAGTTGTATTTTTAAACTTATAAAGAACTAGAGCTGTGATTTCCCTAGACACCCATAAACTACATAGATTTCCATTACTTTTTTTTAACCTTCCTTTGGGCCTTTTGTACTACTCCACTTTCAGTTTGTTGATGCTCAGCTCCTTTAAAAGGCTATATCCGAATAAATACAAGTTAATAAAGGACAGAGGGTGCAGTGGGACTTGCTGGGTCATAGAACTCGCTTCCCTGCAATTGAGGCAGCCAGATCACAAAAATACTTTCATAAATTGTGCTTGTTTTCAAGTATTTGGCTGTTATTTTTGCCACTGCTACTTGTGCTATGAAGCTGTTAGAGTTCTTATGATCTTTACTGCTTGGAACTGTTTAGCAATTTCCATTAAGAGCCAGTCAGTTTCTGTACATGAGTCTTTCTTTTTCCATTTAGTTGAAGTTAAGCTAAAAGTCAACATGTTAAGTTTCCAGCTTTTTTTTGGAGGGGGGGAAGAAGATGCACTTCTTTAAAAAAAAAATTATTTAAGATACAAAACCACATCTGTACCTATCTGCTGTGATTAAAAATCACTTCATTTAGAGGCTGTAATCATGAGGTCTGATCAGTCCTTTTCCAAAAGGGGATTAGTATTCATGGTCACTGGGATAATTCTTAGGATTGCCTCTGTGAGGTCCAGTAAATTTCCCAGGATAATGGGAAAGTTACCACAGGAAAACCCAGATGGGTTGGAGCCATAAAATCAGCTGCAGCTCATCTTGCTTTATGAATTAACCAGCTTGATAGAAAGGGGAGCTCAAGGCAAAAAGGGAAAAATGGAACCACTATAATTCCAAATAAAGTTGTGCTGACTTAAGAGTCTTGTCTCAGGAAGAATTTCCATTTTTTCCCTCCAGTCCCTCTATGCACACCCCTACAGGCCTGAGGAAAGAGGCACTGGGTTGGTCACAACTTTGGGACAGCCAAATCCCAGCACAGCAGAGTTTTGGTTCCACCCACGAGTTTTGGAGCATTCCTTCTTCACCCCGTGGGTCACACATTCAAGTTTCTGTAAATTAGTGATATAAATTCAGAATTTACTCAGTTATTGCCCTTGACTGAGTTGAGCTGCTTTGTTTAACCAGGAACTCTTTTTTCTTTCCAGGCTGTATATTTCAGATCCCTTTTTTGTATCACATAAGTGACCTACAGGCCATACACTAATTTATTCAGTGTTAAAGGCACATTTGGGTGCAACACGGGTGATTTCAGCTTCCCCATTTAGCCCATAGAAGAAGACAAAACTTTTAAATAATAGTAGAATAGGAATATAATGTGGAATCAGATGAGTTTCATGTCTGGCTAGAAAGTTTAGCAGTGTGTTTTTCTTAACTGTTGTACAGCTCTAATAATTGCAATGAGAAAAGAGGAATATTCCTGGGGAAAAAATACTTTCAAGACTGTAAACCTTCAGGGATTCAATATTTCCACCTCAAAACTTCATTTCTCTAAAGACATTAACTTTGTAAAGAGTTTGCTGTATAAAAGAGTTACCATTCTGACAAAGAACCTTGAAAAACTTGCAAGAATTTCTGATGAAAGCTTGTTAAACCATTTGATGTAGATAAATAACACACATGCATATTCATGTTTAAAGTTATTTCAAAAGTTTGATAAGACAGCAGTGAAAACAAATAATTAATTCAAGCTAAGATTAATTTGTCAGAAGAAAAGTAAACTTCAAGATGAAGTAAATACAGTAACAGATAATAACAGTAAAAATCAAGTTTACTGGGTTAGTGGCATAAATATTTATTTCTTAATTTCACCAAGGGGATTTATTGGGGTGTTTGACCATTGTTAAGTTGAAGTAAAGCTTTTACCTGCATTTTGCCATCGTGGCAGTGAAGGTGCTGTCTTTGAACAGAAATAATCTGTGTCAAAGTGAAAGGTGCCAGTTTTTGTTGTCATGACTGCCTTGTCATCATGCCCTCTCTAAAGACACTCTTTTTTTCCTCATCTTAATTACAGTCAGGATGCAAATTCTGCATAAACTCCCACAGTGAGAATCTTTTCAAGAAAGAATCAACGTGGTTTTATGTGTTTGTAGTCAAACCAGGACTGTGGGTATTTCATCTGCATATTCTGGCCAGAAATCACAAACATTTCCTCATCCTCTACCAACAGAATTACCTGCTGATGATTCAGCAGGCTCTAAAGTAATATTTCTCCTACCTTCACTTCATAGGCTTATGAGCAGTATTATTAGTTTAAGACATAACCTTAAAAATTGCTTTTAGAAGATGCAGTGTGTCCTTAGGGAGCAGTGGATGAAGTGGAAAAGGTCAATATTACTAAATTTTTCAGCTGAGAAGTTCTACGATATACTCCCTCCATTTCTGTCAGTCTGCCTCATCTGTTCTTGCTGCCTGTAAATAAAAGCACCTTCTGATGAGCAGCACGCATTTAAAGGGTCATTAATCAAGTAATGACTTTTAAAGTAAAGAAATCATCAGCCTTAAGGTGATGTTTTTAAATAATGTAATCCTAGATTTTTTTTTTTTTTTACAGAAGGAATTTTAAATGTGAGATGCATCAGAAGGAGTTAAGCCTAGCAGGGGGATTAGCATGAATCCAAATCGTTGTATTGAGTATTACTGCTTTGAATATTAGTCCAGCACTTGTGAGTACAGTTCATAATTGGTGGGAAAACCCCAACTAAATGCAGTGGAGGATGTACTGATCACAAAGATGGCAAATCCCAGAGATTTTCCTGTGCATGGAACTGAGCACGTTCCAGAACCTGTTTGGCACTTGGCACAAAACACTGGATTTGGTTTGCAGTGTCTCCTGGAGTCTTTTGAGTATTGAATGTCTGGCTGACCTCAGTCCTTAAAAGTAATTTTCTTTGTTCAATAATGGCATTTGATTCAAAGGAGCGATTCCCTGTAATTTAGCCTTTTACTGCTTGCCTAAAGAGGAACCCCCAAGCTGGCATAAAAGCCCAGCAGCTCTTTATGCTCCTGTATATGTGATATTTAGACTTGACGTTGGGAAGGAAAAAAAGCAATTAAAGTACAGGTTTCAAAACTCAATGGCTTCATATAAAACCATTGACATTTTTCAAATGTATCTATTTTTTTTTTTTTTTGTTAAAAATTCCCCTCTAGAAATCTGTTCTTTTAGAATGGATGTAATATCATACAGGGCTATGAGTGTTGGGCATCACCAGTTCTACTGAAGAAAGATGTAAACTGCTATTGCATAGTTCTTATATAAAGAGGTGCTTTATTACAAACCCAGTTTTAAACAGAGGAAAATCTGTGATTTACCACTCTTCATTTCATAGAAATCAGCATTGTTCAACTGTAAGAACAGGTGTAATAGACACATGGACTTTGTGATTTTGGCAATTGAAAAACACAAAACTCTCTATTGCTCATTTTCCCTTACATAAATGCACAGACACATTAGTACACATAGAAACATACTTATTAAAAATCTGATTCTTCTGTCTAGATTAATACAAAATAGATTATCTAGAACATATAAAGATTGTAAAGATATTTGTTATGTTACATAGAATATCTGTAAAATGCACCCCTAGGTTGATTTTGAATTTTCAGTTCACTTGAACTCAGCCCCACAACTGATAAACAGCATTTGAGAGCAAAAACTGCCTCCCACTTTATTATATTGTGGTGGAATTGGCAAAATCGTGTATGAGAGTGGTATGGAAGCCACTCTTGGGAAAAAAAGGTTCCTAAATTCCTTTTAATAGGTTTTACCCACCTATGGAATGACAGCAGAGGGCAATTCCAGAGGTGTCTCCATCATGAAGAGCTTGTTTCAATAGGAATATTGTCCTTTTTTGTACAATGCTCCTGTGATTTACTTCTAAGGACTCTTAGACTGAGTGTTTCATATCTCACTGCAAAACCTGCTCTCTGTTGCCAATCTTTTTATAATGAAAAGGTGCAAGATGGTTTTGGCAAAGATTCCTGTATTGATTGGATTGATTCCAATGTATATCACGTGTCTTGTGCAAAAGGGAACTTCAGAAAGTAAGACTCACGCAACTCTGCAAGTGTCCTTATGTAATTATGGACTATACTGCCAAAGATTTTTTTTTTCCTTTTGGCATTTCTTCAGGTTAGTGTCTGAACAGTAAAATTTCTGAAGTAGAATTTACCCTGAAAAAAATAACCTGTCAAGAGCTGCTCTGTGCACTATTTTCTCTCTTTCAGTTTAGAGAAGGAAAATAATGTTGTCTGTAAGTATTTGGGAAAGGAAAAGGATGTGAATTAATTCAGTCCACCAAGACTTAATTTTATCATTTTCTGCCTTTTTCAGTGAGCCATTTGTTGGACAATGAAAATCCCTCTGGTATTTAGCACATAGACTGCTTTTCTCCTTGTCATGGCTAAATTAAATTATACTTTCTGCAGGCAAGATTTTTTTGTCTATATTTTCCATTCATGTTAAGGATTAGTATATTTGGTTACAAGGATTCTAGCTCTTCATTTTTGTATGTATGATATAGAATACAAATAGAACTCATTGATTTATAGACTATGAGTCACTATGAAGATATTCTTGTGTTCTGTTCTCTATTTTAAACAAACAGATCTTGTCCATCACCCTGCTGTCCCACTTTTTCCACTCTTAAAGGCTTAAAAATTCAAATTAACTTCTAATTTGTAACCATAAAAAGCATTTTACTGTTTCACTTACCTGCCCTAGGAAAAATTATCCCAATATTGGATTATGACCAATATATTGGTGACCTTTAGATTCTGTAAGAAATAGTGAAGTGAATCATTATTTAATTCAGGTTTTAGTCTGTATTCTTGAAATCCAGTCTTATTGCTGATTGGACGTGGTGCTGTTACTGACTGAACAATGTAAACCTTAAAAACAATCTGCATTTAACAGAAAAAAATAAAATATTGACAGGAAGATATAATCCAATTTTCTATCCATTTGCCTGGAAATTTGATTGAAGAAAATGCTATTCTAAATTGGATGTAAAACTAAGAGAGCTTTTATAATTCGAATGCCAAATATGTTTTTGGAAGCAAGAGTGTGCTTAAAGACAGATATATGTTGAGCTGGTGATGCCTTGTGAAGGCTGCCCTAGAACAGAGGCTAGATGGAGTTAAAGAATAAAGCAGGGATTTATTCAAAGGATCTCCTCAGTGGACCCACCTTGGGCAGCACCAGAGCCCAGCCAGGGCTGCACCCAAGATGAACCAAAATGGTCCCAAAATGAACCCAAGAGGAACCAAAATGGTCCCAAAATGCACGAGCGCTCCCGGGGGCTCTCACTGGGATCAGCTCTGCTCCATTTGCACCTTGCAGTTCATTGTCCCATTCCAGTTTTAGCCCATGCACTCCCATCCTGCTTGTTTTTCTCTCTCCAGCCCACGCTGTTTGTGCTCCTGGGCCTGAGCTTTGGATCATTTGTCCTTGGTGCCCAGCTGGAGAAGGAATTGTTTTGTCTCCCTGCTCTGTGCAGAGAGCTCAGCATCCCATAATATGAAGCTCAGAATTACAAAATAAAGCAGCACAGAATGTGAAAAACGTAAAAGCTAAAACCTGAGGCATCACTGGAATGTTTTCCACCTTTCTCTTCCTCCGAAGTTCCCAGAGCCCATTTCCCGTCACACATTTCTGGTGTGACCACAGCTCAAGTGACCCCTGTGCAAGAGCTCCCAGAGCACACATCTCCACCTAAATCAAACACACCTTCCTACAAATGCTGCTCCATTTTGAGTCCAGCTGCTTCCAGTGGTGCTACAAGTCCTCAGTGACCAATTGCTGTGTGGAGAATTGGCCCTTGAGTTCCTGGGGGTGGCATCAGAAAAGATTACAAAGCCTGACAGAATAAACTAATATAGGTACAGATTGTTTTTCTAGAACATTCTCAGTCATACTCTTAAGTCAGTCATCCAGCACAAGGTGCTGTGGTCTAATAAAATAATATTTAATGGCCAAAGTGCATTTGAAGCTAATTTCAAACTCTAAGCCTTGTTACGCTTACAGAAAAGACAGAAGCCAGACTGTAGCAATTTAGATAAAGTGCCTTGATGCTGAATGAGCTCAATGGCACTGCAGCACATTTCCATGAGAGATGGAACAACTATGAATGAAGTGGGCTGGGAATTTCAAAGCCATCTTAATCTTTTCTGCTTTTCCAGTTTTCCTGTTCATGTCTTGTTCAGCTCTACCATGCTGAGTGCTTGTCATCTCTCCTGTCTGTGAAAGAGCTCAGTATTGGATTGGACCCTGCTTTTTCCGTGTGTTTTGCTGCAAAAATTCCCTGAGTTTGAAGAAATGTAGTATGTGATCAAGATTAGGCTTGATACTGTTATTAGGAGAGAAATTAGTTACAGATTTAAGTTTTTCTTAAAAGGGCAGTGACAAGGAAAGTGCTGGGGATGCAGGATGAGCTCTGGGATGCAGGATGTGCTCTGGGGTGTGCTCTGGGATGCAGGATGAGCTCTGGGATGCAGGATGTGCTCTGGGATGTGCTCTGGGATGCAGGATGAGCTCTGGGATGTGCTCTGGGATGGAGGATGTGCTCTGGGATGTGCTCTGGGATGCAGGGTGAGCTCTGGGGTGCAGGATGAGCTCTGGGGTGCAGGATGTGCTCTGGGATGTTCTCTGGGATGCAGGGTGAGCTCTGGGGTACAGGATGAGCTCTGGGATGAGCTCTGGGATGTTCTCTGGGATGCAGGATGAGCTCTGGGGTGCAGGATGTGCTCTGGGATGTTCTCTGGGATGCAGGGTGTGCTCTGGGGTGCAGGATGTGCTCTGGGATGTTCTCTGGGGTGCAGGGTGAGCTCTGGGGTACAGGATGAGCTCTGGGATGAGCTCTGGGATGTTCTCTGGGATGCAGGGTGTGCTCTGGGGTGCAGGATGTGTGCTGCAGCTCAGGCTCTGGGCTGGAGGTGAGAGGATGGTGCCACTCCTGCTCCTGCTGCCACCAAACATCAACATCAGCTGGAGGGGCAGCTGAGCCTTGGGTGGTGACACACTTATCTATACTTCCACCTGACTTATAAAAAATGCCTACATAACTGAAAATAGCCAGCTTAATAAAGAGGAAAAGAAAGTCAAGATGTATTGTTGAGTTCAAATAATCACAGCTTAAAGGAGTATAGTCATTAAGTGAGATGTGAACATTTAATTTTTTAAAAAAAATTATAACGTACTTTTAATTCCAAAAATGTGTTGTCTTTACTCAAACTGTGCATCTTATTTCAGCAAAAATCTGACTTTTGTTGTCTGCTGTCTGTGACAATATTTCAGCCACAGCTTTTCTCAATAAAAGACCTACCAACATAGTTTTGCACCAGTGTTTAAATCCAAATTGTTTTTTGCACCCAGTTTGATTAGTTCATGTGAGTTCTACGTGCCATGGTGGGGTTGAGCTCAGCTGTGCTGTCTGAGACAGAATCTGTCCCTAAGTATTAATGTTTTCCAAGCCATTTCCCTCACTTTGGAAGGGAAAACAAAAATGTGCTGTTCATGTAATGTAGGGAAAAGGCTGTTACCTGTGTAGTAATGCTGAGGACTTGAGTGACTGCACAGGTAAAGCGAAATCAACTCTTGCAGACAACTTTTGGGATGTGGCTGGAGAATTTCTTTATAAGGAAGCTCATTTTCTAAATGTTTCTTGACATTTCTCTCATTCCCAACCCCGTGTTTTTAAAATATTGGTAATATTTTGATGGTGTGTTGCACATGTTTATCTTCTGTAGAGACTAGGTCCTTTTTCCTTTTAAAAAAAGTCTGTATGTTTGAAAATTTGTTTATGTATCAAAATATCATGATCATTCTTATTGTTATTATATGTTTCCTGGTAAAGTTTCTTAATTACCTGTAAACATCACTGTGTTTCTTCTCATTCCTTCTCTTCTCCCACCTTCAAATTAGGTAGTAAATTTTTAATTAAACTTGCCTTGACATTTTAAGGACACTGACTATCTTTGTCATTTACACAACAGATAACAAAGTAATTCAATTTTCTGGCCTCCCACAAATTATCCCTTCAAAGAATACAGCTCTTGCTTCCTGTGTTTAAAATAAGCATTACCCTTAGCCTGGCAACCACTGTCAATTACTAATCTTTTATTATTGGCTCCAGGGAAGATTAAAGGAAAAGCTGAAACATAGCTGACAGTTTGGTTATCGCATCTGGAGTAAATGAAAAGCATGGCCTGAATCCATCAGGGGAGATTAGGAAAATGTGAGAAAATTACTGATGTCCTTTTACACGTGGAAATTCAAACTCATTCAGAAATTGAGGTCTCTAACTTTTGACAGATCTCTCCCATGGCTGCTTTCATTGAGGGGTGATGCAGAGATAAAGAGGAAATGTGTTCTCCTCTGGGACACGCACTGCAGGGCAGCTTTGAGTGTCCCGGGAGGGAGGGGAACGTGCCAAGAGCACAAAACCATCCCAACTCCCAGCACACCTGACAGCAGGAATGGTTTGTGTCTGTCCTTAACAAAACTGATTAATTAAAAATTAATTGTTCACAGTAACAGGAAAGCAAACCAATATAGAATCTTGATAAAAGTGATCAGCTGTCCACAAAGATTTAATAGAATTGCAAAGCTTATTGTTAATAGGTGAAATAAAATTGTGTCAGAACATGAGCTCAAATTTACTTTCTATAAGTTAAATGGTAAGTTTTTCAGATTGTGGCATAAATACTATCTGATTCTGTGCCTGCATATCCTCTCAAGTGATGGGACACTACTCCTGACCTGAGCTTGGGTGCAGCTGCAGCACTGGAATAATCCTTTGGGAGGAATTGTTGCTCTGTAGAGTGGATAGCATCTGCTCAAGTTCAACAGTGGATGGAAAGCTAAATGCTTTCTTTTGGACTTCAGATTTTCTGTCTTATCAAAAGGATCTTTGTCTCTTTAATGGATTGAACTGTAGGTTTGCCTGCTGCAATCTGTATCTAAAACCCTACACTGCTATTGAATGAGCAAAGTGCTTTTGGTGGGTGTTCTGGGTGAGATGGACACAACCCAAACCACCCAAGGAACGCAGATATATTCAGAAAGAAGAAGAAATTAGTTCTTCTGTAGCACACAGATTTTATGGGTAGTAGAACAGAAAAGCTTTATTTCAAATCAGATGTGCTTTAGGTAATCATCTTAGGCTATCTCCCTATTTAATATACTTTCGAGGTAATTATTTTAGCCATGCTTGCTCAGGGACACACTAGTTCAGTGGTGAAGCCTTGGAGCTGACTTGGAATGGAAACTGAATGGAAGAACCTTTGATCTTGGCAGATTCAGAGTCCAGAAATTCCCCAAATGGGTTTAGTCCCTTGGGAAAGCTTACCTTGCTGACTCTTTTCCAAGAACTTGGATGATAATAAGATTTGGATTAAATCTGTCAGAGATAAATGCAGCTCAGAAACCCTGCCCAGCCTCGGCTCAGAGGTTACTTTAACAGGCCTTAGCATCAGAAGTCATTACAATCTAAGCAGTTTCCACATTCCATGCATTCATCATACATCAAAGAAAGCTCTAGTGCAGTTATGGGTGATGCTTAGGATTTCAGTAAATACTGATTCTTTCACTGCAGAGGGTTTTTTTATTTTTTATTTTATTTATTTTTTTAAGTGTGCAATTCATGTTTCTGAAATATTTCAGAAACATCTTCATCTCCTGGGGACATAATAAACCCTTAAACCAGCATTCTGCTGTCCTTGAAGTTTTCTAGTAGTCTGAATTTCACAGAA
Source organism: Vidua macroura (assembly GCF_024509145.1). Lineage (NCBI taxonomy): Eukaryota > Metazoa > Chordata > Aves > Passeriformes > Viduidae > Vidua > Vidua macroura. The sequence continues at coordinate 17,967,205 of NC_071584.1, read as the reverse complement.
AACTAAAACTGCAAAACTTGTCTTTATTATCTGGAGGTCTCAGGAGGTCCTCATACAGGAATACTCACTGATGTTTCCATTTTCTTGATCCTGGCCCTAACATAAAGATGACAGATACAAGACTTTAAAAGAAGCCACAGTTGTGAGCAGAAATTGATTAACTCTGATATAAAGAATTCCTTATTCCTTTGAGGAAACCTGTCTGACAAATGGATTGAGTAAAAATAATGGGAATTAGACAGCCTTCAGTCCTTGCATTTTCAAAACACAACAGATGTGTCTTGTAGTCACTCCTGGCCAGGTTGCTGACAGGGGCTCACAAATTCCCAGAAAACCAGGAGTTTCCACACTAATAGCAGTGTGCCCCTTTTACTCCACAAATGTAGATATGCATATGAACTATATATAACCTTCATAGTCAATCCTTTCAAAATTTGAATTTATAGTTCCTTTCCATACAGTATCATGACCTAATCTAGATGTTGTTAGAAAATTCATATTATTAAAAAGAAATCATAGTATAATTAAGGGGATAACTTTAAGATCCATAGAAAATCTTGCAAATTTTACGATCCAATAGAAAATCCAATTGAAAGTCTTGCAAACATTATAATTTTCCCTCTGTTACCTTTGCTACAGGACTTGGTGATCTTTTGGAATAAAAGGAGGATAAATTTCCTCACATAATTTCAGTATTTCACTGGAAAAGTTGTACACAGATTCATTTGGTTTCTATTTATAAGGATCTCTTTTCTCACTAGACATGGACCTCTCAATCACCTTTTAGGAAAGTGAACCAATTCTTCCACACTTAAATGGGCTCATTTGGAGCAGCCTGTGCTGTTGAATCTGTAAAATCCCAGTTTCTTTTTAATTCAAATTTTACTACATTTAACTGCATTGATATAAATTTCAGAAACCTTCTGGGAAGCTTTCCAAACTCTGCACTGTCTCTCTCTCAGATGTGTTGAAGGTCTGAAAGTTGACAGAATAATGGTTTATTCACATCTCAGACTACTGATTCAAGGCAGTTCTTCAAGGGATGGAAACTGATCCCTGGCTGACTTTCATTGCAAGCACACACATTTTGAATTGAGTTGGTAATTAGGCACTCCGATTTTATTTGTCAAATGTAAATACTCACCTACCATTTACTTCTGTTGAAGAAGACACCGGCATTTTAATTCATTAATTCTTCGCTTTAAAATGTTTCTGAATATTTTGCAATGTAAGATGATGAATACAGAAGTCACAACAACGCTGCATATATCTTTTCCATCTTCATGAATGCTTCTCTTTCCTGTTTCTCTCTTCCTAATGGGTTCACTTCTTTGTAGTTTTTGTCTGAGGATTCCATCCTGAATGTTTCAGAGGCCAGACCCCCCCTATTTGTTCTGTCTTCTCACACTGCCTGTTATTTCATGTTCAGCAGTTGGTGTTAAAATGTCTTTCACACCTTGTCCCAGTGCTGGGGCTCTCAGCTGCACAATCCCAAATATATTATTATAGGAGGGTCAGGCAACTTCCATGGGATGTGGGACATGGGGCAACTCTGATGAGGAGCAGCTGGGGGAGCTGGAAATGAGCTGGAAAGGGGCTCAGCCTGGAGAAAAGGAGGCTTGGGGGGACCCTGTGGCTCTGCACAGCTCCTGACAGGAGAGGACAGCCAGGGGGGGTCGGGCTCTGCTCCCAGACAGGGACAGGAGGAGAGGAAAGGGCTTCAGGTTGGACCAGGGTGGGCTCAGGCTGGAGAGCAGCAGGAATTTCCCCATGAAAAGGGTGCTCAGGCCTTGGAACTGCCCAGGGAGGTTTGGAGTGCCCATCCCTGGAGGTGTCCAAGGAAAGCCTGGAGGTGGCACTCGGTGCCCTGTGCTGGGGACAAGGTCCCAGGTTGGTCCTGGAGGTATTTTCCAACCTCAAGAACAAATGAGTCCTGAGTAGAAGAATAAATGTCAGTGCCTGAATCCTTCCCAGAGCCACCACCAGGACTGGCTCCACGTCATGGCTCCCAGCATTAGGTTTCCTAGGCCAGGATTAAATGTAAGACTTTATTTGTGAGCAGAGGCTGCGCTCTGCTCCGCTGATCTGAGCAGCGGTGGTGAAATCGCCGTGCTGGGAGCTTTGCCCATCTGAGGAGCTTGGCCTGTTGGGAAGCAGAAGGAATGTTTGTTTCTCTTGTCCTTCTCCCCTCCCCTCAGCATTTTGTCACAGAGATTCTCATAACCCTCTCGGAATCTCCGAGCTGTCCTCTGGGCAGTTTGTCATGAGAAGCTTGTCACCCAAACAGGAGCCACTTAGTAACTCTCAGGGCCTTATATTCCCTGCCTGAAAGAGTTCCTTAAATACCCAAATTTCCTTTGGCTTGGCTGAAACATTATATGACAGCTTTGCAAGCAGAATGCATGGTTTTCCTTCTCACAGAAGGGAAATAAAAGCTTCTGTTAAGAAATATCTATTTAAGTGGCTTTGCCTATGAATAAATGATATTTCTTTAAAAAAAAGAAAAAGAAATATTTAATATTCTGCCTGAGGGCATCATGTTTCTGACTTCTATACTGCATATTTCTTCTCTAGGTCTGTGCTTCTGGTTTTTAAAGAGATCTCCACAGCAGTGACGTTAAAACAGAGGGGGCAGTGGCTCAACTGGGAGATGTTCAGAGAAATAAAAGAACACATATTTCATTACTTCTTCACCTCTGGTTTTTCTTGGCCTTAATTTCATCTTTATTGAGGTTTGCATTTTGAAAACTAAAAATCAATCAGTAAATAATAGTGCATAGTCTGAGGAGAGAAAGGTAAGAGCAATTATAACAAGATAGTTGGACAAGGAACCAGAAAATTCAAAAAAGGGCAGGCAAAGGGCCATTAAAATGCAAAGACAAATCTGAATATGCTACAGAATCACAATGCCTTGTAATTGCTGTCCCAGAGCAATTACTCTGTGTTCTAGATCCTATAAGAGTTATTGAAAAGAACAGTATTTTTGAACTCTGATTGCCCTGGATACGAATGGTGCCTGCTTCCTGAGCAGTGTTTGTGCTGCAGGGAGGATGTTACTCCACTTATTGTGTGCATCTTGCACCTGGAGGAGGGATGGCAGACCTGGAGGAGGGATACAACATTTGGAGTAGGGATACAACACTCAGAGTAGGAATGGCAGCACTCTGAGTAGGGATGGCAGCTGCTCAGTGATCCGAGTCTCTGGGCTCCCATCACATTTTAATCTGTGAAAAGTGAGGGGCTCTGTCATGAGGCACTTCTGAGACAGAAATCTGACAGAAAATCTGTTTCAATCAGTCTTTGATTCCAAAATTACTTCAGCCCTGTGTCTCACAGCCCCATGCCAGACTGATCTGTGTGGATGGAGCCTCCCTGCCCCGGGGGATTCCTGTTCCCTGTTCCCTTTATCTGACACAGGGCTGGGGGAGTTGCTGCCAAGCTACCAGAGCTATCAACAGCTCGATTTCCCTTTGTTCCTTTGCTCTGTGTGAAATAATCTTTAGGAAGTTTGCAGGATGTCAGAAGAACTTCAAGAATTGTGCTCCAGGTTTTTTTCTGGTTGGTTTCTTTCTGATAGAAGCTGGCGTCAGACGCTCACAATCCAAAAATATGATCAGGACATCTTGTTTCAGTGCTTTAATTTGGGTAAGCACAAGCTAACAGAGGTGTTTCCTGACATTAATCTCACCTAAGAAATTCCAGAGTCTCCGGGATTTCTGCTCTCCTGTATCTTCAGCAGAATAAATGCTGGCTGTATGTCTGAAATAGGGGGTTTGGGCATTTTACTGTTGTTCTTTCTTTCAGAAAGCAATTTAAAATAATTTATGTGTTAATGGCCTCATACCGGACATGTAGGTAATATTTTTTAACTGGGAAAAAGCAAAAATAAAACATCTTTTCCTCATCTTTAATAACAAATAAAAGTGAGAAGGTATCCTAGAAGTGAAAGGACGAATGTCCCATATCTGTTACCCTTCTCAGCATGCTTCCTGCTAATTAATTGCTGCAACACTCTTGGGAATTCTGCCTACATAAATAATCATAAATTTGGTTTAGACAAAACTTTTTCTCATCTTATCTGTTATACCTGAATAGTATTTGGATTTAGCTGAAAAAGTTTGAAGGATGGCAAGACTGTCACACATTCTGTTTAAAGTTGTGATAAAACCAGCATAAAATAAGGTATGCAGTAGCTGATGAAATATCCCATGGCCTAAAGTAAGGAAATTATAGAAATTGAGACTTCATTCTCCTTTATCTTACTGAGGGAGGAATTATCTGTGAATAAAACCACACTGTACTGATAAATAAGCTATGGGACATTGAGTTTTTCTGCCATGTGAATAAACCATATATATAATATATAGTGTGGGATGCCAACCACTGCTTATTCACACCTTAATTATCAGCTTTCAGCATCCCCCACGTGCTTTGCTGTCATTCTTTAGGTAAATAATATAAATGAGAGAAGCTTCTAACTTGGGGGATTTTTTTGTAGTTTTATAGTTGTCTTATTCCTTAATAGAATTAATTGAATATATGGGAGAGGTTTCATATAAAACATTAATAAAAATTCCACTGGGTAGTGGAATTAATATTTATATCTTGCTGATATAAATACAAAGGGTTTTTAAATTTATTTATAATTTGAGGATAGCAGTAGTAGTGAGCAATATTCAGGAAAAAAAAATAACATTCTTTTGACTAGTTACCTTGAAATTTAATTCTGCTTCAGTTATAAAACATTACCACAAAGACAAAAAAGAAGCAGCGAAAAATAACAAAGCAAAATGTGACTCCTGTTCTTTATGAGAATCTTGCAATTACAAAAGGAACATTGTCTATCTTTCACTGGACTGTACTCCAGACCTACCAGTGGAATGCTGCTGCAGGATTTTTGTTCAGGGGAGATATGGAAGTCCCAAAATTAGCTCCATGTGAGGGTTTGGGATGTAAAGAGCAGAAACTCTGATCAATTTTCCAAAGGAACTTCGTTCCTCCTTTAACAGAAGCAGGTCCACGCCATGTAAACCTCAAAGCCTTTAATGAGAGGGTTGTTCAGACAGGTTTGAGCAGCAGTGGGGAGCCTCTCCAGTGATGCTTTTTTTATGGAGAAGGAGACCTGAGAAGCATCAAAGTAGGAAGAGCAGCTCTGCACATGATTTGCCTTGATTTTTTAGAAACAGGAATTGATTTTCATACCTCTTCAAACCACACTTGTCAGAAGTCAGTGCATTTCTCTTTTTCCGGTACAAAAGGGGAGTGGAAACAAAAAACATATGAAGGAGGCAGCTATACTTTTTTTATTAGTAAAATTGACATATTGTACTATATATATATATTGTATTATAAATGTTGTATATAAATTTTGAATTTGTAATATAAATTTTGAATTTGATTTTTATGAAATGGGAATAGCTGTAACTTAACTCACTGAAAGACAATAGGTGCAGCCAATGAAAAGCTGTGCTGGTGGATTTATTTCATGTTTGCAGTTTGCATTGCTGCTTGTAACAGCGGACCAAAGGTAGAGCTCTCAGAGCAGGTTTGTATTCAGGGCTTTCACCAAAATCAGATCTATTTTCCAAGTTAGCAATTATGTTCTGATATTATCAGCGGGTTTTCTGTGTTTGTTCATTTTTCTCTCCAGCATGACTGACAGATTTATGACATTATAGATAGAGAAATTAGATACCAGAAAAACACTGCTAAAAAAATAGGCTATGAAAAAATCCAAGGGACTTTTCACAGTGATAAAAAAATGTTCTTTCTAATAAATTTTATAAAAGTAAAGGCAGGAAGATTTTTGTTTTCCTTCAGCCTTTTGCCCTTTACTTTCTAGTTGTATTTTACATACTCACTAAAATAAATTGCTGACAATTTATCTCAGTTTCCCCCAAAAAATCATCAATATTTGCACTGGGGTCTCTTGGGTCACATCTGGGCTTGGTCTAACATGGAGATGATCTGTTCTGCCACGGGCAGGGACATCATTTTGAGGTGACCTGAAAAGTTTCTACTTTCAATACCTGTGAAGTGACAGAATGTGGCTCTTTCATATCCAGTCTTTTCATAATTATCTCAAATAGAGGAGTGGAGGTGGGGGACAGCCAGGAGTTCTTTCTGCTGGAGAAAGTGTGTCCTTAATCGCCCCAAGAAAATGTAAGAGACTTAAAGATGATGGCACATTAAGAAGTATTAATTTCTACCTTTTAAAAAATATTTGGAAGCACAGACAGGCCTGTACAGATAGTTTTATTAAAGTCCCTGAGATAAAATCTCATTTTCACTCTTGACACTCTGAATTTCCGCCCACAGTCTGCGCTAAGAAATTACTGCAAGGAAAACCTTTTGAAAATTTATCTTCCCATCCTTTTGTTTTCTACAATAAGAAAAGTTAAAGCATAAAGGTATGGCTTCAGATTTTCTCTGAAAATTAAAAAGTCTTTTAAAAGATGTGGGGGGAAAAAACTACATTTTTCTGCCACTAGATTTCTTTAGTCTGTCCAAGAAATCACTTTAAAGAATGCATTACCTCATGTTCTATTGCCATATGGGGTCACATACTATTAATAATCCTTAATAAAGAAAAGGGAAAAATTTACACTTTGCAGTTTAGTTTTTATGCTTTCACAGGTATTGCCAGTTAACAAGGCAGAAAACAAAGTCACAAGATTCAAAGCTCTGTGACATTATTTGAGATCAGCATTTACATTTATGAAATTTGTTAAGCTGCTGTTCCCATATGTCATGTTGTATTCTGAAAACTATTATGTATAAAATTAGCATATAAAAATTCTTTCTAAGCAAAATTAAACTTGCTGGGAAGGTAAAAAGTAATTGTGTGGATTACAAAGGAACCTTGGCTGCCAAGCAAAGTTCCTTGGCTGAACTGAGGATCTGGGGGTACAGCCTATGTTTTTCTAATGTAGATTCAGAGCATTTCCTCTGGCAGAAAATCAAGATTTATGCCCAGGGTCTGAGCTGGACACAGCATGAAGTGGGTCCTGCAATCTTTGGCAGGATCAGCTTTTCTTCTGAGGAGAGCAGAAACGCAAGAAATGCTTGATGGGTGCCTGTGAACTTTGTTTATAGTCCCTAAAGAGGCAAAGACATTTCACCTATGCAGAAATAGGAGAATATTGGCATCTATAAAGACATATGAATTAATTATGTAGCAGGTACATACAAAGAATTAAGTTTCAAATAAGTTACTTCTGCAAATCTCATTCACTGTTAATGGCAGCTGGGGGCTGCCTATATTTTCTGCCCTTGGTGCTTTCTCTCATTAAGGGAAATGAAAGAGTTGAAATTATGGATCTGTAATTGCTCTTTAGGTAAGGATTATTCATTGTCTTACTGAAGAACACGATATGGAATCGAGCACTGGCATGCCAAAAATGATTCCCCAGCAAAACAAGTGCATTGAGCATTCCTAAAGATGCTGCACATGATTGATGCACCTCAGAGCAGAAATATCCTTCCTCTGCAGTATGGTGTTAGGCAGGAATTGTTTCTGCTTTTTTGATAACGTTTTAATAAAGTGTTTAAGCTGCTAAAACCACCTGAAAGTTCAGCTCTTTGCTGCTCAAAGCACCTGCAGCACATTTTGCTTCAAAGAAGGTGAAGGATCATGTGGGAAGTGTGGGACTGGTGGGAATTGGCTGAACGGGAGCCCAGGTGGGCAAGAGGCCAGTGGCACTGGCTTGGGTCAGGAATGGTGTCCAGGGACCAGGGCAGTGCTGTCCCCTGTGCTGGCACTGCTGGGGCACCTCCAGTGCTGGGGGCAGCTCGGGGACCCTCATGACCAGAGGGACAGAGAGGGACTGGAGTGAGTCCAGGGAAGGGAACGGAGCTGGGAAGGGGCTGAGGGAGCTGGGAAGGGGCTCAGCCTGGAGAAAAGGAGGCTCAGGGGGGACCTTGTGGCTCTGCACAGCTCCTGACAGGAGGGGACAGCCGGGGAGGTCGGGCTCTGCTCCAAGGAACAGGGACAGGAGGAGAGGGAACAGCCTCAGGTTGGGCCAGGAGAGGTGGAGATTGGATATCAAGGAAAATTCCTTCATGGAAAGATTATCAAACATTGGCACAGCTGCCAGGGCACTGATGGAGTCACCATTCCTGGACGTGTCCCAGCACATGTGGATGTGGCACTTGAGGACAGGATTTATGGTGAACATGGAGGTGGGGCTGGGTGCATCCTGAGATTCTCTACTCATGCATTTGTGGGCATCCTCAAGCAATAAAGGAAGAAAAATGTAAACCCGGTATTTTCTTGGTTTAGCTCAGCAGCTTGAAGGAAATGATGTTTATAAAGAATTTGTAGTGCTGTTGAAAGCACACCACTGCTGGACAGCACCAGGATCCTCTGTGAAATGAAGGATAAAGTGGCAGGGAAGCACAAAGGGGCTCGGTGGGGTTTGTGTGCTGCTGACTTTGGAGCAGAATCAGCCTTTTTCAGACACATGATATATTTGCTTTCTAAAGTTGCTTACATTGTCTGGGGATGAGGATTATGGCTTAGACTTTTTATGTTTGATCTGTCTGTGTCCAGGAGGTATTATTTATATGGCATGGGATTTAGTACACGATTCACATTTCCAGAAGGAATAAAATCATTTGTTTTCAGGAGGAAGGTTCAGCCTGGGAAGAGGCAGACTATAAAATTTTGATACAATTCTTCTGAAGGGAAAGAAATATATGTAAGAACTTGTAGTCAGACTTGACAAGCTAATTAAATGCTGTCCAACTCTTACTTGCTGGTCTTCTGGTACAAAAGGAATGTATAAGTATTTTGTAAATCCATATTTGGGCAAGCAGTTTTATTTTTAAGGTTATACACATCAGGGGAGTTTTGTTTGTTTTCATTATTAGAAACCTCTTAAAGCAAAATCTGTGTTCACAAAAGAGAAGAATACTTTCCATTGATGAAATCAGGAGGCAAAATATTTGAAGCCAAGTAATGTAATGAAGTATGACTCAGTTAATCTTAGCACTATTAAAAGCTTAAAATATTAGAAAAATTCTATAAAATGAAATTATAGCCTTGCAGTAACATTCTTTTTACCCAGCACTATTTCTCATTTATCAGGTTTCTACTAATGGCCTTAGAGATTTAGAGAAAATAATCTGAGTGGTGTGCTTCCAAGGGAACTCAGTTAAGTCTGCCTTTTGGATTATTGTTTTGGGATCTGTATGATTTAAAATGAATAAAACCTCCCTGTACAGCCGTGATAAAGATTACATGGCTGGCACGGTATCTTTCAACATCCAGCATTTAGGGGAATCTCAGAGTGTAAATTCCTCCAACATTTGTCATGAAATGAAATAAGGATTTGGATCTGGTCATAATGGAAAAAAAAAAAAATCAGCTTCTATAAAAATTTTAATAAAGAAAAGCTTTTTGTGCTCTTGCCCATACCCTAAATGTGTTACGTTGAGCATTTCTGTCAACACAACGTGCTCATGTTTGTCCTGAGAAAAGAGAAATTTTACACTGAAAAAACATACTTCAGATTTTCATCTTCCAAATTTCAGTGTAGAAAAAGGCAGTATTTTTCTATCCAGCTCCAAATTGCTTTGCCAATTAGTGGCAATTTTGGGGGACCACTGTCCTGTTGATTAAGGCAGAGCCATGAGAATAGACAGCCCAAGAAGTGCTGAGTTAAAGCAGGCACTGGGGAAAATGCAGCAATCACTGGGAAATTCACTGTTCTGTACTGAGCAGGTGGATACATAAATAACTCCCTTAACCAGGTTATTTTTGGAAATCTGCATTATTTTTATATAGTGCTACCTCCCTTGAGGTCAGCCTGGGCTTTGTCTTTGATATTTTACGACATGTGACTTATTTTAGAAGTCTCCAACTTATTTTGGGTGTATATTTTACTGTCAGCAAATGAGTTATAGTGATATATTTTACTGCCCATACAGTTTACTGCAGTGTGCTGAGGATAATGAGTATCAGCTTTTTCCCCCTAGGTTATTTATCAGAGGAAATTACTAGGTTTGTGCAGTCTAATACTTGCATATTTTCAAATATTTAACAAGTCACACATTCTTGGGGCTGAGAGAATTCAATCATTTGCTCCAGGATAGTAAGAGAAATAGAAGCAATAAAGTAGGAAATTCAGCAGTAGCTTTCATCAATGTGGCTGTTGCTGTACAATTCGCTTTACAGAGTCATTCCAGTATTTTGCTGTTTACATAAATGTTTCTATCCACTGTAAGTGTTGTAAACTATTTTCAGTATATAATGTTATTTTTGTTAGGTAACATAGCTAACAGCTTTCTTTTTGAAGGGCTTCGAGTGCCATTGTTTGTGATACAAAGCAATTTCTAAATATATTTACAAACCACAAAGCAACTTGAAAGTTTTCTTTTGATCCATTTGAAGTTTTTATTCAAAACTGTGTGAAAATTATCATATATGACAGGTTCTTTGGCTGCAATGACAATATATTATGGAAAAGCTTGAAATGCTATGAAAGGCTGTCTCATCGTGTTTTTGTACTACAAAAGGCTCTCATTTCAAGCTCAGTCTCTGAAAGTTTGCCTCATCCTGTGCTTCAACAAATTAAAGCCTACCTTTCTTTTCCTGCAATTATTTTATAACTCTTTAGGTATACAGCCTCTTGTAAAAATATATAATCTAATTTCAAGCTTAGTTTGCCTCTAATTATCTGTTTATCAGCAATTGAGAATTTTCTTTCTCTTTACTTCTACATTTTAGGCTTTCAGAAGGAAAGAACATCTGGTATTGAGAACGGAATGCATTAATTATCTAGCCTCTAATTTACTATTTAATGTAATTTTGTCTTTTTTTTTAATTATTAACATTTAATTTTGCCCGATTTTAATGGCGGTCAGAAGAGAGTTTGTTTGGAGGTTGCTGTTTCCAGCATTCAATTTGCTCTCAAAAAGTAGGCTCTGAAATGAGTGGAAGCTTTATGTGTTTGTGTATCATAAATCAATTTCTTGATAGAAGCTATGACTAATTCTTTTCTTAGTGGGCTAAGCCTCTTGGTGTTGTGTGGAGGGTTTTATTTCTTCCTTCTTATGCGCTGCTCACAGTCAATGTTGCTGAATTCAGAAGCTGTTGGGATTTTGAGGATTTTTTTTTTTTAATTGCCTTTTGGTGAGTGAATGGCACGGTGTGAACAAAAATGCAGTAATTTATTGCAATATTTTCCAGTGTTATTGGAGATTTGGAGTTCTTTATCCTCTAATTGATACTAAATTTTCCCATTTGAAACGAGTCATGAAAGAGTTGAGTGACCAAATTTCACACCAGTCTGCTCCATATCTCTGAAGTGTAATTACAAAAATCAAATCAGTTCTTTCTCAAAGATTTCCACTGTGACAGAAGAGGAAGGACCCAGAGGTTAATCTCTGTTTTAACCTTCCCACTTGTAAATTTCCTGTTGCATGGGACATCAGGACAAACTGGTGAACAATGGCTTTGGTAAACAGAGGGAATGGGTAGAATTTCCAATCTGTGAACAAAATGTAACTATTAAAAAAAAAACAAAAAACAACAAAAAAAAAAAAAAAAAACAAAACCCACAAAAAAAAAAAAAAAAAAAAAAAAAAAAAAAAAAAAAAAAAGAAAACCAACACCAAAAAAAGGACCAAACAAACCTGTGGATAAAAAGATAAAAGCCCTGAATAACTTGCTAGACCAAGCAGCGAAAAACCTGTTGGAATGGGTGAAGGGGTGGAGAGGTGTGTCCAAGAAGGGTATGGATGGAATCAAACAGAAGTAGGGGACAGAGCAATTTCAGCTGTAAGACAAATTTCTGTGCTGTTTCACACAGATATCAGGAAATGCTGAAGGAAAACAGCAAAAAGGACCAGAATCCAGGAGTCTGAGTGTCTTTGTATTCAATGGAATGATTTAGAAAATGGTGAATATTTTAACAGGAAAATCTACTTAAGGGATGAACTCTGGATGACTCTGTTAGTAAAAATATAGGTTTGTAAGTTAAACGTTTTTTGAAGATTAAGTTGTTTCTCCTGCCAAATCTTCATCATTAGCTATGCTTTGGAAGAAGGGTAAAAAGTCTGTGCTCAAATATTCTCTCCATTTTTTAGGCTTGGCAGCACTAAAGGAAATTGCTTTATAATATTTGTGAGAAATTATATCAACTTTTTAACATGATTTTGGAAAGTAAATTCAATCTACTTGCAAGGAAGAAAAGAGAACAAGATATAGTTAATGCAAAATATGAGAGTGAAAATCATAAAATCAGGTCCTCAAGAAGACTAGGGCAGTTTTAAGGCTGTAGGGTCAGTTTTACTGAAAGAAAAACATGCTGGTTCTAAATATCTTGAGATTCCAGATTTTATCACTTTAGGTGTTTTTAGTGGCCACAGTTAAAAATTAAGATATCTTTTCTATTTTAGCCTAAACTCAATTAAATAGAGAGATTTACAGTTCAAGAGGCCAATGCTGAAACAAGATTTGAGTGTCAATTAAAGTTACAAACTCATTATCACCGGTAGACTTCTTGGATTTTCTGCCATTATCCAGTGTATATCTTATGATCCATTACACCAAAGATTACCTCCAAGTTATTATTTTTAACATAACTTAGAAAAATTGTATTATTTTAATTTTTAAGCAGTGAAATAATTTCATTTAAGTGATACAATTTGTCAAAATCTTAGGGATCCTTTTCCCTTTGCCTTTAAAGAGCTCACAGAAAAGCAAGGCACACAAACTCACCTGGACAAGGAGTTATCTCTTTCAGCAATAAATTCCCTCTGAATAGAAGTTTATTTCATGGTCTGCATGAACAATAATGCCTTCAAGACCTGTTTTGGGGCTGATGAAGGAGAGCAGAGTTTGAGTGGCACTTGAGCTAAAATGTGCCAGGCAATTTCAATATATTCAGAACTGCATTATTTGAGACAGAAATCAGATTAGAAGAAACATGTAAATGCATTAAAATGGCTGTATGGGAAGAGAGGAAACAAACAGAAACAGAAGACTGCAGAAGCAAAGGAGGTGACACCAATTGTGATTTTCAATGCATTGCTGGAATCTGATGTGCTGGATCATATAAATGGAATATTAATGAAAATGGGTAACTCAAGGAGCCGTGTAAAGGTGAGATTGGGAGAGGTAGTATTATGTCAAAGGAATCTTGGGTTTTGGCATGCAAAATGGACCTGCAGAGAAAACAGCAGTGAAATCTTTGGGAAGAGGAAAAGAATGCACTGGGAAAAAAGCTGGGGTAACCTTTACTTGTATCTGCTCATGCTGAAGGGCACAGAAAATGAAATTGGAGGTGGTGCCTGAAAATTTATGAAGTTGTGCTTAGAATTGACCTTGTAAAATAACTAGGATCAAAGGAGGGAATATACAGAAAAGAAATTAATACTCATTTCTGAAAGTCCAGATTATGAACATCCTTTGGGTATTGAGGAAATTAGCTGGAAATACCCTGCTGTACAATGGAGAATTTCATTCTGAAAAGTCATGTTGAACTGGGAAGGTAAGCAAATATTATGACAAAGAAAATGAAGTGACAATTTTCTGAGGACAGAGGAGTGAACCTGGTAATTAAAGATAATTAATTTTAAAAGACCCAGGCTTAGTTTGTAGAATACATTTAAAATATAATTGGGGCAGAATACAGACATTTAGTGTCAGGAAGTGTAATCCTTCTAATTTCTGTCTGACTGTGAAGAGACAGCAATCAGCCAGGGCTTCCAAGTGCTCCAGGAAGATTTATCTAAATCCTGCTCTGTTTTCATACACAGCATTGCTTTTCCTACATCCCAGCTTGGCCTCAGTTCCACCCCTTGCCCTAGGTGAGAGCTTCTCTCCAGTTATTCCAGGTCTCTCCTACTCCAAAACAAAGAGCAGCTGCGCTCTCACACCATGCCTGACACCAAGAATTCTTGTCCCCTGCATCCATAAATAGATACGAATCTGTGGATGACCAAAGTATCAACACTCCTAAAAGAATTCAGCACAATCTGACTATAGGGGAAAAATATTATGCACAGAAAACTGTGTAGAAGGTCCTAAGAAAAGCATGTTGTATTTTCCTCCTGGGGAAGTTGGTTAGGACGAAAGAGTTTAAATGATTCAGTGGTTTCAAAAGAATTGGGACTGAATAGGGGGTGGGTAAAGGAGCTCGGAGTACAGTACAATTCAGGGTTGATTGTGGTAACCAGACAGTGAGAGGAAAACCATAATCAGGTGAGGGCATTCTCAACTAGGGAATGAAAGCCAGCAGACAGTGAAGGGAATGAATTTTGTTCGGAGCCACAGGCATCTGCTTTGTTGCTCTCTGTGCTTCCTCAGTAATGATGGCTGTGAATACAAGAATGAAAATTATGCATATGTTCGTGTGATTCTGACAGCAGCAACTTCTCCATGAGCTCTTCACTGCAGTGACTGATTTTGCCTGTGAGAAAAGCTGCTTGTGTGCCCAGGTTTCAGAGCTGTCATGTGTGACACACAGTTATTCCCTGGTGAGGAAAGGGTGAGCAGTCAGCAGAGCCAGCATTCCTCACTCCCCCTTCTCCACTCAGTTTCAGAAATAATTATCATACTCTGCCTAATTGTGATTTCTGAGATCTTCATTGTCTTGTGTCATTCTTTCAACAGGAAGATTTTTAGGGTGGTATAAAGTGGTGGCAGAAATGAACATTTAAATCAGCTTTGAACCTGCCTACTGTAGCTAATGTGTTATGACTAGAACATTCTATATAGAAAGAAAACACCATTATCATACTTAGAATCTCTCAGGTATATTACCATAATCATTCTTTCTAAATAAAGAGGGGTAAAATTACTCTAGTGCTGGTTATAAATTGTGAATCCTGACAGGAGCTCCTTGAAGGCCTCAGCAGTACAGACCTGCTTCCCTTCATTCAGGTGGAACCATTTTGTGTTTTTTTCCTAGTCAATACAGCAGAAGCTATAAATACCATTTTGGAGCTATGTAACCCCTCTAGACACAGCCATTGACATTGAGGATGTGGATTTCAGTGAGAAATAAATTTTAGAAAAAAAAATCATACATTAGACTCTGGTTAAGTTGTGGTCATGGCCAAAGTCAGGAATTTTCTCTAAGAGAACTTTCTCTAAGAGTAATTAGGACCTTTAATCATGTGATAACATTTCCTTTCACTGAAATATTATTCTGAATGCAGTTTGAATTATCCCTGTTTAACAAATTGTGAACAGCAAATAGCCATCATGCAAAAGCAGATGAATCCAGCCTTGAACCAACCTGGCAAGGGATTCTGAAAGCATAATTTCAATATACCAGATTTGCATACTCAGGACCTAAACTGTTCTGTCTGTATGGATGTGCAAAGGCAAGCTGACAAGTGTTCCTAAAGTATATTCAAATTGCAGCATTTCAGGAGCAAAAGAACAAACTGATTACAGTGTCTGAACAAGGTTCAGAGCATGCAGATTGGGAGAAATGTCATTCAGGAACTCGGATAAAACAGGATGTTTATTTTCTGAATAGTAAATGACAGCATGATTTCCTTAACAAAATATTCATGATTTCTTGGAATTACTCATAAAGGGTAACTCGAAAGAGTATAGACTGCAAAATTATGTATCATTCATGCCAATTTCTCAGATATTTTATTTAGTTCGGAAAGTGCAATGCCAGAATAAAATATAATAGCAGTAAATATCAGAGGCATTTGTTAGACCATCTCGATAATTAGAGAATGTATTCCCTTGAGAGCAGAATCACAGTAATGCATGCAAGCAGGATGTTTGAAAACAACCCTCTTAATAAATGGAGTTGACAGAAAATACACTGCAAAAGGATTATTGGCAGAGGCATGGAAAGCAAGAGATTTGGCAGTAACTTTAAGAACACAAATATGCATCACTCAAGGGAGAAGATTTCTATCCGGGGAACAAGCTGTCTTTGTAAACAGGATTGTACCCAGAGCAAGCATCTGAAAAACACATATCAATGCCATCAAGGAAAAAGCTGCATCCAACAGAAATGAGGGATAGAAGTTTCTTCAGCTTGTTGCTCTAAACAGTTAAATTTGTAAAATTGGGTTTTTACAATTTTTGAGTGTAATTGTTTATTTAATTGTTGCATTAACAGTCATTTTGCCTCTCTCTGCCCATAACAGATGTTCATTATAAAAACTGAATACATTAAGATGATTACATTATTCAAACTCTTTGATAATTCATTTGTATTAAAACCATAAGACTCTGTTGACATTTCCCTAGGGTACATTTGGTGAGGTTAAGCAGGATAAATGTCACAGTTAGAAAGGCTGTTAAGATAAAAACCTTGCGAAGGAACTACATATTATTTTTCTGCTTCATGGTCCTTAACAGCAACTTTTAGAGCTATATTTCCTTTTTAAATGATGCATTACACCTTGAAAAGTAAAATAAAAAGACCTGAAATTATGATTCTTGCTCATTTCCTCAAGAATAAATGAATAGAGGAGGAGAAATCTTAAAGAAGTAGGCTTGATTTCTTTAAAAAAGTTTGGAAATAGAGTGCTCTGTTAAAGCATAATGGCTCTGGTGAGACGTGGTGTGGAAGAATGTATCTTAAAAAGAATATAAGATGTGCATTAATTTCAGTGAAAATGCCCCCAAAAAAGGAAGTGAGCCATAAAATCTCAAGTATGGCACAGGCATCAATATTTGAGAATTATCTTGATATAGAGCATTGTGTAGCTGCAACTGGAGGAAAAATGAGGTTGGGACGACTTGTAGAGGTGCCTCATTTCATCCTCCTTCTCAAGCCTGGGCTAAGTACTAAGATTAATTCAGCTAAAAGTATGCTCAGTGAATTTGTATTAATAAAATTTTGGAAGCAAATCTGGGTTGGCCATGGCCTCCTCCAGGCAGGTGGAAGAGCTGCTGGTGCACAGGCTCCTGGGGCTGGGAGGCTGATCCATGATTTCCATCCATCCCTGCTCTCCAGCTCTCTCACGAGCCCTTTCCAGGATGCTTGAGTGGATTCCTCACTTTGGACCATCTCTTTCATGCTGGAACCCAGCACAGGACAGCATTTGCCTCTCCCAGTATTCCCACTAGAGAATGGCAGTGCCCGTGAGGATTCTCAAATATTAACTTGGTTTATACCTTTCCATTACTCTCAAGGCTGTTGCTCAACCTTCAGTGGAATGTGATCATCGTAACACTGAATTGTTTATGTTTCAGGTAGTGAAAGTTTTTCTTTGGTCTTTGTTCAAAAACATAAAAAGATAATTAAGTATAACTTATGAAAAGAATAATTGCAACTGCTCCAGTTGGCAATGATATTAGATGGATGTAGAGGAATATAAAATGTTTTGCTTATTTTTTAATTCAGGAAAATTAATGAGATCTGCCTAATAATGAAAGTTAATTTGATACTGTTCAGCTGTTACGTGGGGGGTTTAGATTTGATTTGATTTTTGTGTCTGGATCATGTCTAATAACAGAATTAAAAATTAATTATAAATATTACTGATTATAAAATAAGTGACAATTTTGAAGTTGTCTTTAATTGCAATATCTTTTACTACACTGAGGGGGGAAAAAGTTGGGCCTGAAAAATAATCATAATTATTAATAAAAATTGCTCATAATGCATTCTTTTGTGAAAAGAGAGCCACAATGTCAGAGGCTAAGAAATGATCAGCCAGAACATCAAGAAATGCAGTAGAGTAGTTGAAGACTAAAGGGTCCTGGAGGTCAAGTCCAACATCAAGGTGGTCTCACCCAGAGCAGGTTGTTTAGAGTTGAGTCCACTTAGGTTGTGTAGATCTTCAAGGATGGCAACTCCACAGCTTTCCAGGCAACCTGTTTTTCCACTCTCACAGAAAATAAAACACACCAAATTCAATTAAAAACCCCTTTTTCTTACGTGCAATTTGCAGTGTTTAAATTTGCACTACTTCCTCTTGTCCTGTTTCTGGGTACCCCTGGGCAGAGTTTGGTCTGAGCTGCTCCCACCAGGTGTTTTTGCACACTGCTATGACCCACCCCAAGCCCTGACTCCTTGAGGATGAGCAGTTCTGATACCTTGGGATTTGAGCTTTTCTATTTTTCATGTATTTGTAATCCTGCAGTTCTTTAGTGAATAACTCTAAACTCCATGTGCAGTGTGAGCTGCTGCTGTCCCATTCAGGGCAGACACAACAATTCCTCTCCAGGCCTGGCAATCAAGGACACCTCACTGCCTCAGGCCCCAGAGATGGAAACAAAAATGAAGTGGGGGGAGCAAATTTAGGGTAAATGACTTCATTACCTGGAACTGTAATTGGAAGATTAAACCCCAATATGCAAATGGACCAAACTTATAAAAGTGTGAAAACCCATGACCGATCATCCATTTTTGGATGTAGCCCATGAAGGGGGGGGGGGGGCTTTCTCTGCCCTAAATGTACCTGAAGGCCCTTCAATAAATAGAAATGCTTTTTATTCTTTAATTTTGTCTGGCCACTGCTTTTAGGTAGCCCCCAAAAGGCATCAGCACCAGCTGTCTTAACTTCTTGCATGGGAGATGCTCCATCCCCTTAATCACTTCCTGGTCCCAGTATGTCCCTGTCTCTCCTTTTCTGGTGATCCCACAACTGCATGGAGCTCTCCAGCAGAGAGTGAAACTTTGAGAAACTTTGGTGGCTCCAGATATGTTCTCTTAAATTAGTACTTTGTACTTTTAAAAGTGCTACTTGCAAATTTTAGCTGAAAAGCGCCGGTAATGTAAACCCAAATTATTCTCTGCTGTAAAAATGCACTTTGCTGATATTTGGCAGTTTTATTCCTGCTCTATCAGTTTTGGAAATTGATTTCTTTTTTATGTTTAGAGCATGCAGATGTTCAGGGATACTGGGGAAACCAAACACACTGCAAAGCTAGTGTAGGAAGAAACTTATGATAAAAGATCTTTCACACATGACTTTTTCAAGGATATGGGGAATGCTTTAAGGACTAGTTTGATATTTTCAGGGTCTTAAATTAAAGATACTTGACAATTTTTGTAATAACCATGATCAGAAGCAAAGAACTAAGTAATTTAGGTCAGAGACAGTGATTACTGGGAAACAACTGAAGCATCTGCTCCTACAGTAAGTGTTCAGATTGGGAGGAACAACTTATTCAGCATCATTGTGAAAAACTCCTTGATATGGGGAAAAAGTTTATTTTTCATATATAAATCTTTCTCTATTGGAAGTTTTAAAAGCAAGTATTTATTGCTCTTCAAACACTTTGCAGCACATTTTCAAAAAATTAACAGGAAGTTTGTAAAAATAGCTCATGAATGTAGATTTTCAGGTTTGTACATATTTTCAAAACCAGAGAGGGAACAAGTGGCAGATAACTCTCACATGGCAGAGAACTGCTCATGGAAAGGTAGGACTCCTAGGGTGTCTGGGGGAGGTGGTGACATGCTAACTCAGTTTTCCCCCACAGATTTCCCTTCCTGGCTTACGGAAACATTGTCCAGAGGTAAGAGCTGTTCCTGTTGTCCCACACAAGTCTGTGTTCCAGACCCTGGTTCTGTGTGGAGATGTGGATCCTCCAATTCACCTGAGCCCTTTCTAGCACATGCTGCCTGTGGAGTTGTCATGGAATGGTTTGGGTTGGAAGGGACCTTGAAGATCATCTTGTTACAAATTCCTTGCCATGGAAAAGAACGCCTTCCCCTAGAGCAGATTGCTCCAAGCTTCATCCAGCCTGGCCTTGAACACTTCCAGGGTTAAATGAATTTATTTCCATATTACTTCATTGGGGTTACACTTCATGTAACAAAAATCAGCAGTAGTAATGATCCATGCCAGATCCCTAAATTCCCAGAGCTCATTCTGCTGTGCAGACTGCTTTTGTTGTAGATCAGTAGTCGATCCCTTACTGTCAAGTAGGAAGATTTGCAGATTATTTTAATTACAGAATGAGCTTTCATGGTGAGCAAAAATGAGCATTGCCTTTGAAATACACTCATGCTTTGCTGCTGTTAATAACAACGGTGGTCAGAGGTTTATCTTCCAAAGAATGAAGCATTTCCCAGCGTGCACTACACAGCTTTTTATCAAAATCCCTTAGCCCACAGGCAAACCTGGGCTAAAGTCTTTGATATGTAGTTTGGATTGCATAGTAGGTTACAGCAGAAAAAATAAATACAATAACTACTCCACCCCCTCAACCCTACATGTAACTTGTGCTTAAGGGCTGTTTAATTTTAAGTCTTCTTTCAGCATAAAAGCACTACAAGTTTATCACTAACTTCTGCCTCTCTTAATAATTCATCTGCTTTGCAGTTGTATGGGTTTAATTAGCTGCTTCTGCTTCGGTGTTCTGGTGTCATGTTGTCTTTTTCATTAGATCTCTCTCCTTCATCCGTGTTAGATGAAGGCTTTAAGCAATGTGGGCTATAATTGGAATCTAAAGTTGGAACATGTCTTCAGTTACCAATTTGTTAATTCCTTTCATTTTCCTGTCAAAACCGTATGCTATCATGTGTTGCCATTGAAGTGAAAGAGAAGTCAAAGGTAATCCACGTCAGCTTTCTTGCTTCTAGCAAAGGTTTTTGTCTTTAGACTTGTTTTCTGTTATAAATGTTCTGTGAAAGTATCCATACTATTTTGAGTTGAGTCGTTTCGTAGAGACGATACGCAAGCAAATTTCAGAATGCTGGAGGCTTTTAAAGTAAAATCAAATGTATCAGTGACAGTTTTCTCAAACTCAACTCTTTTTTATCACTTTTATCACTCTTTTCCCTGTCACATATAAATGTAATTTCAATTTTTTAAAAGAATATTAAGGTGGGATTTTAATAGTGTGAACAACTGAGTTGAAGTCCTGTTAAAATTGTTAACTTGAAAGGAGGAAAAGAGAAAATAGAAGGCAGAAGTAGCAGTCTGGAAGATGGAGAGCATGGGCAAACATGGGATGAGCAGTCCCAGCAGACAGAGAGCTTATCAGGTGCATGGAATGGGCTTTGTTTTCCCATCTGGCATTTGCAATGGCTGTGGGGCCTGCTTTGATTTTGAACAGTGATGTTTTGGGGTGAAAAGATGTGGAGGCAGCAGTTGTCTGCAAAGCTCTGGTCTTAAGGTGTTGACATTTTGGGAGATTTAAATAAAAAAAGTAATGAAGAGGGGACTTGTTTCATAAGGTAAGGGCAAAATGGCATTCTGCTCTGAAATGATTGGTTTCATCAGCCTTTCAGGTAAGGCCTGGGATCCTGTAAGTATTCTTGAGGCTGGATGTAGCTACAGCTGATCATTCTGCTGATCCAAAGTCATGCAATTTGCAGAAATAAACTAGAAATGTTTTAATATCCTTATTCCATTTTTAGCCATTTTTCATCTGAAAACAAATTTTCAAACATATGGTTCATTGTTCTGTGGAACAGATTTTGTGTATGATGCTTATTTGTTATGTGTTGTAGACCGTAATTAAATAAAAAGCACTCAAAATATGGAATCTCTGCTGCTTTCATGAGGATGACATCATCTTATAGCTGAGAACTGAGAATGAAATGGCTGCCATGATGGAAGACACATTTTGGATTTTGTGAAAGGTTGCATAGATCTGATACAATAAATTAACAACCAGCTGATGTTCTGCAGTGCTGCTTAAAAGGACTGGGTTTGATTTTTAAAAAGTATTTGGGCTGGTATTATTTTTTGTCTCAAACAGGCATTAAAATGAAATTAATTGCAATGACATGCTTGCCATTGGACGGGAGCTTCATCTCAGTAAGTGTTTGAGAATTCATTTTGAGTTGAAAAGGAGCTGAGCAATCAATGTCAAGTCCAGGTCCCAGTGTCTGTGTCTGTGCAGTCCCAATCCCACTCCAGGATTTACTCATTCTGACCAGAGCTCATGGCGGGATAATTCTTTTTCTATAATTTCCAACTTTGTCTTCTTCCACGGCTGTGACAATTCCTACATTTTATTTGATTCTAAATCATCTCACTAACAAGTCCTATTTTGCCCAAAAAATCACGCTGAAGAGTGAATTCCTTATATTTTTGTGGTTTGCTTCAGCTCTGTGTCCCCTTGATGCTCTGCACAGTCCTTCACCCTGTTTCAGGATCGATACTGTTGTATAATAGAATTAATGAAGGCAGTTTCACCATCAGTTTCTGCTGCTCAAATGTGAACCTGCACAAGGCTTGATTTCTGATATTTTTTTTAAAAAAAAAACAAGTTACTTGAATTAAGACTATAGGAAAGATAGTTTAAAGAGGTTGTGCATGGATGGGGGATTTTTTAATTTCTTAAAAAGAAAATCTTGAATTGATTCCAGTTGAATTGACTGTTTCATCCTGAAATATTTATAGATCAATTACATGAGGTAAGTTTTTGGGTCAATATTACAATGCAAAAGGATAAGATAGGCTGAAATGTATATATTTTAAACTGTGATGTGCATGCTAAGCTCTCTTTATTAATAGTTTATTTCAGCTGGACAGTTACCTATCCTGGAGCCAGCATGGAGGTCTAAGATAAAAAGAATCTTGGTAGAGAACTAAGTCAGAATGCCAAAAATAATTCTTTGCAAATGGTTTTTCATTACTTAATCAGTTGCTACCTAGATTTAAAACCCCAACAGGAAAGAAATGTAACATAAGTTATGTTAATATATATTGCCCCATTAATGTGCTTTAAATAACATCGAGACAACTTTTATATGGGCTACCTATGAATAAAATTAATATGATATTTTATTTAGAAGGAAGAATTAATCTGGAGGCGAATCAAACAAAAGACTAGGAAAAAAAAGCACAGTTGTGTGTTGAATATAAATACAAAGAAAATTATGTGAGAAATAAGAAAGACTTATTCTCTTTGTTATATATTAAAGCAGAACAGCAGATTGAATAAGATTTTCACTTTTCAAAGCAGAAACTTGAAAAAAAAAAAATAGAAATAGGTGGAGTTGAAGATGGAGCTTTGAAACATAGATAATTATTATTATAGTTAAAATCAGGCTTTAAAAAACACATTTAATGGTTGGGCAGCTTGGAGGATTCATTCTCCTTTCTGTTCATAAACCAGAAAAAAACTAAATGCATTTAAATTATACTTTTTTTCAAGTTTGTCAGACATATGCACACATTTGCATATATAAGGAAGTACCTCAGATATATCTACAGATCATGGTATATGCCATAAATACATCTGTGCTGTGGTATGAGGGGCACACACTCCCTTCTCCTGTTTGTACCGTGACAGGAGACTTGCACTAGTCCTTCAAAAGTGGTTTCAAATTTAAACTTTTTGAGGAATATTTTTATTAATGTTTAAAAACTCAAGCCACAACGCTGTCTGAACACCATATTAAATATTATAGATGCAGCCAGAGCTCAAGTTTCACTGAATGAGTGAAAATTAATTCATGTTCCTGGACAGCAATATTTGAATCAAACAATTTGGGGTTGTTATTTTTTTTCCCAATGTCAAGTATTTTTTTGTTTAAAAAAAATCTGGAAAATAATAGAAGCATTGTTTAAGAGGTATCAAAACCAGAGCAGAGGGATTGAAGAGTTCTTGCTTTTTAAGCAGTTGGGTTCTAAAGGAAGAAAAAGAGGCAGTGGCAGACTGGTTTAGAAAAAAACCCAGCCCAACAGAGGTAAGAATCAGAAAACCAATGGTGGGGAAAGATTGCAAAGAGCATTCTCTGAGCCAGTGTTTTGTTCTGCTCCACTTTCTGTGGGCAGATTTGAATGGATTGTTAATGTTATGGAGAGAGGAATTGTACCACGCTCTGTGTCATTACAGCAACGTCGGCATCTGCACGTCCCGGCTAGAGCCAGGGCTGCCAGCAACGCCAGAAACTTTGGGAATTTTGGATACATCACATTCCCCCACTGGGCAGCCTCTGGACCAACAGGAGGGTGAAATATCAGCTGGTCAGAGAGAATAACCTTGGAGTGAATCAGCACGAATCACTGCATTTCCAGTTGAACAGAAGGGTAAACAAAACCAGGTTGGTGGCTCAAGGTTTCTAATTCCAAAAGAGCAGACTGAGAAATTACAGAAACTAATTAGTGGAGTCAACGTGATTGAAGTGCCAGGGGAGTAAGTGTGAAGGAGCTTTGGAATCTGGAGTCAAGGCTTCAAAATCTGTTTGAAGTGCACCACAAACAAGGAGGCAGCAATTTACAGAAAATGGAAGTGGCTCTTCAGCATTTGTTTAAAACCCAAATGATCTAGAAGATAGCAGAAAGCAAAAAGGTGAGATGGAGCTAATTTTCAGAGAAGTCTTTATTAGAATGGTAAATGTATATCAGTTTTCCCACAAAATCAAGTCAAATTATGCTATACAAAGGACATTTTGGTTAGGGGAAATCAGCCAAAAAAAGTACAATTAAAGAAATTAATATGATGAAGCAGATTTTTTCATAAATTATGATTTTACAAATGCAGGACCCAGATTGTTATGTTTTGAACCTAATTTTAATGAGAATAATGAGGTTATCCAAGGCATGTTAATGGCAGGTTTGAGTGTTCTGTGCCTTTTTGGCCTTAGAACAGCACTAAATCTGTCTTTCTGTTTCCCATAATTGTAGAGGTGTAACATTCAGACAAATAAACTCCTGGTAGTTGGAGCAAACAAAATAAATTCAGATATTTCTACAGATTATTTTTCCAGTAAAAGAACAGCTGTTGGAGAGATTCGTGATGTGCTTCATATATCCGTAATGACAATAAAATGATTTTTTTTTGTTTAGCACTCTATCATTTATAAAGAGCTTTTAAATTTCATTATAAACATTTTAACAAGCCTTTCCTTCAGAGGGTCACATTCCCTAAATTTCTTTCTGGCATCTCCATAAGTGTAAAACTTGATGGATTTCGAAGTTACCATGTTAGAAATAAGGCAGCTCAGCATAAATACGGAATTGTAATGTGGAATGTGAATTCATATCCTACTTACCTTGTCTTTACAACATGTAAAGAATAATATATATTTTGGCATACGTATGTTAATCGTAAAGCTAAGCTTTTAGAATCGGTTTTAGTATCTTTCAACAATTTTGTGGATTCTCCCTTATGTAACCAGCTGGTTTTTAGGGGTGCATTTCCTCCATATTTACAGCCAGTGCAGTGGAGATGTCAGCAGCAGCTGTCACTGCAGCCCTAATGGAAGCTGTGGAACATCCTCGTATATCAGGTATGAGAGGAATCGTTGATAATTTGAAATTTTAATATTTTAAAGCAGTATATTAGGTCACACATTATTTAAAGCACTCAGATTTATCACATCCGTGCCTTTTCTTCTGCTGCTTCCGAGTTCCCAAATCCTGCAGCTGCTGCTGGCAAACCCCTTCCTGCTCCACAGCACCCTGGGCTTGGCTGCTCCACCTCCAGCTCAGAGATCACCAAAAGCTTTGATTCCTTTCAAAGAACCTTCTATTTAAAGACAGAAAAAAAAAAAGAAAAATCAACCCAGTGATTAGTTGGAGAAACTGTAACGTGGTTAAATCCAAGAAATTCTGCAGCAAGGTAAAAGAAGACAGCATCTTTAGCATTTTTGCCAAGGTGAATGGCAAAAATTCATAATGATATTTCAGTTCAGATTGATATTTCAGTTCAGACTGAGATGCAACCATTCCTCTCCAATTCTGGCACAGATGCTCTTTCTAACCTTAACAACAATGTTTATTAGCATATTCAGGCAGTAATTATTATCTAAATTATAATTATTATTATATAGTCTAGACACGTTGGAAGATTTTATTTAAAATTTAAGAAAATGTAAAAGTCTGAATTACAAGGGGCACCTGTAACTCAGTTTTCCACAGCGGAAATGATGAGGGAATTAGTTTCTGATCTGATTTTGTAAGGATGTGTTGACTCTATAGAGACTTGGTTTACTTCAGCTGTAGTCAGTCCTCTGTGCTCCACAAAAGTCTTTTAAAGCCTGGGATCTTACCTTGACATCTTCAGTGCTCCCAAATTCACCAAGAACCAGATAACTGCAAAGAAATCCTTCCTTGTTTGTTTCTTTTCCTACTTCTCAAGAATAAATAAAATAACTGTGGCTTTTTGCTCCCCAAATGGAATTTGGAAGAAATTTAAGTACTTTTCATGCTTGATTTTCGTAATTAGGATTGGCTTCTTTCTAAAAAGATACTTCTGCTAAACAGGTATGATAATTCTGTTACTGAAGATGGACACTGAATTTAAGAAATGTGCTAATGATGCTGATAAAAATTAAAAGGTAATGGTTTTAATGCATTCCATGAAAAGAGAATGCATTCCACTAATTGAAGGC
This sequence comes from Vidua macroura, assembly GCF_024509145.1. Taxonomy (NCBI): domain Eukaryota; kingdom Metazoa; phylum Chordata; class Aves; order Passeriformes; family Viduidae; genus Vidua; species Vidua macroura. The sequence continues at coordinate 17,940,968 of NC_071584.1, read as the reverse complement.
TTTCAAGAAATTTGAAGATTTTTTTTTTTACTATTACAGAAGATTTTTTGAGTCGTTTATACACAAGAATAAAAGATGTCATTAAGGTACACTTTTTAAGTGGGAAACCACAGCTTAGAATGCAGCAAATGATTCAGCAAAATCACTCTAATTTCAGTGAAGTGTTCATTGCATGGGCAAAATAAGCAGAAAATTATTAAACGATCCCTGGTATTTGGGATGATGAGGTAAAGACAACCAAAATCTTCCATTTATTTATTTTAGTAGCATTCTTTTTAACTATTTCCTATTATTCTTCAAGCTGTGTTTGAGCATGACCCTGTGGATCCCTTCCCAGACAGAGCCTTTTCCCTGCTGTGATGGATGCAAAGCCCAGGTAAATGTTCAGCTGTGGTAAAATCAGACAGTGATCCCAATAACTACGTGGGGTTTATTTTTCTCATATCAACTCATGAAGTAAAAATTCTTCTGGAAGAAATTAATGTTTCCTCTAGAAAATTGCCTTGAGTTCTCACAAGCCAACAGTCCAGGGCCTCCAAATTTAGTGGAAATGTTTCCAGCCGAGTTAATATTTTTCTTAGAATATTGATTGAGCTCTTCTTCTGTAAAAGTTTGATTTATTAAGGATTATCTGTCTTCTCAGATTTCTTAACACATATAATTTAAAATGTAGGATGCCCTTGATCATGTTTGCAGAATAATAATTGCATATGTTTGGCTAATTTTCAGTCTTTCTGTCCTGGTCTAACAAAAAAAACCACTAATTAATATTTCATTAGTATTTGAAAGAATATTGGTCTATAGAGGGGGAAAAATCAAGGTTGGACAGCGGCTTTAGCCATTATTAATCAAATTATTATTTATTGATTTAATTAGGAGAGAATAAAAAGGTCTAGAGCTGTAGTTTTTGAAGATGGGATTATTCTCCCACTTCCTGCTGGGGCAGGAGTCAAACACCACAGGACTGTGGTACTGCTGCCATTCTGGATGGAGCTTTTCTCTTAGTGGTAGCACTGAATGCTTTATGGGCTGCAATGCAATCTGCCTGTGAATAATAAATCACTGTTCTTGCAGTGCCAGCTCTGACCTTTTCTGACTGAAATTGTAACACATCATCATAGCATAACATCCATGTGATGGAGAATCACCTGCCCTGGGAAGAGTGGCTCTACACACGGATCCTTAAAGAGTTGGAGCAGGTACAAATGGGTGACAGCAGCCTGACAAACTGTCCTGAAAAAGCAGCAATAAATCCGTGTTTTCAGCAGTGCTGCTTCTGGAAATCTCTCAAGATGCCAAGGAGCAAGGGTGTGATGAGCATTCTCACATGTGGTGAGCGTTCTCTAAGGTAAACCCACGCGGTTCTCCTCAAGGAAATGCATTGATATTAGTCAGTATAAATATTGCAATGGGGTCTGTCTTTAAAAATATTGATGTTTTTTTCAGATTAACTGGTTTGGAAAACTCTCTACTCACAGCAGATTTTTTTTTTTTTAATGCAATGAAATGTATTCTGGGCACTTCCTGATTTCATTCTTTGCTCTGAAAAATTATTAGATTTTCATACAATTTCTATCCCATTTGAACAGGTAGTGAGTATGTGAAGAAGTTCTTTGGATTGGATTTCTCACTGTGGAATAGTTCATTCTCTTCATGAAATCTTTTAGTGTATGGATTTTCTACAAGGTAGTGGCTGTAGTTGTTTTATTTATTGCAAATTCCAGATAACGATAGAAGTTCAAAGAAAGTGTTTGAATTTAAAAAATAAATAGGAATTATTACATATCTCTGTTGGAGTCCCAAACTTATTCTACAATATTTCCATTTACCTTTCTACCCATGAGTGTATATATAGAGAGAGATTTAAAATATTGTATATAGTATTAAAAAAAACATTTCTGCCTTTCTTCCACGTGTGTTTATTAGTAGTTTCTGTCATTTAAAGCACAGTCATTTAGTTCTCTGTGCACTTTCATAGCTGATATATATGATCTTTATAAAATATCTATGACTTGGAGAACTCGTATGTATGAGTTATGAAAAGAAGCACAGGGAAATTTTTCCTTTCCTTTTCTCCCCACTCCATCATGTCATGCTTGCACTTAACCTTTACTTATTTAATCCTACTTTAACCATAATTGCATATTCTCTACTCCATTCATTTGGCTTCATTCAATTTTTGTGTGATCTTCCCATTTTTGCAGCATTGGAAAGTAATCTGACCAAAGTTTCAAATGTTTCTTCTGCTCGCATTATGACACAAGAATAAAAAATATCACCAAGGAAACGGTAGACTTCAGAGACAATTTATTCTTTTAAGTCAGACCAAAGTTTAATTTAGATGAAAATCCTGGAAGACATAATTCCTCACAAAGTCAGTAATGTTCTTCTCATTACCTGGTAATGATAGTCTAATTCTATCAAAAGGAATTTTTAATAATATAGCTGCATGTCTGAAACTTAACAATTGAGAATGAAGATGACACTATCCAAAAGCTTAAGAAAACACATTAACTGAAGCTAGAATAAATCACCAACAAAGAACATTGTCATTTTCTCAGCTAATATTTCACCCTTCTAGCCTCATCCCAATATAGCTTTTACATTTTTAGGTAGTGGCATATAAGTGATGGGCACATCCAAGTGCACAGGAGGGCACTGGAGGTCACATTTAGAAGTTTCCTTCAACTTCGGATGTTCTTCCTTGTGTTCTTTGTAGCCATCAAGTGCCACTCTGCTTTTCTCTGTAGCTTTTCTATATTAAATCCTGTGTTACTAAGAATGAGATCCAATTTCTGGAGGTGGACATGGCAACATTTGTACATTGTCCATCCTCCTGTGTCTCCCAGGTCACTGCAGCTGCTTGGTGACCGATTCAACCACACAAGGATGGTCACAGCTCACCTTCTGCAGGGGACATTTCAGGAGCCGCAACTTAGAAAAGCTTTATTCTGAATTTGTGTTTAGAATGTGGATCTTTATCTCTTCATTGAAATGAAGGAACCCAAAATTTAGTCGTAAAAATTCCCTTTGTCTTGCAAATTCCCTTGCAGCTCAAACATGACCGGATTTCAAAATTTTTGGTTTCTATTTCAGCTTACTAATTTCTATTATTAACTGCATTCCTAGGGTATGAAGTTTCAGCCTGAGTTATAAAAAATTTGTTACTGTCCTCTAAGTACTAAAACACACTTGGAGAAACAGGGAAATATATTAAATTTTTCATCTTCAGACTATTAAAACAGTATTTGTATTTTAGCATTTACCTCTTACTATTAGATTTCCTTTCTTGCCAGCAAAATATGGCAAAGAAGTTCTTGTTCTTATATGCTTTTTGATTATTCTTCCATACATTGAGTTAATAGGAAAAAGGCTGAAAGTTAACTTTTCATTTTATATTCTTTTAATAAAGAAAATAAATTTTGTGATTCATTTTATGGGCCCTTAATACTGTTATGCATATTGGCTGCAGCTCAGAATCAGATGAATTTTCTGTAGAATCACAGAAATTTAGCCTTAGACTTCAACCCATGATAAGCAGATTCTAACAATAGTCATTCTAAAGATTGACTTCTCATCTTAATTTTGCACAATACCATGCCAGCAAAATTAAACATAAATTTCTACCAAGTCATTTGACTCTTTTGTTAACCTGTTATCCTGACCATATAAATCTAAACTTTTGTTGCCACAAATGCATTAGATACCTTCCTTCCTTCCTTCCTTCCTTCCTTCCTTCCTTCCTTCCTTCCTTCCTTCCTTCCTTCCTTCACTTCCTTCCTTCCTTCCTTCCTTCCTTCCTTCCTTCCTTCCTTCCTTCCTTCCTTCCTTCCTTCCTTCCTTCCCTTCCTTCCTTCCTTCCTTCCTTCCTTCCTTCCTTCCTTCCTTCCTTCCTTCCTTCCTTCCTTCCTTTCCTTCCTTCCTTCCTTCCTTCCTTCCTTCCTTCCTTCCTTCCTTCCTTCCTTCCTTTCCTTCCTTCCTTCCTTCCTTCCTTCCTTCCTTCCTTTCCTTCCTTCCTTCCTTCCTTCCTTCCTTCCTTCCTTCCTTCCTTCCTTCCTTCCTTCCTTCCTTCCTTCCTTCCTTCCTTCCTTCCTTCCTTCCTTCCTTCCTTCCTTCCTTCCTTCCTTCCTTCCTTCCTTCCTTCCTTCCTTCCTTCCTTCCTTCCTTCCTTCCTTCCTTCCTTCCTTCCTTCCTTCCTTCCTTCCTTCCTTCCTTCCTTCCTTCCTTCCTTCCTTCCTTCCTTCCTTCCTTCCTTCCTTCCTTCCTTCCTTCCTTCCTTCCTTCCTTCCTTCCTTCCTTCCTTCCTTCCTTCCTTCCTTCCTTCCTTCCTTCCTCCTTCCTTCCTTCCTTCCTTCCTTCCTTCCTTCCTTCCTTCCTTCCTTCCTTCCTTCCTTCCTTCCTTCCTTCCTTCCTTCCTTCCTTCCTTCCTTCCTTCCTTCCTTCCTTCCTTCCTTCCTTCCTCCCTCCCTCCCTCCCTCCCTCCCTCCCTCCCTCCCTCCCTCCCTTCCCTCCCTTCCCTTCCTTCCCTTCCTTCCCTTCCTTCCCTTCCTTCCCTTCCTTCCCTTCCTTCCCTTCCTTCCCTTCCTTCCCTTCCTTTCCTTCCTTTCCTTCCCTTTCTCTGCATGATTTAAATAACTCACAGACATCTTTTCACAAGTGTCTGTATCCTCCTGCAAGTGCAATACTCAGCCTGTTGAGAATGTCTGTCCCTTGCTTTCAAAATGGAATAATCAGAATAGGAAAAAAGAAGGAAGAGTTTATTATAATAATGACAGCACTCCTTAAAAAGTGTTTTGCAGATTTGTAGATTTCTGTGATTATGATAGCTCTTCTCACGTTCATGTCTCAAGAAGTCTTTGCTTGATCACAGAATAATTCATGAAAGAACTCGAGAGAGATGAACCACACATCTCTGAAATGTTGCAGCCTAAACATCTGCTGGAACCTTTAAATTCAACTAAAACCTGCAGGACTGATGCTGCAATCCTTTCCCTTTATAAATTTTTATTTTTCACTAAGTTTCTGGATCATGACTGAAACACTTACACAGAAAATACCGTGGGTGTCTGGCAGGTTTCCAAGCTGTTTATGAGAGAGCACTGCTCAGAGGAAGATGTAAAAAATGATCCAATGGAAGGAATGATGCTTGATTGCAGTTTATACATAAACTTTCAAGAGGTGAAATTCTAAACCAAATATTGTATGGTGAAGCATGACCTGCCTGTGTTTTGATTGTAGTGTTATTTCACTGTGTATGTTAGTTAGCTCACTGTTGGTTTGCAGTGTTAGTTCCCATATGTATTTATGAAACAGCCATGACTGAATATTTATAAGAGCGTAAGAAATTAAGAAAACATAATAATAAAAAAAACCCTGAAATTTATTGGAAAATCAAACACGACATAATTTTGGGGTTTTTTGCATGCTGTTCACCCTAATATTGAGTGATCTATTCTAGTTCTAGGTTAGGAACAGTGGGTGAGATTTACCAATTCGTGTACTTTTTGTTCTTTTCATAGGAAAATTGTGTGTTGATCCCAAAGTGCATATCCCAAAGAACAATGTCTCACATTTGTAGCTGGGGATTGATTTTATACAACCTGGAGTTCCTCATAAGTTCATTACCCTGTCTTAAATCAGCTCCTAAGAGAGGTGCCTTGGTGAAGGAGCTTTTACAGTTCCTACACTAGAGAGCTGTTTCCTCACATATAAAAACAAATGCCGTGTAGTTTTGACACTCTTTGCTGTCACACACAGTGCAAGGACCTTTTGTGCTATAAAATATTCATTCTGGTTAACTTCTGAGAAATAATACACAGACTAAAATACCCAGCTATGGAAACAATTCAAGCAGTGACCTGGAAGGAGGCTTTATTCTCAATCTCTCTGTCCTTTGCTTGAACAGAAGTGATACTAGCTTGAAAAATATCACTTCTTTAAAGATGGGAAAGTAGAATTAGGAGTGTGCAGACTTCTTGTGGCAAAACTGGGCCATATTTCTTCCTGCAACATTGTGAATGTCTGAGCCAGTTGAGCTAAACAGGGTTATCCGAGGGGACAGTCGAGATGATGATCATGGGGAAAGCAATCAGAGAGATTTCCAAACATCCTTGATTAGTAGAGGGCAAATACATTTTAAAGGACATAAATCTAAGAGGAAGTTGTTGTGAAATGGAAAACTGCCTCAGTAGCAAGAGGCTTGGAAAATCAACTTTGGATTTGTTATAGTTAAAAGCCCTGAGGCTCTCTGCCTAACACACATATGATATGGAGAAACGTAACAGATGCTTCACTGAGGAACTGGAATGTAAATCAGTGTAGAAGCATTAATCTGTGCAGAGCTGAGCGTGGTTTTATTCTGAAGAAAAACTTCTGAATTCGAGAAGTTAAACAAATGTGATTTTCCACTCATTCCACTGTGAATTGCATAAGGTTTTATAACAAAAACAGTTCCAGGAGGAAGTTGTCTTTGCTAATGTTAAATCTGTGGGTGGATAGCATTGACTCAGTGCATTCTAACTGGATACAATTAGTTTTTGTAAACATCTCTTCTAATTCTCCATTATTTGCTTAATCAGCCAGTCATTTCCCTTTCTGTGGATGTAAGAAATAGAAATATATTTTCATGTGACGATTGACATCACATCAGCAATGGTTACTCTCACTGCCTCATAAACCTCTGTGTTCACAGGGCCACAAGTGCAATTTGAGAGGTTTTCAATTAATTAACACCCCTAAAAAACACTTAATGTAAAATTGTAGAGAAACAACCATTTTAGATAAAGTTATCTCCATCATTAAATTCCGAAAATCGTATATAAAAAAAAGAAATTATGCATTTCTATCTTTTCACTCTTCAGCCGTGTTACAAACCAACCCTATGTGTTGTCTTCTTTTTCTCTGCTTTCTATTTTAATTTCTAACAAAATAACTACACCTGTCACTGTCCTTAGCACTTGAATTCCAGAAGTGTGACAAAAATTTGCACTTGCATCTGGTATACTTGGAGGCCTGTTAGTGCTTTTGGTAGCATCTCTAAGAAATTTTACTGTTCTTTTCACCCAATGCTGGGAACTCTATTCCCAGCATCATCAGTTTGGTGTCTCCTCCTTTTCATTTAAGTTAATTTCTCTTCCTTAAGATAGTCTTTTAAATTAGATTATAAAAAGCAATGTGTGTGTTTTAGCCTTGCTTTCAGAAATGTGTCTTAATTCCAAAATGGGGGTAAGGTTTGTAGATTTAAAAAGGGTGATGTTTGGTTTTGTTTTCTTTTGTTTTTTTCCAAAATTTTTTACATATGTAAAAAAGAGTGGGTTGATTGATTTGCTTGTTGAGCATGGTATTATGCTGCACAAAACATTTAAGAATTGGCCACAGTGAGTCATTTTGAGGTATAGTAACACTAGAAATGGGAAGTGAATGGCTAAAATAATATACATTCAACACTTTTGCTTAAGGGTGCAAAGACGTGAGGAAAGGTTAAGATGGAAGCATCTAAATGAAAATGCATGAGTTTCACAGCTTCCTGGAAAAGAATGCAAACAGAATACTAAATGCTTCTTTTAAAAAAAAAAAAATTTAAAAGATTGTGTGTATTTCTATCCAATTTTATATCATTAGTTTTAGAATTAGGAAAAACTTTCATAAAAATACCACTGGGGTTTTTTTTCCTTGCTTGAGGTTAGAATTGGAATTTTTTGCTTTGACCTTTAAAAATATGTTTCTCTTTATGTTTCTGTTTAGATTCAATATTCTCTCGAGCAATAGCTAAAATATATCCATTCATCTAAAATACATCCATCAAAATCCACACCTCATTAGTACTTCTTGTCTTGGTCATATCTCAATCAGTAGAATTAGCTTATAAAATGTTTGACTGAGGGCTGAAGAGTTTTCATTTGTTCAATTTCTAGAAAGGTGGCTTCTTTTAATAATCAAATTAACAACATGATACAAGATAATGAAATCGAGTATAAATTTCAGATAAGAATTTGTGTTTTAAAAAAGGCTGGGTAGGAAGAAATGTCATAGCAGAACACCAGGCATTTTTAGAATGAGAGGAAAATCTAGGTTGGGAGGCATCTCTGGAGCCCATCTGGTCCAACCTTCTGCTGAAAGGTTATCCCTGTCAGGCTGAGGCAGGAATATTTCCAGCAGGGAACACTCCACCACTCCTCTGTAACTTATTCCAGGATTGTTGCTGTTACTTGCAATGAACTGGTTTCTTTTTCCAGACCAATATTTCCCCTGAAGCAGCTGAAGTCCATTTCCTCTTGTCCTCCATCACTTCTGGACTTCCCTCTTGGCGCTGCAAGTTTGGGATTGATGTTTCCCTGGGTCTTCTCTGCTCTTGGATGAAAAAAAAATTCCTTCATGCTCCTTTCAGATGCCAAGCCCTCCTAAAGTCTGATTATCTTGGTGTGTCTCTGCTGCACCTTTCCCATGGTTTATTGTCTCTTTGAAACTGGGGGATCAGAGCTGGACAAAGTATTCCAGGCCTGGCAAGTGTCAAATGGTTTGGAATGATCACATTCCCTGATTTTTGGGGCTTTTCTCCTGCTGGTGTAACCCAAGGTGCTGTGAACAACCCTGCCTGACATGGCATATTTCTGGTCATGGTCATCACTCAAAAAAATCCCAAACTAAAACCAAATTCCCAACGGCAATGACCTCTTACTTTTTCATATCCTACAAGGTCTCATATCCTCCAGGCCTGCCTTTGGAGACATAACATTTCCTCCTCCAAGAAAAAAACCCAATTTATCTTTGTAAACCCAACTGAAGGCTTTAATTGAAAAAAACAATACATCTCAGAATATGGTATTTATATAGTTTTTACACTTGATAATTAATACTACACGCCATTGGATTTTTTTTTTTTTTTTTTTTGGTAAGGATTTTAAATCTCCTTTAGTAGTTGGCCAAAGAAAATGAAGATTTATTGATATAGTCTATTTACCCCCTATTGTATGCAACCTTCACACAATAATCAATTCTGTTAGGACTATGGATCCTGAGTCGACCACTCAAAGGTCAAAAGTGAGAAAAATTGATCATCTGTTGTATACCTGTATATCAAGATATATTGTCTTTCTTCAAGATGCTTCTCATTAACATTTCTAGAGTAACATTCTCCTAATAGAGTTTTGTCAGCAGAAGTTTAGCATCCAAATTTTTGCACCAGAATTATACCAGAATTTAAAAATTACAGTTGGAAATCACAGCAAGCTATTTTTACTATGAGAGGAACCTGTTAGTTACAGAAAGAGAAATCAACCATTATGTCATTTGGAAGTTTTTACAATTAAAAGTTTTATTCCTAGAGGAACTGAAAGACAATTAAATGAAATGCTAACAACAAATTAAATGCTTTATAGGTCAGTCATCCCATTAGGTCTCTTTAGGGAAGCTGTTCTCATATAAAGCATGCCATAACCTATTTGCATAATGATTCTATCTTAACTGTGCCTTCTGCTCTTTTATGGTGTGTTGTTTATCCTAGTGCAGGGCTGATATAGTGGAATTGCAAAGAAACTAAAAGCTGCTATTTATGGCAGACAAACACTGCACCATCCAGATATATTATGCAGGACAGTACCCAAACTGCAAATATGATTTAACACACAGAGATGTTATTCTGCCCTCATTGCAGTGGCTTAATTGTTTGAATTATATATACACTGTTACCATCATTGTTTTTATAAAATTATCCACACAAAAGCAGTTCCAGCCAGTGTGGGGAAGCTTGTGAAAGAAAACACAAGGTTGCTGAAGACACTGCTAATGGTCTGGGCTTCTTGGAAAAAGCAAACCCCATTCCTAGGGGGGAAAAACTCTTCTGAGAAATGTTCATCTCTGAATCACACTGAGACAAACATGCTTTCAAAATTTTGAGGGAAAGAAATGTAATAAAATTAGTCTTGATTTCTGCCTTTGGATTATAGTCCAGTTGTTTACAAGATTGGCTTTGTCTCCATGGGCAGAAAGTGAATAGCTAAAAATCTTGGTATGGAGTTGGAAAGCTCTGTATTTTATTTTTTTTTTTTAATTTTGACTATACTGTTTTCAAAATGTAGGGAAGAAATATAAACAATTCTATTAGTAGCATTTGAACTCACAACAGTCTCAATTTACTTGATTTGCTGTAGGGAGTTTCTAAAGCTTCTTTCCCTGAAACCTGATTTTGTCCCTCTGGTTTTGTACATCCTCAGAAGATTCATGGAGAGTCTGAAAGTGCCAAGTGTCTTTGTTTCACTGTCTGAACAGGACTTCTTGGATCTCAGCAATATCAGTTGCAGTGGAAGGCACTGGAGGCCTATTTTGCAGGCTGCAGGAGGAATTGCTGTGATAAAGCCATGGGATCAAAAGCCCTTAGGGACACAAACAACAGCTCCCTGCAGTTTGCCATCTTTAACCAATTAACTGCAGAGTCAGTCAATTGTCAGTTCCAACACAGGGCCAGGGATTCAAGAGCAGGGCTGAACCTCTGCTGTCAGTGGCAGATAACCACGAGACAGGTTTATTTATCATCAAGGCACTCACCCTTTGTAGCAGGCTGTCCTAACAAGCTCTCACAGTGCTATGGACTGCTCTGCAGCATAACTTCCATTTCGGCTTTCACTCATGTTCAAGCCTTTTAAGTACCTGACTAATTCCTGAGAAAGTGCTGCCTTGCTGTTTGGGAGCTCAAAGAGAGTGGTGGAGTTTTCAAAAACTCCAGGTACTCAGGAGTTCACAGCAGTTTCAAAAGTAAAAGGTAAAAACTATTTACAGGCAGCTTTATCCTGGAGAAGACTCTGACTGCTGAGAGAGAGGATATTAATTCTTCTTTGTGCATCATATTGTGGTTAGCCCTTCTGCTCTTGTGCTGATACAATGGAATTTAGAAGAAAGGCAGTTTGAAACTCTATTCTGGTATAAGCTGCAAAATTTTATCTCAAGTATCTTGGTCCTGCAGTTGGTAGTACTGAGATATGTCACCTTTTGTCACCCTGCCCTGGATTCTGTGCCAGGAATCACATGATTAAACTGATCCTGATGGTTTTACTAATGAAATCTCTGGAGTTTGTTCCTTGGGGAAGTCTCTCCCTGGGTATGAATCCCTCCTGCTGCTGGCTTGAAGCCTCGTTTCTCTTTTCCAGGCCTTCTTGGGAGCATGTTGTCCACACTACAGCCAAGCACAAGTTAGAATCAATTCCAGTTGGAAAACTCCAAGACTGGATGCAGAAGTCCCAGACAGAGCCAATGTCTCTGTTGCTGTTAGCCAAAACACAGATCTATATATATATTTAGCCTGAGAAGTACCAGGATTTGGATTTGTCTCTGTACAAAACTCAGGAAGTTGAGAATTACATTTTACACTTTGCTTTAATGAATTATTTCCTTCCAACGAAATGTGTATTTCTCAGCAGGAGTATGACACTAAATGTCATGAAAATGAATTAAGCAATTTCCTCCAGAGACCTGAAATAACTTCCTTCTGCTACTAAGGAATTTCAAGGAACATCCTCTGGTGGACCTCAGCAAATTAAAAAGATCACATCTGCTGTTCTGGTGTCTCAGACCTTCTTCCTCTCAACATCTATTTGGTATTTACTTTTCCTTCTCATAGCATGCAGATGTTTGTTATAATTTTAGCTTCGAAAGAAAGTAAATCACGACTCTTTGTAGAATTACAAACATGATCTGTGGATGAGGTTAGTGAATCTATCCAAGGTGAAATGAGTGGGGATTCAATCTCCTGTAGACAGTGAACTTTGCTTCAAGTGCATCAAAATTAGGCTTTCCTTACTTCTTTATCTTGGCACTCCTGAAATAGGTCTTGTGGGTTTATAGGTACCTCCCTGCTGTGGTCCAAACTGTTAAGTAATGAAAGGAGCCTCTCACTTGCTTTTAAATGTCTCCAGAGATGGAAAGTCCTGCAACCTGTAACCCTTCCATCTGCCAGGACTGAGCTAGGCATTGTCTTCCCAATTTTCTCTAGAATTCTAGAACATGGCCCATTATGTTCTGTTTTCCTGGGTGGTGCTGAGGGTCCAGATGTTTAAATAATTTCAGAAATTTATAAGTTCTAGGGCATACTCAGTGTTACATTTGATCCACTTTCTGCCAGGAGATTTCACATGGGATTCTTTATGAAATAAAATTGTGGAAAATGGGGAGGGTCTCACCAGACCAGGAAATAAAGTTGTATTTATTGGACTGCCATGTTTCATCATCACCCTGCCCCAAAAAGCCTTAAGCTTCTGATGCAACATTCTCTCTCTGCACATCATGGAAGGTTGTGGAGAAAATTCTCATTTTAGTCTGACAAATTATGAACAGTGAGGGAAAAGTGCTATATGTGGTCACTTAGTTGTGCTATTCAAGATAGATGGTAAATATCCAAGAGAAAAATATTAAGAAGTAAATTGGCAGCATAGTTTCAAACAAATCTCTTTTATTTACCCAGTATCTAATTGTTCAGCATTCTCTTATCTTCCCTAAATCCAGCATCCTTTATGCCACAGAATTGTTGCATATTTACTGAACTACTTTTGATTTTATTTTTTTTTTCTGAGTTCTCATACATAAAACACTTGATTTTACTGCGGTAAGAAATAAAGGGCAAAAGAGGAAGACAAATTTACATATAAAGCACAGTCTGGGGCACATTCTGCTGGATTATGTGTCTTCAAAGGCTTTCTCTGGAAGTATATTACAAACAAGATTTCTTCCAAGTTAGAGTGATCCAAAGCACTATGTACATAAATTTTCTACAGACAATTTCAAACAAGGGATGCTGGTTGAAGCTGTATTTTATCTACAATAATATTTTAGAGAATGATTATTGCAAAATCATATCAAGATTGGTATAAACAGACAATAGGTTTAAAAATGGATTGTCTAGCAATTAATTATTGTACAGACCATCTCTGTAACAGTACATGATCCCAAACTTTGCCAAACAAAGTTCGTGCATGAGGTACCATTATAGAATAATGCCTAAATGCTTGAATTTACTGAATTTGAAGCCAGAAATTTGTGTTGACACCTTAAAAGTTTGTTACATTATGGCCAGTACTACAAAAAGAACATTCTGCCAGGTTTTGATTCATTGTTATTAACACTTAGCACTCAAAGCAGCACATAAAAACACCAGGCCAAATGTTCCAGATTCTCAACGTTTTCCTCTGTTGATATCAGCAATGTCTTCCCAGTTTTAACACACTTCATTAATGAACACCCCATGCCAGATGTGTCCCTGTTTAAATGCCTAAAAATAACTCTTAAGTTGTTCCCTGGCAAATGCTAAGCTGACATAAAGATGAGCTTATGGCAATAATTATATGGCTGCCTTTAAGGTTTATGTTGCACTTGCAATTGAACGCACAATTTGGGATTTTTACACTGAGAACGGTCTTGAGGCTACTACTTAGGAATGGGAGAGAAAAGTTGCAATAGAAAGGCAAAGGCATATAATTAATTTTGTCTAAGAGTTATACTTAAAGCGGTGAACAGACGGACAGTTTTTAAATCTGAAAATCCTATCACTTGCCAGCTGTAGCATGTCACATATAACATGTCTCCCTCAAACACAGAAAAATTCCACTTGAAATGTTGGCTGGTACCAGGAATATTTTGCCAGTTCTTTTACTGTTACAGAAAGAGTAATTGCTCTTTCTCACAAAATAGTGTGTAGCATGAGGGAGAAGCTGATATTTAATATTTTAGTCAGAGGAAGAGAGAGAAATATGACAAGGATTAAAATAAAACCTTACAGAAACTTTGTCCTGATGATTTGTTTAACACAAGAAAAATCTCACTTATATTGGTGTACATTTATATATTATGCATTCATCCCTGGAGGTGTTCCAGGCCAGCTTGGACAGGACTTGGAGAAGCTGCTCTGGTGGAAGGTGCCCCTACCCATGGCAGAGGTGTTGGAATGAAATGAGCTTTATGATCCCTTTGGACCCAAACCATTCTGCCATTCTGTGATTTAACCACTTGAAGGTCTGTTTTCTCCATGTGCCTTCCAACATGTGGATGCTATGCACAGAGATCAACTGAGGAATGACAGTTTGTGTTTGGTTATGCCTTCATTACTCCTCAGAGAAAATAATGTCAGGCCTTGTTGACATCTTGTAAGTAAAATAGTAATAATCTCCATTCTATTGGCTGTGAACTTTAGGCTTTTCTATCTATACAATATATATTTTGGGAGTAATTTTTGTGATTCATTAAATTAAGTGCTCCATGGTGAACACCCAAAGAGCAGGTGGCACCATTAACTGCTTTAAAATATCTGAAAGGGGACTAGAAGATGTAGAAATGACTAAAATATAAGCTGGGCTTGGATTGACCTGTTTTTTCCACTTCTATCCCAAATATATTAGGATATCTTGTCTAGGTGGAGCAATGATCCCCTGTCTGTGGCTGTAACCTTCACACAGGAAATTTTCTGAAAAGTGCCAGTAGAAGCATTAAAACCTTATCTAATACATATATAATAGATAAGAAACCAGGTATTAAATGCTTACACAAATCACTTTCTTTTCTCAATTCCAATGCCTAAACTACATTAAATTCCAATGCCTAAACTTCAATAACTAACAAATAAAAAAGGTTTAGACATAGGAACACTTCTGAAAATTAATTTGTTGCATTTTTTGCAGCTCAAAATTGTTGGTCAAGATCTAAAAGATTAATTCAAGAGGGAGAACCCAACTTAGGTTTAAAGCCAAAAGAAAATTTTAGCATGTGCAGAATTTGGCTGCCCTGATGCTTATTTCCACTCTTCATATCCCTTTCTTTGTGGGCAAGGAGGTATAATTGGAGTATATTCAATCCTTAAAAAGATTTGGCATGGAAATATAATTCTGAATGCCATCTTGTGACACTAGCACTGATGTTGGTAGTGGTTACATTGAGTTACTTCTCATAGCCTATAATTCATTTCAGTGTAAGATTTTCAAGTTTTTTTATGTGGTCTGTTGCCCAAAAACTCTCTTTGCATATGCTTCCTATTAGCTTCCATAGAAGAGAAAGTCAATCCATTTGTACATTCTTTGAAGAAAATATTACTTTAAGTGCCAGAGATCTTAATTCATTGTTGGATAATTGTAAAGATTTATTATGGCAAGCTTAGATGTAGAGATAATCCAGGCTGTTGTCTCTTTGAAATAAGAAGGAGAGAACAAGTGTTAAAAAAAAAAAAAAAATCTCTCCATGTCTTTCATTAGATGAGAAAATGGGAAGAAACATCTGGAGCTGAGTGTGAATTTGAAGGTACAACCTGAAAATTCCCCTGTTGGCTCATTACACCCATTATCTGTCTTCATTTGCTGCCCTTTCTCAGCTGCAACATCCACTATTTCCTTCTGGACTGCTGTTATTCTCTGCTTCATTGGCTGCTAATGAGTTGAGATACAGAACAGCATGTCTTTTTTTCTTTATTCTTTCCTAACGTTTACTGAGGGGCTGGAGGCTTGATTCATTCATTTATTTATTTTCCCTTCATTATTTGAGGGGGAGAACCAGAGAGAGGAAGATGGAAGACATTAAGCTCAGCACTCATGGATTTGACTGTGCTTCTGTTAGAACTTTTTGGTGGCAATGAAAATTACCTCCATTCTTTTAAATCTTAAAATCTATTTGCTTCTCCCTCCAATGAATCTTTTTTATTATATACGGTCTCATGATTTCAGAATGCTAATGAAGGTAAATGGAACTTTTCACTTTCAATCCCTATTCTGAGCTTGACTAGTGTGGAGAATAACGATTCACAACTTCTCTACATGCCCATTTCCAGACTGGCATTTTAGTTATTCATAAAAAAAAAGGTATCTGGGAGAGGATTCTATATAAGTCTTAATGTTCTGGTGAATTGGATTTTATTCTTTGCTCTTTGTTTTTATTTACATTTTTTTTTTCCTTCCCAATTTGCTTCTCAAGGCAGAAAAGAAGGAATAAAGCAATTTTGAAGTGTGTCCCGTCTTCTAGTGTCTCCAAAATGAAAATCTCAAAAAGGAAATAAATTTTTACTAAGTTGATTGGACTCTTTCTGCAGTTCAGTAGGTTCCTGTAGGTTCTACCAAAATGATTCCTTAACTGCAAGCCTTGGTAATTCCCACCAACGACAAAACCAGTAATGTGTAAAGATAACTATTCTTTTAAATCTATATAATTATATGATTGACCCTTCAAATAATCTGTAATTAACACTGACATTCCCTGGCTGGCATTGCAATTTGTGAAGTGTGTTTAAAGATACCCCCTTGCTGCAGGAACACCAGGTTATGAACCACGCCAGCCTTTCGAAATTCATCAGCCAAACTGACTTCTGTGAGTGCCTTTATTCTCTTCACGTAGTTTTGGAAACACTTGCAAATTTCTCCTCAGGTAAATAATTTATGGGCACATTTTTCCCTTCTATCCTTAAACTTCATAATGGGATGAAATGATTTTTGAAACTCAGGTTTTCTCATGCCAGTTAATATTTATTACTTCCTATTCCCTGCATAAAGAGTGGTGACATGTAGATTCTATTTGGATTATTTATCCACGTATTTTAATTTATTTTTTTGCTTTCCAGTAGCTGTGCATACATGTAAATGTAAACTCAAACTTTGAAGGTGTCATATAATTGCATAAAATAAGAATTTCTGAGTCTGAGTGTGTTTTACTCCAAGCTTTTGGCAACTCCCAGTGCTACATGCAAATATATTTATGCAAATCTCTGTCATCAAGCCTAGGAACCCAGCTCTGCACTGAGAGAGAATCTGTGATGTAAAATTCACCTTTGGGTAGAAAAACAGCATTTCTATTTACACCTTAAAATTGTCTTTTTTTATAGGTTTTATAGCCAATGAAGTACTGTACTGTGTTAATGTCTTTTAAAAAAATCATGTGGGAAGGATTTGTTCAAGGCGTGACAGCCTTGACCTAAACTTTGCAACACTTGGTCACAATGAGATCTCCCTTCTCCCTTTCTGCTCTCCCTTCTTTTGAGGTGCATTAAAATAAAAATAAAAATAAAAATAAAAAAAATAAAAATAAAAAAATAAAAAAAAACAAGTACCATGTTGCAACAGGTGGCAAAGGAGCAGAACTTGGACTTGGAGAGGAACTTTGGGAAACTTCTTCTTCGCCAGGTAATAGAAAAATTTCTTTCATGAAAGACAAAAGAAATGAGGCAGAGAAGTCACTAACCAGAACAGATTTGACAGAGGTGTGAAATTGAGTTAAAATAAATTGAATAAAATCTGAACATGAATACTGAGAAATAGGAAATTGTTATCGTGGTGTCTGCTTAATTTACAGACTGGGGTGTAGATATGCAGCAGATCAGAAAAGGAGTTGTCTGGAAAAAATATGAAAGGCCAGGCTCAATAAAATATTTCAGAGGTAAAGTTTGAAATAATCATATTAAACCAAGTTGAAATGGCTTTAAATCTCTAAATAAAATGTATTTGCATAAAAATATGAGGAATAGTGTGCCGTGTTTCCATGGGCTTATCTAAATCTAACACATGTAAGCCCAGTTTAGAACCGTGTGCTTTTGACATCTGCACTTTTTATATCTCATCAGATTACTGGGAATGCAAATAAATAAATCCGTGTGCTTCTCAGAATAAAAGAATCAGGGAATTCAAAGATCACTGATTTGCCATTAATTCCTAATGACTCCACAGAGTGCAGTGCAGGATTTATCAGAGATGTGCCCTGCACTGATGGTGAGCTCTGGATGCCTCACAGAGAAGGAAAACAATGAAAATAATTGCCTTGGGGAAATTATTCCTTTATTCTCTGCTTCCTTTTCAGGACTATGCACAAAGCTATTTACTCAATAATAGTGGAACACGGTTTGGAATGTTCTGATGTTCCTATGAAAATTAGAAGGTTAAATAAGAGGAAGGAAAAAAAAAATTATTTGCCTTCCTTTAAATAGAATTTATATTTTATTTTACTTTAATTCTGCCAGTTGCAATTTGTAATCAGCCTGTGGCTGTGCTGACAGGTCATGGCTGGATGCTTCCTCCAGAGCAGAGGGAAGCAAATCTGGGACAAGGCACAGCTAAAACAATAAAAATCTTCTCTAGGTCAGTCTGAAACAACTTTCAGAAATATCTAAAAGAAACTCATTACTCATTACCCAACAACAGACAGCACAGAGCTTAAAACATTATAGCTGAATATTAAAACTTAACAGAATTTCTATAATACAATGTGATAATTTTCCATCCCATTTGCAATCAATTTTCCTTTATTTAATAAACAGTGCTACATTTTTGGCTTGTGTTTAGGATTTATGAGCTGGCTGGTTTTTTTCTAAAATGGCATCTAACAAATTTTGACACAGGTTTTTGATGCCTGCTGGTGAGAATGAAGATTAAAGTGGCTTTACAGGAAAGATTTAATTTGAATTTATGCACTACAGTACACGTATGGAAGTAGCTACAAAAGTCTCTGACTGTCCATAAATATGAACTGAAATTGAGGATAATATTTTGTGAAATTTTTGAAAAAGTCCATTCAGTATCCTTTATTTTTATAGAAAAGCCTCTAAAAAAGAAGGAATGAGCCTCATAAGATGTTTGGAAAGAGGAGAGTGCATCAAAAATTTGTGAGGATTATTAAAGCCGTTGTGGTTAATTTGTTAAGTGGGAAGAAAGCTATTTAAAGTAGGGATGACTGGCACTGTGTTATTACAGGGCCCTCAGAAGAAAGGCACATGGGTTTAGGGATGCCCCTCAGCTCATCTGTGTCTCACTCTCCCACTCATGGCTGAGAATGGCACCAAAATCCCACCCAAATCTGTTTAAAAGGTGGAAATGAAGGGAAAAGGAGCTAATGAAGGGTGTTTGGGCTGTTAGCAAGCACCAGGAGATGCAGATGAGAGGAGGGCTTGTGTTTCATGTTGCTCAAAGCAGCACAGATCTCTGCTGAGTTGGGGGAGCCTCAGTTCTGCTTCCTGCCCTTGATAAGAGAGGGAACGCATGGAGCTCTTTGCTACCATGAAAATTTAATTTAAAAAAAAGCCCCTCTCAGTCTGAAAGGCAAAGTTTTTACATGAAGTTCCTTGCCTTCTCCAGTGCTGGGTTTGTGGCCATGAGAGATAAGTCAGTACACGAGATCGGCTCCACTGTCATGGTTCTGCTTATGGAGATAAAAATTAAAAGTCCAATTAAACACAGCCAGGAGGCAGGAAAGAAGTGAAATAATTATCTTAGACTTCCCGTGCTTTTTAACTGAAATAAAAGAATGCACTGAGATTATCAATAATCTACCTAAAGTCAGTATATTAACAAAAGGAAGGAGATATGACCCCTTAGAAAGCAAACTCACAGGAAAAGAAAAATACCCAAAGGCATTAATGATAAGTTTTTCTGCAGGAGAAAAAGGAGCAGTTTAACTTCTCTGCACATTATTTTATCTCTCAGTCAAAGAACAGGTAATTAAATCAGTGTCTTCCACTCTGTTCAGATTTCCTTCAGCAATGTGTATTAGTGTGTTAAAAACAGTACTTTGCCCTGTCTCACTTGGCGAGTGAGAAGATAGCTTCAAATAGATTGTTTCAAACTTAAGGAATAATGGAATATAAAATTCTGAAAAAAAAAAAAAATACATTTCAACCTGTCTTACCAGTGTGTTTGGAAACTTTCATTTCAATGGGACATATATATCACACATGATGAGAGAGCTGCAGATAATAGTAAAAGTTAATACATCATAAATATAATAGTAGTCAAAAAAAGAAATAGATTTTTTCCCAATCATAGAATCACTGCAGGTAACTTCTTTAAATCTGATTGTATATTTTAAAAAATTCATTGTCTTTGATTTTTCATTTGGTCAAAGAAAATTTCATAACTTTTATCTCCCTGGCTATGTATAAAACAACTTTCTTCAAAAACATGTCTGCCTTAATTTTAAAGCTTTCCTGACTTTCTTGAATGCTATTCATATCTGCTAGGCTTACCTAGATAAATCAAATAAATCAGAATTCTATTTCCTTTCCAGACAAACTTGCTTTTGAATGGAAGCAGTTTTCATGGTTTTTATGTGTAAGTCTTCTAAAATTCTCACATCTTAACTAGATCTTTGCAATGATTGCTTGTATACAAACAAGAGTATATTTAAAACCCATTCAAACTGTTCTGAAATAAACTTTTATAATTTAATATATTTTAGCAACGCTGCATTTTGCAGCATGGTAGAAAAATACAACAGGGAGGTAGATAAAAGCTCAGACATTAAAGACAAGAAACTACCTTAGCTTAATATTGATTAAATAAATATTAAACATTGGAGTTTATTTTTCTTAGGGTTTTTCTCTTCATATTTAAAGTAAATTAAGTGTCACTTGGAAAACTATTTATTTCCTAGTCTGCTGCTCATTGCCTAAGCTCCTTGTGAGAAACAAAACATTTTTTCATGCTATTCTTTAAAAAATTCCAACCAGATAATTTCTTCTGTTCACTTAAGTTTACTTCTGTATTCAGAGTCAATTTTCTCCTATGGAACTTTTTGGGTTGGTTTCCCAACAGCCACAAAAGGCTGAAAGTTTCTTCTTTTGTTCCAAAAAGGTTGTGGTTCATTTGTTTTAAAATGTCAGCAGTCTAAACTAGCAAATGAGTTTAAGCTCCTAAAAATACAGCAAGTGGCCTTAGAGAAAGGTTTGGATGGTCCTTTGGAAGTTCAATCTCTTGAAGTTTTTTATTTTAAAAAATCATTTTACATCCATTCAGCTTCAGGTAACTCAATTTGTTTATTTGTTCTTGGTTTTCCTAGTTAAATCCACGATCTGTGAGCTTTAAAATACATATGGAAAAACTCTAATTTTGTTTTTCCACATTTTCTCACTCTGTATTTTATTATCTCTGGACCTCAACATCATCACCTCCATGTCACTTAAAGGCTTCCACTGAGTCCCAGGCCAGGTTCTTGACCCAGCCCTGGATCTTTCTGCTCCCCATGGAGTTGTCATCATGAGGCTCATTTGAATTTTCACAGATCTACTCTCTGTTAATTAACTCTGAAATTCAGAGCACTGAAGCCTTTTATTTTCATATGCAGAAGGGAATGCTCTCGTCACTATTTATCCTGGAAAATGAACAACTCTGAAAAAAGAGCCTAAGCAGCCAAAAATAATCTGAATAAAATATGCATTGAGTCAGGAGAGGGAAGAAAATCAATAGAGTTATAAAATCTGCTAGCCCAAGGGCATCAGTGACTTGCAGTGTAAGCCAACGTATTAAGTGCTTTGTTTTGATAATTTAATTATAAATAAATTTCTATTTTCTCATTCACAGTGAAAGAAAGCTAAAAACTCCAGCTTGGGCATGTGGATCTCCCCATTAACCTCTGCCGGCTGTAGAGGTGCAAAGCTGGGGCTGTTACATGAATGCCTTCTTTCAGCATCTCTGATTTCCTGCAAACATGAAGATACTTCTGTGCAGGTGACATCAAAGTTATGGTAAATTAAGGTATATGAAATAGTAGAGAAAATAATTAAAAATCAAATATAGTTTGTTCCAAAAATGGCACCAACAGATTTTGCACTCAAAATCAAGATTTCAAGCCTGAAGTGAGCTGTTTTATAACCACTAAAGTATGTATTCCCAGTTAGCATAAGAAACATGGTTAAAAACCACTGATTAAACTGTGTTTTTTAGAGCAATTAATTCAGTGTTTGTGTCTACAAAAAGATGTGAATTTGATGAGTTTTTATCAAGCTCCAGGAAACACATTTTATTTTTTTTCAAGAAAGCTTACAGTAATGCCTTTCAAATAGGAAATATTTTTCTATCTTTTGGTCCCATTTATCTGTTTGTCAGCCATAGCTTCCAAACTATAAAACACAGTTTTAGGAAGGAAGAAAACAATGTTTGCTCATATTTGCAGACAATTTTCAAAGCAGCCACAGCTTCAGCTTTTCATATGGTGTGGATGTACTTCAGTGGAATAAAACAACAAATAGCCATAAAAAAAATAGCTATAAAAGCAAATAGCCCACACAATCAAATAGGAAGCGGGTCTGGCAGTGTTCTTGTGTTGATGGCTTTTGGATAGCTCTGTTTGATCAGACTGCCTTCAGCGAGGCAAAGCAGAGCCACAGAACAATTTGGGCTGAAGGGACCTTCCAGCTCACCCAGTGCCACCCCTGCCATGGCAGGGACACCTTCCACTGTCCCAGGCTGCTCCAAGCCCCGTCCAACCTGGTCTTGGACACTTCCAGGGACGGGGCAGCCTCAGCTGCTCTGGGCACCCTGAGCTTGGCTTCTCCAGCTCCACCAGGTTTGCCCAGTCCCAGCTCTGCAGCCTGTCCAGGTGCTCTGGATCCATCCCTTCCCTCCAGCGTGTGCCCACCCCACCCAGCCTGGGGCTGCTGCTGAGGGCTCCACCCCACTGTCCCTGTGCCCAATGGCACCTGTCCTTGTCATCAATGGTTCCACCCCACTGTCCCTGTGCCCAATGGCTCCTGTCCCTGTCCCCAGTGGCTCCACCCCACTGTCCCTGTGCCCAATGGCTCCTGTCCTTGTCATCCATGGTTCCATCCCACTGTCCCCGTCACCAATGGCTCCTGTCCTTGTCATCAATGCTTCCATCACACTCTCCCTGTGCCCAATGGCACCTGTCCTTGTCATCAATGGTTCCATCCCAGTGTCCCTGTCCCAGGTGGCTCCTGTCCTTGTCACCAGTGGTTCCACCCCACTGTCCCTGTCACCAATGGCTCCTGTCCTTGTCATCAAGGGTTCCATCCCAGTGTCCCTGTCACCAATGGCTCCTGTCCCTCTCACCAATGGCTCCTGTCCTTGTCACCAGTGGTTCCACCCCACTGTCCCTGTCCCAGGTGGCTCCTGTCCTTGTCACCAGTGGTTTCACCCCACTGTCCCTGTCCCCAGTGGCTCCATCCCAGTGTCCCTGACGCCTATGGCTCCACCCTGCTGTCCCTGCCACCAATGGCTCCATCCCCCTGTCCCTGTCACAAAAAGAGATGTTAAATGTGTCTTTACGGGTGCCTCGTGGTGCCTTCAGCGCAAATAGCTCATTGCAGACAGTCTGACTCGATGATCAGGGTATCAGAAATCCTTTAATTGTACATTAATTTACAGTGTCAGCCTGTCAGTGTCATCTGTGTCACCAGCAACACCTCCCGAGGTTTGCCAGCAGCAGTGGGCCTGCTGCTGTGCTCATTTCCCTCAGCAGCCTTCATCTCACTGAGAAAAAGTTTAGGAAAAGTGATTTCTTTTGCCATGTCTTGCTTCCACTGATAAAGTAATTAATAAAGTCCAGGTTATGTCAGAATTTCATGACTGAACACAGTTGGGCATTCTTGTGTCAAATCCATTTTGACTAGTTTCACAGTTATGCACTTTGTTTTCATAAATATATACATTCACAAATATATCTAAAATAACTATAGAAATAGCTATATATGGAGCTATACATTTGTGTATTTTCTTTCTTTACACATTTATGAAGTCTATTGATACAAGAAGCCAACTGTTGTTCAGCCAGGAGTGACCACTCTCCAGTAACTGTGCTGTGATGCCACGCTGCAATTCAGAGTTTTTTCTCTGGCTCAAAACTTCTATGTTAATACAATTCCTTCATCTGAAGTTTCAATCTAGAGAAAAGCATCACTGAAGATGTAACTGCACTCCTTACTTTAACCTTTCCTAGGAAATGTCTTTTTTTTGCTTACATTCATTCTGGCTTTGGGAGGAGCTCTGGAGTTCTTTGGGGTGATGCACAGGTAGGAGGGAATAAAAAAAGGATGTGATTTATGTTTGCTGCTTGGAGCCAGCGTGGCTGTGAGCAGCAGCACGCTGAAATGACAAGGAAATGTACAACTGGCTCTCGTCAAGCAGCGTGGCTGAGTGGGAAGCTGACAAGGCATAAACTGTGAAGTGGCATCCCTTTTCACCAATACATCTCTAATGTACACTGATATAACACGAAGGATAGCACAGTCTTCCAGGAAGGGAATCTGCAAGAATTATGTAGAATTTTTGGACATTAATCCTACTTTTCTGTTACAAACTTTACTGGATTATTTTACTTTAATGATGAGAGAGTTTGAACTAAACTTTTCTGGACAAAGAGTTATAGAGATTAACAAGGAAAAAATAATTTAGAAACTCTATGCTTAAGTATTGTTACAACCATTGTATTAGTATTCAGCCTGTGGAACAGAAAATAAATTCATTCAAAATGCTTTTAGGTTGAGCCTGTCAGAAAAGCCACAGGAAGCCAGAAACCAATATCCCATTAAAATGCATATCCTTTCAAATTTCATAAAGGCAAAAACTCTACATATAAAGACATGTGAAGACAGTCAAATTTGAATTATTTATTAGGATTAAATTAATAAACCTTTAATTCTGAAGTAATGGATAAAACTTAAGAGATTTTATTAGACCAAGAGCATTGGTTCTTGATTTTTTCCAAGTGCCATATGTTCTCCATGATGCAATTAATGTAACACCTAACTTCATATTGCTCATTTGCTGCTGTGTTAGGTGGGATTTTAGGAGGTCTTACTGGACACTGCTCACACTTAATGGGGAAAATGATCAGCTAGAGAAGCAAAAACTCAGAAAAGGAGACATTTTTAAGCTCACATTGCTGCCTGAGTCTGCAGCTCACAGCAAATCAGGGCTCACTGTGGTGGGTAACTGCAGGAACTGGGGGGATTTTGGAGGTGCACTGTGAGAAATGTTTTCAATATGCAGCTGGTTTTTTAAGAAAGTCTCATATGTTGTTTACTATGCCAATTAAAAATGGAATTACACATAGAAGATTCATCAAAATTTAAGCAATTTATGAACAAGTAAATATTTACCTAAGGAAATTGTCTCTTGTGTGTGCTATATGCAGTGGAATAGAACAATTAAGGTTTCTGGATTTTATAAGATTTTAATAGTTAAAAAGAATAGTAGGAGGCGGTAAAAATAATTAGGAAAATAATAGCCAATTTTGAGAATTTGTCCCTAATTTCTTTTACTGCAGCACACATTTCAGCCTCAGCTGCCAAGCTTAATGGCCAAGCCTACTGGTTTTAATCACAACTTAAATTCTGACTTACTAAAGTCCTTCCAGCCTTACACAATAACTTTTAATCATTAAAATTTAGTTCACTGGTTTCTGTTAACAGAAATTTGTTTTCAGTATATAATCAGCATTTGCAGGATGCGAACATGTAGAAATTCTTTTTTTATCAGGAATGTGTCTTAGCAACCATGTCCCCTTGATTCCTTTGGGCACACAGGGGAAAGAAATTAAAGTTTCTTTTCTAATTAACATAATGCAGTTAGTCCAGATTGACGAAGGGGTGGCTGTACATCTGTGACTGAGGGAACGAACCAAATATGTCAATTTGGATAAAAAAGTAAACATTCCTTGTTCAGCACAGAATTTCAGACTAATTGTCATTACAATAATTATGGAAGTGTAATTAATGTTTAGGCTCTGAAGTCGCTTGAGTAACAAGAATGCCCAAATACAAATCTGTGGTGTTGTCAACATCTCTGCAAGTGCAGGAATTTTAAGGGTGCTGTTAGATATAATTAAGTCAGCAAGCTGCCTGCTTATCAGCTAAATAAAATGATTAATGGGTGTGACCCTGGTAGATTTTTGACAGCCATCTCTTGTGAGTGTAACAAGGCTGCTCTGTGGGCAGGGGGATTTTGATTGCACGTTGTGTTGGCAGTTGTGCCTTTGCTTTCACCTTGCTATGTAGGCATCTTCTCCATCTCAGGCTCACAACTTCAGCTGAAAAGGCAGTTGTTAAAATGACCATAATTAGATATGTTCTTAGTGCAATTATGTTGTGCAGACTGAAATATGGAAAATTTCAGCCCAAGCTCTAATTTTTTAATATTTTTTTTCCTTCAGATTGAATTTGTACCCTGGCAAGTATTTCAGTTCCAGGTTTTATTTCCATTATTTGTTTTTAAAAATACAAAAAGTGCTATTTCATTTTGTCAAAATAATATTTAAGTCTGGGGCAGAAGATTTACATTAATTTGTTCATAAATCACATTTGTTAAAAGTGAGGGTGGGAGAAGTAAAAAGGATGCAGCTGGGGATTCCACTCTGTAGGAGCACAGCTGAGGAGCTGAAGAGGAGTATTGCAAATTGAAGGAAATGAAAGAGTCTGAATCATCCAGCCACACTCACAGAGCTCAAGAGGAACATGCAGAGTTTTTCGTTTCATTGTAAATCCAGCAAACAAGAAATAAAACTTTGGAAGGCCAGAAATCTTGAGAAAAAAGTTATGCCTATTCTGTTTGAAATGCAGCTTGCATTTATCTTTAGACGTTATAGGATTTTTTTTTTTGTAAAAAATGAGTGTTACAGAGATGAAATCCAAAGACTCAGAAATATGAAAATGTGAAATAAATTACACTAATTGAAGCTTATTTTTTTCCTTTCAGAGACTGTCTTTAGTCCACATGTCAACCACAATTAGGTCCTCTAGAATCCAAGGACTTGCTTTTGAGGGTGCTCCACTTTGATCAGCTCCCAGCCAAGTGCTTCACTGGATGTAAAAAACTTCAGCTGAGGTGGAGAGTCAGCCTCACTTTGCAGCTCTCAAGGGCAGCCCAGACAGCCCAGACAACCTTCCTGTGCTTGAAGTTTCCTTCACTGGCTACAGCCCATCAGTCCACGTGCTCTGCAGGGCAGGAGGATGCCAGGTTACATTTCACTTTGTGTCCAAATTGTGAATTTTTACTCTGAAATGCTGGCCTTGCCTTCGCAAAACTGTTTTGTGTTTTCGAATTCTGAGAGTTTGCCTTTAAATATTAACCAACTCCGATTTATAGTTTGACAGTAAATTCCCAATAATTAATAGAAAAACAGTGACTTTGGGCTGTTGAATTTTGCCCTAGTGTTGGAAATTTGAGAGAGGCAGATGCTGGATTGGTTTAACCAGTGGTGACTTTGGTAAAGTGTTGAGTGTTTTTGCTCTTGCTTAGGACACCCTCTGCCTTCTACACCAACCTTTTCTGACACTTGAGCTCTTGTGCTGGTCCTGTAGGAAAGAGCAGCCTGAGATGTCCCTCTAAAGGACACCATGTGGAGATAAAGATGCTCTGATGCTGCTGGAACTGGGACCATCACAGTCAGGGAGAAGGTTTAGAGGTCCACTCTGAATTTCATTAAATGCAGCGCAGAGGGCACAGCTTCAGGGGGAAAGATGCAACACAAATATATACTTGGATTCTTTCAGTTTGCAAACTACGTTTCTTTAGACATTATTCAAATATTTGCATGAGAGCCATAGATAACATTCAGTCAGAATCAGGGAAGGCGTTGATGCCTCTGAAAGAGCTCAGTTGCTGTCCTCCTTCTCAGCATGAGCAGAGAAATTCCATCTGTGAACCTTCCCAAACAATCCTTTCACTCACGTTTAAGAACCTGAATCACTTCTCCTTGCATTTCACATTTGAAATGTGAACTGAAATGTGTTTCTGTAGATAATAAACAGTAACAATGAATGCTATAAATAATTTAGTTGGCAACTCCAACAGATTTGTTCCTGGAAGCAAAGGTGATGCAAGGATATGCCAGTTGACATAAGCTATAGGAACACCCACACCTGGTTGAGTTAACTCCATCATATTGCCAAGAATAACTCAGGAAGTGCTTTGTCTCTTCCTAAAGAAAGCTGCATTCTTGACTGCACAAGCAATTGTACAAATGCATTTAATCTTTTATTCATGTGGTGGCTGGGTGTCAAATGCTGTCGTTCAGATCCCTGGGAAGCTGTTTAGGACATTCCACTCTGTCATTTATATGTCACTTTAGCCCCAGATTACTTTGACTATGTTTGTTTCTCTGTTTTATCCTAACAGCATTACTTCCAAGATGTTTAAGTTTCTCTCTCCCTGTCTATTGTTTACCTAAAATGCCATATGTCAATGTAGAAATGGTGCTAAATTCCCACCCATTAAAACACACAGATATGCTTTCCTTCCTGGCAGGTGTTCTCAGAAGGATGCCTGTTATTGTAATTGCCCCCAAAATACAACAAAGAATAACCAGGTAAACTGCAATCAAAATGTTCAAATATGTCTAGGAGAGTTTGCCTAAAATTTTCTTTTGAATAAGCTTTATATGTGAAGAAAACACAATGAAATGAGAAATTTATAGAAAAATGTGTAGATAGAAAAAACTCTTGCCAGTCCTAATTTAGCTTTTTTTGCACATATTCAGCGCCATTTATTATTGTATTTTCTACTTTTAAACCTTACCAGGCTATGCAGTTCACACTTTGCAACAGCATAGCACGAAATTCTAAAAAATAAATTAACAACATAGCACTACCAAATTAAGATATTAACCATTAATCTCCAGGTAACATGCATGATACCTAGTTTGAATATTTTATTAGTGAAAAGAGCATTTAAAGCAGCCAGCAAGGAACAGAGCAGTGTTTTCTGAGCTGATGTCAGTCCCCAGTGCAACTACAATGGGACGACCACATTGTCCTTCCCCTCCATCTGTGTTTCCCTGCAGAAGGAAATAATCCCATTATTATCAGTTAATACTTGCAGTGCAGACAAGCTGCTGACAGAGGACCAAAGCCAGGCCATATCTGAGGACCTGTTTATATTTCATAGCTAGAAAGAATCTGACTGAAACACACCACACCCCCATGTGGTTAACACAAAATGTTAATTTACCAGCCAAGCCTTGGTGTGCCCACCCTCAGGTTACGCTGGGCATCACCTCATGGATAATAAGAACCCAAAGGACAAGAGGTAAGAAGTGATAAAGAAGTAGAGACAAGGTTTTTGTGTTTAGCACCTCGTAGTGCTTCCAAACTGGAAAGGAAAAAATGAGATTTTTCTTTTTTTCTAAAAAAAGTAAGAGGTGCTTAAGAGAAAATACAAAATAAAACTTTGAATAAAAAAAAAATCTCCAGATGGTCATTAAATATGTTAAATGGCAGCCTGCTTTCAGCCCACCAGGCACCGAGTTTATTATTCTAATAACATCTTAAAATGAAAAAGATAAAGTCTTATAAAAAGAGGCTGTTAACTTTGATGGCGCTTAATCCGGATAACTTTCAGCATACCCGTTAATGTGCAAAGATACAAAACATATATTCAGCACCACAATAGTTCTCTCCTGAAGGACCCTCATGCAGACACTGCCAGACTTTTCTGCTCTCTCTTGCATGCAGGCCCTTAAAAAGAGAAAGCTTCAAAGGAAGAAACAGAACAAACACTTAAACCAGTTATTTATAGGTGAAAAAAAATTGAAATTATGAATGTTAGAAATGCAGAAGAGTTGGGAAACCAGCATTTGGAAAGGTAGTTCCATTTGCAGCCTAAACATTGCCATACAAAGCATATTATTGCAGACATGTTATTAAGATTTTATATATATGCCATGTGCACATTAATAATATCTGATCATTCAGCACAGTAAATCCTTCTCAAATAATGTGCATTTTACAGTAATTTACAAATACAGGCAGTTTAAGTGTAGTGGCTTGGAAATGGCCATATTAATTTTGGGACAGTTAGATATGTACATATTGGTTTGATGCTATATAAATAGGTATTATCAAGTTTACTTGATGTTTGCAGAAACTGAAAGCAGAATAAAGTAAATTTACTTTATTTGAGGGATCTGGATGTGCAGAGTCTGAGATCCTGGACTGGAAAACCTCCTATGCTAAAAACCCTCAAGTATTTATAGTATTGCTTCAACTCAAGCCTCATTTTCTGCAAAGCAGTTTTAAGGTACTCAGTTTATATGGAATTCTAATTCCAATGCTAAGACAATATAAGATTGCTAAGATGCTTCCAGATTTAGCTATTTAATAAGATTTTTATATTGTTTTAAGAGTGCTGTATCACTTTTACAGTGTATCCAAAGCAGATTTGCTCATTTCTTTGATTTCACACGCTTGACACGATTGCAAATTTTTCATACAACCTTTACAACTAATTCATGTTTTTCCATTTTCGTAGAACGACTTAGTTCTAAAACATTGAGAAAAGCATTGAATACTGGAGTGGGATTTTTTGGATCAGAGTGTTTCTGTGAAGATCTGTTCTGTGTTTTGGGATACTCCTCCCTGTCACCCTGTTCTTTTAAAAGTTTTAAAGCTCCTTTAAAAGTTTTCCATGCCTTCTCATGTTTGCATATTTCTACTGGAGTTCTAACACACTGATATTTGCATTATCATGTAAATGATGATTGTTTTGCATTCTTCTTTGTGAGGAGAGAGAATTGATGGACTGTTAGTTTGACCAGCGTGGTTGGAGAGGTGGCAATTTCATCCTCCAATCCACTATCACTTTTAGAATTCTATATATTAAAAAGTCAGAAATAAAAGTTACTTCCTTTTACTTTTTTAATCTTAGTGTGAGTGCGTGAGTTATTTCGTGTCGTGGTGCGACACCTCCCCTCTGTGCAGCTCAGCCTTGGCTGAGGAATTGACCCAGCCCAGGATCTGTCTGTCCTTCCCACAGGGAGCAGCACGGCTGGAATTCAATCTGGAGTGTGCAGAGGAATCCACGGAGGCACTGAGGCCCAAAACCTTCAATAATGATCAGCACAACAGCCCCCAGCTGCAGAACAGCCTTTGATCCATGGTGTGCGTGTGGATCAGCTTCCACCGATGCAAATTAGGAAAATTATTGAGTAATGTCAAGGAAACAAACTTGATCAATGTCTTTCAATGATTATTTCAATCCAGTGCCCACATTCTTTGTTTTCTATCCTTCTTTCATTCATCTCAGACCACCCAACTGAGCTCTTTGGTATAAGTGGTCATCCTACAATCATTACTTTTTCTTATTTTCCCACTGATTTTCAAAATTATGTTAAAACCTCAAAAAAAAAAAAAAGCGGTGACAAAATGAACAACTTCACTTTAGTGTGGAAAGGCAATTTTTATATCCCTTATGCAAAAGAGTCTTAGAAGTTACAAGTAAAAAATCACTGGTAATCAATGAACTAGAGGAATAAAATCCTGTTACAAGTGAGTTCCTTTTGAACAGCAATTTCCCAGTGGAAGGGGATGAATTATACTGCTGATATTAAGGATAATGCACGAGAATCTTTTAAAAATGCAGGCAGGTCTTTTTGTGCCCACAAAATTTTCTCTAGTGGAATCCTGGGAAAAGGAAAAAGGAAGAATTCAAAAGGTAACTCTACATGTTCTCTAGAAATAGGCTGTAATTATTTTTATTCCTATTTCTTCCCACACCCCTTTGCCAAAATTATTCCTCTTGCTCAGGCTTCCCTGTGTGTCAGGAAAGAGAACCTGCACCAGCAAGAGAAGCGATTTTTTGAGCAGTTAAAGCTGATAGCAGAAATTTCCATCTGGAAGCAAAGCAAACCAAGGATCATGGAAATGGGAAGAAGTATTAAATCAAGAAAATGGTCAGTTCTTCATGGTGGAAAAGCAGGTAAGTGGTACACCAGGGGTATTATTCTCTTCTGGGAAAACAGGAATGTTGGAAATGTGTTCCAGAGCTTTACATTCATCATTTTGTTTGTTTGGAGTTCTAGACCAGAGGAGGCAAAAATGGCAAGAAATTTTCAATCCACCAAGAAATAAATTTCTCAAAATTCAGCACATTCTATGCTGAAAACCTGTTCCCAGGAAGTGTTGGTTCGTTTTTGGAGGAAACAGCTGAATACATTGATTAAATTACAAGGGAGTGGATATCTGAACATGTAGAGGTGTAGTAACTGGTTTCAGTAGCAAATTTAAAATGGCTCAGCAGATGCCTGCACTTCTGAGCTGGATTACTGCCAAGGGAAAAAAACTTCATTCCTCTGAATGAAAAAAACTTCATTCCTCTTCATTCTCTTCATTACTCTGTATGAAGAGAAGGCTGGCAATTTCTCTGGCCACAGTGAAAGTAAACTGGAATTAACCTAAAAGAAATCAATCCAAAACAACTAAATGTAGGTAAATGCATTTACTTTCTTCTCTAAATACCTGGCAATAACAGAACACGCAGTCTTGCTACTAAGGAAGAGTTCAAACTGTTAAAGTAATCTTTGTTCCTTCTGTTTGATGAAAAAAAATTGAATAATATGAAACATGGATTTGGATTTTGGTTATATCTGATAAAGGCACCGAGGAAGCTCTACAGAGCACTGGAGCCTACAGCAGTGTCCAGTGCACTGCAGAATGAACATGGGCTAGGAAATAAATTCCAGAAAGTGGAGATGAACAATGGATAAATAATCCAGCAAAATCTACGTCAGAGAAATGCTTTCTTCCTCTCTACTTTTTAAAGTAGAGTGAGAAACTTGGGAGTACTATTTTCATTGTTCTATCTCTGATTTTCAAGAGGGTCTGATGATTTTAAAGCAGAAACTGCTGTTGCTATTGGAAAACTTGATTCTGAAGCACAGTGCAGCAGTTCTTGAAAATCTGCTCCTCTAAAACTTCAGATTTGTGAGCTGAGACGTATTCTTAATATTAATACTGATATTAAAATATATAAAAAACTGCACAATTATATTCTTATTCAAAATTTTAAATCCATTTATACTTTCCATGACGTTCACAAGTGTAATTAATGTTTCTGTTGCAAGGTTTTTGTCACAAATGAAAGTATAAATTATTTTATATAAAATTAAAATTCAAGAATACAACGTGGCAATCATTTGGTATCATGTAGTGTTACCTAAAAACTTAACGGATATTAAACAGATGTCATTAAAGCAAATTATGATTTATTCCATTTTCACATTCAGCTTCATTGTGAATAAAATCTTTGTAATTATTGTTTCTTTCAGGTGAAATGTTAGGTCACAGCCATGGGGTGATAGCAGATGAAGGAAGGTAGGAACTCTTTCCCAAAGTTAGCATACAATTTTGAAAGGTTTCTTTCTCATTAAAAGTTGACATTTTTCAGTTGTTATATACTTGGTTTTCATTTTCGAGTAGGAAACATGTCCAATACAGCTTGCTTTTTTAAAATTCACTAGGGCTTAGATGAAGCTTAATTTATTTCAGCAGCTGAAACTTGTCCTCTTAGTCAAGTTTCATCATTTCCAGATAATGAAATCTTGCAGCAGTCCCATATTAGACTGGCAAGCAAAGTGTTTTGCAGCTTAACTTTCAGGGTTGTGGTTATCACCCCAAAGAGGGAGGAAATTTTGCTTATCTGAACCAGTCACACGTTGAGATTCTAACAGAAAAGGCACAAGCCATGAGGGTATTATGGAAATAGCAAACAATACTTTCATATCCTACACTGGGACTAAGTCAGTCCACCTTAGCTCTTTGAAAGAGAGGCCAGAACATGAAATTTATGTTTAAATAAATATATAGGGCATCATCCAAAGTCTGCCAATGCAGCGGAAGTGTCCAAACCCTGATCCTGCCAAGGGAGCAGCTTTGTCACAGTAACACCCCCCAGCCCAGGGACCCTCTGCTCATCCCCTGCTCACTGCCACACTCTCCCATTGCTGGAAAATTGAATTAGGAAGCCAATAGGTGCAGACAAATGTTTGATGTTCTGTCTCCAGTAGTGGCTAACCAGATCCCTAACAGCCTCAGTCCAACCTGCAGAGCTGGATGTGAGATAACACCTTCCTACTGCCTGTGGGGCTGAGCCCTGCCCTGCTGCACCAGACCAAATTAATCTCTTCCTAAGCAGTGTTATTTCAGATATTGCTGCTGGTCAATTATGCAGCCCCTCTGAAATTCCCTGCTCAGCTGTTGCACTGCATAAGTGATTATTTCCTGTTGGGTGTTATCTGACTGCTGACTATAAATCTTAGTGAATAACCACTTGTTTTCCTGTTCTGACAGATGCTCCCAGGGAATGCTTGTTAAGGGAAGAGGGACCTCTGTCTGCATCTGCTGCAGTCAGCCCCAAGTAGATTAAACACTGAACAACAGTGGCCAGGTTTTGCATCCTGATTCTCACAGGTAACTTGTAATGAGAGATGCTTGGAGAAGAACTGTTTCACTCTGCTGTGCTCACAGTCCGTGAGTCCTGCTGTCTCCACACTGATTTAGAAATGTGCTGTGCCATTCATTACCCCAGTAATTGTGAAGGAAAAAAAATAGTGGTTCCAGGATTTGTTCTTCATAAAATGATCTTATCAGTGGCTATGGTAAAACATTTGATGGGATAATGAAACATGGAAGATTATGCTTTGTTCTCCCTCTTATTCCATTTATTACAATTGAGAAGAAAAGAATATAGTAAAGGATGTGAAAGTCATTTCCACTCTTATCTGAATAATTTGAATATCTTAATTTAGATGTTTTTAGAACTCCCCCTCTTCTGACAGATGTACTTTCTATATGC
Organism: Vidua macroura; assembly: GCF_024509145.1. Taxonomy (NCBI): domain Eukaryota; kingdom Metazoa; phylum Chordata; class Aves; order Passeriformes; family Viduidae; genus Vidua; species Vidua macroura. The sequence continues at coordinate 17,906,670 of NC_071584.1, read as the reverse complement.
TGGTGGTTCAGGGTCACCCTTTGGTGGGAGCTGGACCTGGTCAGACTGGACAAGAATGAGAGGTGATTTCATCAATCCCTACAAATATCTCCAAGACGTGTCAGAGGGTGGTGCCCAGGGACTGGACAAGGAGAAATGGCCGGAAACTAAGACACAACAAGTTCCACCTCAACATGAGGAAGAACTTCTTACCATGGAGGAGGCAGAGCCCTGGAACAGCTGCCTCTCTGGAGATATCCCAAACACCCTGGCCACCTTCCTGTGTCACCTTCCAACCCTAACAATTCTGTGATTCTGTGAAAGCAGTAATTATTTATGTGTTAGAATCTATAAAATGATGGAACCACACTGTGCTGTCTTAAAGGAACTGTTCATCTTATCAATAATTCTGCCAGCTCTCTGCCAATTTGCTCTGTCAGTTTTTCTTTTCTTTGATCAAAGCCAGAAAAGAACTTATTAAAAGCAAGGCAGGCTCTGCCTGGTGCAGAGCTTGCTGAAGGGGAAAAGAACTTTTGTGTAATTATTTCTTTTACATAAAAACAACACCAAAAACCCCTTGTTATCCTTTCTGTGCTAGTGGACAATCCTTTGCAACCCTCAGAAGTCACTCCTGTGCCTCCTGCCTGCCTGCAGGGTGACTGTCACTCATTCGGGGCATCAGGTAATGGCCAGATCCTGTTCCATGGCAGATTGCTGAGGAGGTGTCCCAAAGGAAGGGGAAACCCCTTCGTGTCCATAGTGTACAGGGCTAAATCAGCCCCAGCCTTCTCTGTAATTTCCTGGGTCTCCACACTCTTTTTTTCCACACAATTCAGTTTGTGTTGTCCCTTCCCTTCCCTTCCCTTCCCTTCCCTTCCCTTCCCTTTTTTTTTGGGTTTTGTGTTTTTTTTTTTTTTTGTTTTGTTTTTTTTTTTTTTTTTTTGGAGTCTGTGTGTTTTTCCCTGCCATTCCTTGATGTCTCTGCCAAGCTAGCTGGTTTCTAAACAGAAAAGCCATCAATTCAGTATTTAATTATTGTTATTGTTTCAGACAAACTATTTTTTATTTCATTTCAGTGGCCTTAGGGTCTTCGGTAGTGGATTTTTTTTTTTTTTTAATAAGGTTTGTTTCCATTGTAAAAGGTGACAGTTCAAAGCAAGATACTGTATTTTACTAGAAAGTAACACCACTTCACCACCTGTGAGAGGGAATGGAGCTGAGTGATCACTCTAGGAACTGAAGAAAAATGCTGCAATGATGAGGAATGGATGTGGTGGGTAAACGCTGCCCTGTCATGGGCTGGAATCACACAGCAGGGACTTGGAGAAGCTGAGTAATGGAATGCTGCCCTGGAGATGAGAAACACCAGCTGATCTTCCTTCTGAGTTTTATGCAGATGGCAGAACAGAAAAATAAAGAGGGAAGTCAGGGTGTTTTGAATATATTGAAGTTTGGTGCATGTTCATAAGTAGGACAAATATGAAAATGAGAAAAAGTGCCCCACTTGCATATTTGGGTTTTACCAAGCAGCTCTGCCCTCTTTCTTTGCTGCAATTTGAAAACTGATGTTTTAATCATCAGTGGATGCTTATTATTTAATTATTATTTAATTAGTTAATGCTTTTTCACTTTGGATTCAGCCTAAGTATATATCTAAATATTACTTGTACACTAATTTTCTTGATCACAAGTAAAATTTGTGACACCACGCTGATCTGTAGCAATATAGTAAATAATTAATAATCACAGTACAGACATGCTTCTAATAATTTTATAGAGCAGTTAGGTTTTAGTGCAGCATCAAAATGCTTCATTCTTTCAAAGATTAATGCAAGCTGGGAATGAGTAGTGTAGTATCAACCTTAGAGTGTTTTCACTTACATGTGTGCTTAATACTTTTTCCTCTATTTTAGGAACAGTTAAAACACCTGTCTCCTCCAGTTTGGTTTTTCTTGATCTTTTATTAAGATTTTGCTCATTAATCTATGATGGTTAATCTGGTTTATATATTATGATGTAGTCATTTAGTAATTTCTTATATTGTGATCCTGAGTTTATGTTGTTTACTCTGCAAAATACCAAAAATTTCAATGGCAAGTGGATTATATCTTTGTTACAGAGAAAATGCACAGTCCTCAACGTTGTAAAATAATGAAGATGAAATTTGGCATTCTTTGCTTTTAGTAATCTGCAGCCTATCATTTCAGGAAATGAGAACAGACATTTCTTTCTTTACTATTTAATCAAATAGCTGAAGATATTCAAACTAGAATAAGTTAAGGACTTTTAATAGACTCTGAAAACACAGCAATTTCAAGATGGCCCAGATTAATTATTCTTTAATTAAATGCAGTGTGTTAAGCCTAAAGTACAGACATTTGGGTTGCAAAAAGTGGGTAGAGATCTATGGAAAACAAACCTATTAACAAAAACTCATTTGTAACATGGAGAGGGGAAAGATGAGATGACCAATTATGTCACAGTGGAAGCAGAGAGAAAAGAGAACTATGTGAATAAGAATAGGAAGAATTTGTGGTTTTTTTTTTTAATGGGTACAGAGGGAGTAGATTTAGATATTCAGACAAATCTAAAGAATTAGAAGAAAAAAGCCAAACCAGTCTGTAAAGACAGTGAGAAACTTGGGGTTTTTTTTTTTTTTTGGTTTTGCTCAATGTAAAAGTTTGTTTCTCATAAAAACCTTAAAACAGGTCAAGACTTACCCCATGGAGACTGAACACTTTTGCACTGCAAGGTTTACACAGGGTGCCCCAACCTTGCTCTGACCACCTGAACATTGCATTATAATCCACAGCATCTGATCCTACAGGTGAATATGAGTAATAAAACCCAGGGCTCATAAACTCCCTCAGACCGTGCACCTGGGCTGCATTATAATCTCCTTTCTCCACTTTCTGTATCATTAAACCTGACACACCAAATTTTATTCCCTTTAGCAGTGTTGTTAGGTTGAATGCCTACTAAATATGAACCCTAAGTGGAGATGACTTCACCTTGGTGCTGAGCTTTCTTTGCTTCAATTACCTCTGGTACTTTCCTTGCCTCAATTAACTTTGCAGGATCTGTGAAAAGGTCTCCCTATTATTGTGAGATATTTTTCTAAGGAAGGAAAAATATATTTGGGAGTACACAGTGATACAGAAATGAGTTAAAAGAAATGGTATTTTTGGCAGGTTGAAGTAGCTAAAGGCCATGTTTTAGTAATAATAATTGTTGTAATCTATTTGTAGACCCTCTTTAGAACCTCCTTCTTTTGCTTAACCAGCTACAGACTCAGTGCAGAAATATCTTTTCCTGTTCTACCTCCTGTGCTCCTTATTTATTTCAATTTTACCTCAAAATTCTCAGGGCAGTAATCAAGTCATTTCAACAGTGAAATTGCTGTGTGATTTCTTCTCCAGACATCTTATGTGTGATAGTGGACAGGTATTTCAATATTGCCTTGTCCTACATCAGACAGCAGTGAGGAATCAGACCTGGAACAGGGACAGAGCAGCTTTCAGGGACTGACAAAGCTGAACCTGGAAGGGATCCAAGCAAGCAGGGGCTGAGAGAAATTAGCAGTTCGCTTGTTTGCTGTTCAGGTGTTCTAGCAATGGTTTTTGAATCCTTAAAAAAGAATGGATTCTGTCATTTTTTATTTATTTTAAATCCCCATGGCCAGCTGATTTAAAGCTATTTGATGCCCAGGCTTGGCTAACTTGCTGCTGTCCATCTCAGCAGGAGCTGTGATGGCAGATAAATGGTTGCTCGATGTGAAAGCCAGTAATGGGGGAATTTGGGAAGTGCAACTAAGCCAAAATTGTTTTTAAGCTAGCATTCAAAAGCTGATTTAGAGGGATACATTCCTTGAGATCTGGACATTTGTTTTCCAGTGGGAAAATACAAGATTGGGCTCATGCAGAATGTGAATGAGTTAGAATGAGCCAAGAAGTAGAAACACCAAATGTCCATGGTTTAATCTCAGCCCTTGATTCACAGCAGAGTAAATGTTCACTGGCACATCTCAGAGGAGAGTTTGATGGAAACAGTGCCAAAGACCAGGGCAGATATTGGAAATACCTAACAAAATGTTATTTACAGCTTGAAGGAAGAGGTCCCACATTTTACCAAATTTCTCATCCTTGCCAAGTTTAAAAGTTTAAGAACTTGTGTCAATTTATCTCTTGATCTGTGTCTTTTTAATCAACAAATTATCTCAATAAAGGTGTTGCTTGTTTTCTAATAATAATATTTTCTTTACACCTTATTAATTAGCAGGTCCCTTGCTATTAATCAAACCATGAGTCACTTCAGTACTTTTTTCTTTAAAACCCTTTGTCTTTTCCTGATATTATATATGGGACTAAAAGGCTTAAATGAACCTGAATGTAGTAATTCCTCAGGTGTGTGAGGAATTTTTTTTAAACAATACTTTTTTTTTATTAAATGGCATGTCAGTGCTTTCAGATTAGTTGCTAATGTATTATTTATGCACTTTTTATTATTATTTCAAAAGCTGGCCTGCACATAGAAGATATCAAGAAAAAAAAAAAAAAATTAATCATTTTTCTTTTTCCTTTCTGGATATGCAGAGTTTTAGTAATCAGTAGCTGAGTAAGATCTAGTCCTGCCCCTATCCCAAGTTTTAACAATTTGTCTCACAGCTTCAGTTAATCAGGAATGGCTTTGGAAAGAATTTTCTCCTCCCTCTTAGAGCTCTATGTTTCTGTAGGGTACTTCTGATCAAATATTCCTTTCACAGAGTGGAAAGCTCTTGCTTTCCCCACTGAACCCTGTGCATTTGTTCTCTGTGGTAAATACTCAGTCGGCCTCTGTGCTTTGGTTTGCTGCAGTTCCCTTGTTACAGCACATAAAACTTGGGAAAAGAAAGTTCCCGAATGGATGTGGATGTATGGCCCAGCTTCCCCTCCTGCAGGATCCCACAAAACCAGGGTTTACTCTGCTGGAAATCAGCCAGGCGAGGTGGCACTCCTTGGTGGCACAGGACAGCTCTCACTCAGCTGTTGATGTGGTTTGAACCTGACTGAAAATCAGCAATTCCTCTTTAGTTCATTATATTCTCATGTAATTTAGAAAAAAAAAAAAAGATGCTTTGAGGGTGGGCATCTCTTTAGGGAGACAATAACCAGGTAGGTGATAGATGTTTGTTCATCACTGGAATGCTGAGCTCATTCTCAGCCCAGCCATGGCCTGGCAGGACCATTTCACCTGCTGCTGACCCATCCTCAATTAAAACATTCTGTCTTCCATGTCAGAAATCTCCAGACACATAATTGAAAAATAAATTAATTCCATCTTTTATGATCACAACTGACATATTCAGCTGTATAAACTATTCCCACATTTGTGTGAACCTCTTACAGCTGATCTACCTTGTACCTTAAACAATTATAACCCTTTTGGTTTGGGTTTGGTTTTTTCCTTCTTCATCAAAGTAAAGTGAAGAATGGGGTCTTGGTGAATGCAACATTATCCATTGGATGTTTTAAAGGATAGACAGCTGGTCTGTAAAGACCCCTCAATTCTGTATATAACACAGGTTGTCTTGACGGAAAATGTAAAAAAAAAAATTAATTTTCTTTTCTTAGGATTTTTTTTTTTTGGCTGAGAAGGTCTGCTGTTGTGTCACATTCTTTCCTTGCATCTCAGGGATTTGCTACAACAACTTTTTTGAACAAAATAATCAAGTAGCAGAATAGCTATGTACATTAGCTAAAAAAAATACAAATTTTTGTGTGATGTTTTCATACTTATGCTTCTATCACTCTTCTATCCTATTTTTGTAGTGATATGCTGTGCCATTACCTTGCTGTATGAGACGTGGGCTTTGTTTTTTTCCTCAAGGTGAGCTTTACACATTTTTATATTTCTAATGCTTAGCCATGAAACAACGTTCAAGCCAGTTGGTTGCACATAAACAACTGGGATTCCAAGGGATGACATCTGCCAGGAGCTCCAAGACTTGTGATTGGTTTTTTTCAAAGTCAGTGTTCCCAAACCCTCTGAAGAACATTTGGGAATGTGCTTTGTAGGTTGCTTGGCACATTGCTTGATTTTTCTTATCAAGTCACAGTTTTCCTCATAAATCTCAATAGTCTGCTAATGATTTGTGTGGCTTGTAATTGGTTCTGTATTTTACAGAAGGATTTATTGTCCTTGCAGTGTAATGCAGTTATTAATTGGTGTGTTTGCTAATCTTTGTCAGTCTTGCATTTGGTTGCCTTCATAGTTCCGAAATAATTTCTTGTGCTCGACCAAAGCAGAACGTGGGCTCGTGTTGGAAGATGTGACCTCTCTGGAGCAGAGCTGGCTTTGCCTCTCAGGCTAATTAGCATTCAGTGGAACATCCCTAAATGGACACTGAACAGGGTATCAACCGGTGAAGGAACAACTGTTGTGCCTCCCGCGCTCGGAAAGATCAACCTTGTAATTAACGTGCTCAAGGAGCTGTGCTCTGAGATAAGGAAAGTCAATCCAAACCTGTGTTAATAGCTTCAGCCTCAATTAATTTTCATCAGAACCATCACGTACCCCCCAATGGCCCAAGTGCTGCTGGAAGATGGCTGGCTGTGTGGTTTTTAATGGATGGATGAGATGGGGAGATGGAAGGGTGAGAGTAACATGCAGAAACTTTTTAACAATATAATCACCCCATGCTCTGTCTCATCATTTTGTGCTTGGCATAGATGTCAGCCACTGCTCAAAATTAGGGCAAAAAAAAGTATGAAACTGGTAATATTCTGTTTGTTTGTTTATCCTACACATTTTTCTGGGAAACTGTTTTTCTGGCATGAACAATTATCAGCAAGGCAAGGGGAAAGGGACCCATCCTGCCTCCAACTTTGCTGCCAGTGGTCATTAGAGAAAAAAAGAAATTGCAAAAAGAAAAGTGCAATTCTTGGTCTATGTCTCTGAACTTCATTCTCTGCTGTTCCTGCTTATCCAAATGCTTAGAAGAAAGGAAATAAGCAGCAATAAGAGAAAGCCTGTTTATATATGAGCGTGATTTTTCTCCCCTAATGGCAGATGGAGTATCTTAATTATGTGCAAAACTCACAGAACTGCACTGAATTTTCATGACACAGAGCCAACCTATGTAAAATCAGACGTGGGCTCAAACACAGGGATCTTCAAGGTAAATGAATGAATCCTCTTCCTGCATCAAGGGAAAGCAAATTGTACTAGATCTTTAGCAAAGATAACTATGCAAACTTTTGAAAATTAGAAAATATAACATGCAAGCATGTGTAAATTGCTACATTCAGCCAGGACGTCATTCAGAGTCCCCCTATGGAAGAAATAGGTTATTTGCCCCACAGCTTTTCTGTTTCTCCAGTGGTTCTAAATCAGGTCCCTGGGATCAGTCTTCAAGGTCAGTGTCTTTTTCATTAAGTGCAGAGAGCCTTGGCCTCTTCTGAGTTACTTAAATTCCCTGTGCTCTGGGCCACTGGTTTTAGTCTGAGTTCCCTTTCATTTTTGGATTTGGCCAAAGTTAATTTAACAAGCTGGATGTGTTAACAGATTTTTATTTCACTCCCCACTTTCTTATTTAATATGAGAGCTCATCCTTTCAGTCTGACAGATCACCTGCATGATTGCTGGAGTATTAAGTCCTAACTCTGTCATTAGCTTTCAGTAGGTCAAGAACATGGGTTGCACAGCAGGCAGAGTGCAAAGCCTGCAAAAACTGATTTTTTTATATTCTTTTTGATATTGCTATTTATATCTGTTAATACAAAAAGGACAGGCCTCTAAAGTTACTCTTCAGAATGAAGCTGACACCATGAAAAGAATCTCTGAGCTCCATCTATTAGGTTGATGGGAAAAGTGTTTCAACGAAGGAATATGGGTAAAGTGTTGTGTGACTAAAGACTAAATTTATAGAAAACATAGTTTCTATCATTCTGCCAATTGTACAGCAAATAAGAAACTTCAGTAATTCTGAAAAATGGTATTTGCTCAACTCCTCTTATTAAATACTTGAGCTTCTTTAACATCTCTTATCTCAGCACGTTTCCCAAGTTTGAGTCGTGTCCTCCCGAGGATGTCACAGTTATTATTTCCTGTAGAGCAAGCGAAGAAGCCCAGGAAAACACACATTATTTTCCTCAATAATATGTGATGAACAAATGACAGAAGCAGAAGTAAAAGCCTGCTGTTGTGGCTGCTTACACTGCCACATTTCCTGGCTTGTAGTGCCATGGGAAGGGAGATCATCACTTTGTCAGTGACTAGGCAGCTGGAGGTGCTGTGTTAATGTGGCAATATCTCCTAGGATTTGGGTTCACTTGAAACTACATTCAATTAGAAAACACCACTAAGTGACTTCTCAAGGTTGTGATTTGGCTTGGTGTGATTTCCAAGTGAAGGAAAGCCCTGGAGGAGGTGTTACTAATTGTGCTCTTCGCGGCGGTGCCTAAGGAGCAGCCAAGGTCAGTGCCAGCTTCCCAGGCACTCTGCAGGTGAGTGACCAGAGCTTCAGTGGAAATAGCTTAGAATCTCAATGAGCAAGTGGCAAATGTCATTTTATGGAGGCCAGGACAGAGTGAGAGAGAAGGTTCTCTAAACAGAAATATAAGGTGATGTCAAGGACAAAGTTTTAGGGCAAAACCTCTGAGTAAAACTCTGACTGTTCTTTGTCATGTCACAATTCCTGTTCTGATGGAAGTGTAGGTTCCCTGTGCAATGGTCCCTCTCATTCTTCATGCTCTGCCAGGTCTTCTTACTCTTTAGCTTCCTTGTCCTTTTATTTTGCACAAAATAAAAATGTTTCAAAGGCACAGATGTTCACAAAAACCCTACTTTAAAGTGCTATTGGTCCAATTTTTTTTTTTTTTTTTGGTGGAGGGGAGTGGGTTTGTTGTGTGTGTTTTAGTTAAGAAGATCAGGTAGCAGGGAGATCAGAAAATCCTAAAGAACAAAACACAATTTTTGAGTGAGACATCACTGTAAGATAACATACCCCTACCTCATTGCTTGCCAGTATTTTGTAGCATCTTAAATCTGACTTTTCAAAGCCTCTTATTCTAACAGGAAGGAAAGAAGACAGTGCTTAGTTCTGTAACTCTTCGTTATGATTTTATTTCTTTCCCAATACTGAACAGCTTTCCACGCAGCTGAGCCCAGAGAACAAGTGAGTCAAGTGCTCAGATTAGCCTGGAAACTGCAGGCTGCAGGGAGCCATGGAAAGAACGAGAATTATTTGCTTTGTTCTTAGGCTTCCTTCCCCAAGTGCCCACTTCCCACTCTCCAAGGCAAGAGTCTCTTAAGCAGATCTTCTCTCCAATCTGGTCTTAAAGACAGAGCTTTAATTCAGCCAGGAAACTGGAAATATATTTCAAGTGGTTGGTATAGAGGAAAAAGCTGGAAATATCCACCCCACAGCAGCTGATCAAGTTTCCCCTTTATTGAAATCTGCTGTGAAAAATACTAATCATTAAATATCAGATAAGTAATGAAGAAAAAAAATGGTTGGAGGTCATTATTCATTTTTTCAGAAGTATTCACATAGAATATCTCTTGGGAATTGCTGGAGATACAGTCAGATTACATTTTCAACATAAAATGTAGATTTCTTATAAGAGCAATTTTGGATGTTTGTATGGATGTGGTATTGGAATTTTTCCTGAGTTGCTTTCCCCTGGATGCCCTCAACAATGCTCAGCTCTTCATGTGTTTAATGGGACTGTCTGACCTTGGCCCTGCAGTCCGTGCCGTCAGTTCATTGCCAATATGAAATTATTAATAAGCCAACCTATGATATATCCAATAACTGGAAAAATATTGTGATGTCTGAAGCCATGCATGTTGTCCCACGTTTAGCTAGAATAATTCTGAACCTGAATTTTATTTAATTTGTCAGGAACAAAACTCAATCCCAGTGAGAAAAGATTTCCCAAGTGCGTCAGTACACACTTAGTGAAGTAGTTCAAGGTCAAAGCTCTGTCTTGACAAATGCAAAATTACTTATTTATTAAATCTGTTCATATTTCAAACAAATCAACAATTTGGGGTCTCCACACAGATTAAACTTATTTTTGTAAATTAAAGTAATTTTCTTATATAAAAACAGCCTAACAGCACCATCTTCTGACAAACTCCAATTTCTGCACTAACCTTGAAAAGCACTTTTAATCCTTTCTGGGAGTATTTTGGTGGCTGTCACAAATAAAACAGAGGCTCTGGGGGGCTGACTGGAAGTGTAATCCCATCTATCCTAGCAGAAGGCTTTGGCTGAGAGTCTGAGAAGCCACTTCCTGTCCAATTTCTTCTTTTCACTTAAAACAGTGAGAGAATTTCATTCAACTGCAATTTTACCTCAAATTGTTATTGAAATGTTGGCTGCAAAAACATTTCAAAGATGTATTCCTGTCAAACAGTTGGAAAGAGGTAATTTATATGTAATTTGAACAGCCGACAATTCTACCAACCTTAGATATCCTGTTATATTATTATGAGAGCAGAAATGTTATATAGTCCCATTTTCTTACCCAGTGTTGTTGCATTTATGCAACCAAAATTGCTGCCAGTTTTGCAGTGAAGAGCACAAAATAAATGAATATTGATGATTTTAACACATTCGTGATCCATTTAGGGCAAAGGTGCTGTTTGGTGATTGTATTTTGGCAGCGGCGCTTTTGCTCATGGTTGTGTTTTGTTCTCTGTGAGCTCCTGCACTTGGGGACTTCCCATGGAGCCACAGGAGCAACACTGAGGTGGCTGCACGTTCCCAGACACCAAAATCCTCTCCTGATCATCCCTTTTGCCATGGCTCGTGGTTCCTGGGCTCTCAGAGCTGATGAGTTGCTCGTACACAACATCTCTCCCTATAAATTGGAGCTCTCTGCCTGCTCCTCCACAGGTTTGTTCCTCACATGAAGATAAATGAACTCTGATTGCTTCCTTATTTCACTTTGGGCTTGATCCAGCACCTGTTCTCCTTATTCAACCCCCAAAATGACAACCAACCTTTCTTGGTTCCTCTTGTTATAGGTTTGGTTCACCTTGAACTCAGTTCCAGGATTTTTTTCTTACAACTCCTCTGTAGTTCAGGCTCAGTATTTCCCAGTCAAAACCCACTCACAGTGTGCAATCTGAATGATCATTTATGCATATGGTTACAGATGTTCATATTTCATAAGTTAAATTTTAATTACAGTAAGCAGGGGTATTCTATGGGAGGTGTTTTATACATGTTAAAAGATAAGGAATTTAGACTCTGGAAAGTTTGTTTAGCTGCTTTGTTAAAACAAGGGTTTTTTTCATTTGACACAGTAAGCTCCTGGAATATAAATGTCATGTAGAAATATTAGATACATTTTTGCTGGTGTAATAGATGCAGCCATAATGAATGTTTATCAAGTTGTGATAGAGAATCATCCACTCTTCTAAAAAAAAAGTGATAATAAACACAGTCCTGAAACAATTTATGGAACAGCAACTTTGGCTCTCAGGGGAAGCAGCTCTATTTCATATCATTCCAAGTAATTTGTGAACGTACACATTTACATTAGAAACCTGCAAAGGATCTTTTTAGGTAATCACTGTTTTCATATGTATTCATGAGTTTTCAGCCAGATAACTAATCCCTGTACTCCCAAATTACATATTCACATGTTTAAATGTTAGTTGTATCACCACTGCCTTAATGAGGAAATATATGCTCTACACAGCTGTAGTGCCTAGAAGCTTGTAGCAGGAATAACTAAAAATATTCAAAGTCTGTCATCATGGAATGAGTGTTAATTAGAGATTGAATGAGAGAAAAAGTAAAATTTTCAGTCCCAAATTAAGAATTGAGGAATGAAATATTACACTGCGTTTCCAGACTAAAAGGTAAGGAACTTTGTCGGAGGAAAGAGGAAATGGAAAATTGTTGTTATTACTAAGGTGCCTGTACTCCAACATGATCAGATCTCTGAGCTTTGATGTGCTGGAGAAAGGCTGATATAGACAGACTCTAAGAGATCTAAAAAATATAGCAGTAAAATACTCTTATTTTAATTCTGAAATGAAAGTTTAGGAATATTTTCAAATCATTGCACTGCAACTTGAAGACGATAATGCCTTGCTGTTGCAGCTGTGTGCTTTGGAAAGGCATTGATTTATTGTATTGATTTTACTTCCAGAAAAAAGTGTGTCGTTCTGGAAGAAAGCAGAGCCTGACATTCGTAAGTGCACTCCATTTTCATATATACCTACCAAGGGAGGAGAGCTCTGGTTATAGAAGTCAATTCAATTCCAGTTATCTGTCATTCAGCTTACAAATAATTCTGCTATATTTTGAGCAGTCAGAAGTTAGGTAGTATGTTACATTTGATTTTAAAAGGGTATTAAGAACAAAATATTGATGGCCATTTAAATACCTCTGTAGTTTTTTTTTTTCCTTGCGTGCGATACAAAAATCTATTATTTTGAGAAATATTTACCAAAGTTGGCCTAAGTATCAGAATTTCTGAGAGTTATCCTTGAATTAACTCAAACTGGAAAGTCTCAGGGTACGAGGGCAGGCCTGGGCAGAAGGACTTGGGGGTGTCCATTGGTGAGGAGCTCACCATGACCCAGCAGTGAGGTCACAGCTCACACAGGGCAGCCTCCGGCTCCCAGAGCTCCAGCACAAAAAGGATTTGGAGCTGCTGGAGCAGGTCCAGAGCTCCAGCACAAAAAGGATTTGGAGCTGCTGGAGCAGGTCCAGAGCTCCAGCACAAAAAGGATTTGGAGCTGCTGGAGCAGGTCCAGAGCTCCAGCACAAAAAGGATTTGGAGCTGCTGGAGCAGGTCCAGAGCTCCAGCATAAAAGGATTTGGAGCTGCTGGAGCAGGTCCAGAGCTCCAGCACAAAAAGGATTTGGAGCTGCTGGAGCAGGTCCAGAGCTCCAGCACAAAAAGGATTTGGAGCTGCTGGAGCAGGTCTGGAGCAGGGACACAAGGATCCTCCAAGGGCTGGAGCCCATCTTCCATAGAGCCAGGCTGGGAGAGCTGTGGGTGTTCAGCCTGGAGAAGAGAAGGCTTCAGGGAAAACTCAAATATTAACAAGAAATTGTTCCCTGTGAGGGAGGTGAGGCCCTGGCACAGGGTGCTCAGAGCAGCTGTGGCTGCCCTTGGATCCCTGGGAGTGTCCAAGGCAAGGCTGGACAGGGCTTGGAGCAGCCTGGGACAGTGGAAGGTGTTCCAATGGTCTTGGAAATTTTTAGAGCAACATCTCAGGTAAAACAAGCTAGAAATAAATAAGATTAGATGACACTACACCACAATAATGAATTTCATTATTTCATTCTTCTAGGTATTTCCTTTATGTTAAACCACTCTATTTGCTTTCTTTTTATTTCCCTTTGCTACTTTCTCATCTGTTTATACTTGTATGAAATGCGAGTAAAACAAAACACAAAAATCAATAGACCTAATTATAAGAGACAAGAGTAGGTTGTACTTATTTCCACAGTTGGAGCCTGAGACTTTCAAGTTTGACATGTTTTCTGATAACTTATTTGTTCACATCTTCTAAAAAAAGTAGAATCTCCTCTGAGGAAAAAAAAAAAAAAAAAGCCAAGAAATTATGTGTTTCTGAGCTTCTTGCAATGATTACAAATACAGTGTAAATTAGACTGTGTGAGAAAAAGAAACTAAACAAAACCCAAACTTGTTTTGTTACTGGAAACAAAATTAATTCCTGTTCTTTGCATTTAGATTTAAGGAACAGAAAAAAAAAAAAGAGGAAAAAATTATATGTGAAAGACAGGGGGGAAAAAGCATTGTCATTTAAAGTAATTAAATGTAATAATCCCAACCTGTCGCTTCTCTTTACTCTTCATAATAGTGTGTCTTTTCCTACTTATTTCTTCAACCAAGGCATACTTTAGTAGTAAATGTTTCAGGTGCATCTTTCCTGGTGAGAATTAAATCTCCAGTCCAGGGCTGATACATGACTGGGATCCTGTATCACATCTAGATGATGCATAGGGTCATTCTGTGCACACTCCTCTTTGAGTGACTTTCTCCTGGATTATTAAAAAATGTTGACTCTTTCATTCTATTAACCTTTGTTATACAAAAAAAAATCTCTGTTTTTTCAAGAGAAGTACCATTTCTCACTGTTCTTCTCTGAGACTGCCTGTGATGATGCACAGTTGATAAAGACAAACTTCATTATTCTGTCTTTCAGAAGAAGACTGCAGTTATACTGACTGTGGATCCAGCAGCCTGCAGGATTGCTGTTCTTTGGAGGCAAATTGTTTGATGTGACAGGAAAATAGAAAAAAAATATACAGCAGAATTCTAGACAGGTACACAATGGTGGACGTGGTGGGATCCAAATCTGGGAGCCCCATATTCCTACCTCCTCTTCTGAAAATCTGTTTCCCTTGCTTGTGATATGTTGTGGGAATTGTGCAGTCTCTGGAACATCTGGGTTTGCTCTGGAAAACAGCAGGATGCTTTGCATAACCAGACAGGTGACAGCAGAGCTGAATCACACCTGGAAGGACTCTGGACTCCTGGGGAGGTGGGAAATTGCTCTTTCAACTTCTGTGTTCACCTTACCTTAGGAGCTGGGTAGCTCTCCTAGATCACGTGCCTTTAGAATTCCTAACCAAAATAAAGAAAGATAAATTTCAGGCCTGAAGTTGTTTTCCACAAAAGAAAACAAACACTCAGATGAGGTGATCCTGTCTTCTTTTTCTTTTTGTTTGGTTTGGTTTGGATTATTTGGTATGAATTACAATTTGATGTCTTTTTCTTCATGATGTCTCTTTCCATGTAATGTCGCAAATTTTGCTTTTCTCTGTAAATGTAATGTCTAAGACACATCTTGTAGGCCAGTAGTTTAATATATAGAATATCTGTTTCCTGGTTTTGTGCTATAGAACATGAAGTAATTTATACCAAGTATATAGAGAATGGTTATAATATATTGCTATTCAAGTGAAAAAAAAAAGTCATTAAATACATTAACACTATCCCCCTAAAAATCATGGAAAGGCTGTTTTCATGGATATGTTCCTGTTAATTTTCATTTTTAGAGGTACTTTATCAGATCTTAGTAAAGGTGAATTACATCTGTTGCACTTGTGCACTAAAAAGAAATCTGTATAAAATCCCTTTTCAGCTCTACAAAACAAAACAAAGACACCTGAGCCTAACTTGGAATGCCCTTGCTTTTCTAGGCTTAAGTTTAGACCCCTGGTATTTTTTGACCATACAGAACTTTTTGGGTTTTTAGTTTTAGTATGTGAATCAGGTCTTCTGTTAGTTTTTTTTTCCTACTCAGGAACAAGACTATAAATCCCAGTGGTGGAACTTGAAAAGTTGGGTTTGTGTGGTTCAAATCTTTTGAAAATTCTATAAAGCTGCATGAGACATTGTTCTATTCAATTTCTAGCTATTGATCCAGCTGAATGTTTGTTTGGAGATTGCCTTTGCAGCTTTATTTGAACAGAAGAAATACTTTTCTCTTTAGAGATGGGGTGTGTGAGGGTTTCTCTTACAAGGGATACATTTCATGTGTACAGATTTCTCCTGCTGAGGGCAATAAAATAGTTTTGTCCTTGAAGCTGAGCATTATCCCTCCAACTCGCAGGGCTGGATGGGTGTTAATTGCAAAAAGGATGGGGAGCAGCTCACAAATGGGAGGATGAATGCCTTGGCCACAGAGGAAAACAGTTCTGATTAAAGATGTGTCAAACAGGCTCCCCTGCTCCATCTCAGGCTGTGATAAAACCAATGTTGGAAAGGATTCAGGAGTCAAATTTGATCCTGGGCCCAAGGAAACCTGGGTCTACCATAAAGATGGAGAGATCTTTCTTTATGGGAGGTGAGAGGAGCTGGCCTAATTGCTTTCTTACTGATGGAAAGGTCATGGAGGTGTTCTGCTCCAAAGGGGTTTATTCATGCTTGCACCTGGAATGCAAGAGCTTTTCAGAAATAATTACAAATTCTAATTACAGCTACTTATTCCTCTTTACTTGCAAGATAAGGCAAACAATGTTGTGTTCCTCTTTCCCTTTTCTTCTGCTTTGCTATTATGGTGTTTTTCAAGTCATGTTTGTTTATTAATGTTCATTTGTGTTTATGTGTGTTTTATAAAAACACGGTGAGCTTCTGTGAATTAAAAACGGTGATGCAAGAGCAAAGAAAAGACTATTTATGGTAAATCTCTGTAGAAACCACTCAGGAATTAAGGTACTTTTTGTTCGTGTAAAAATTGAGTTAGGTCACAAAGAAGCATTAAAGCATGCATACAACATGTCCCACATTAAACTGGATTTGAACAATTTAAGTTTACATCAGCTTGATCCTTTGAGTTCTCATTTTGGAGACTTTTTTGGACACTAAGTTGTCTGTGGGCTGAGTAAAATTTTTGGCATTCAGCAAATTTGGCGTTGGCCAGAAGTTGGCTGAATGAATATCTTTAAACAAAATTTCAAGCCTTCTCTGGTTATTTGATGTACTGGACTGCATTATATCACAAGCATGATAAAAATACAGTATTGACTTAGTGTTTCATACAGTTTTATAGTCTTATAAAATGGTATTGATCCATCTTCAGTTTCGAAGGTCAGCGTAAAGTTTAAAAGAGAAGCATAGGAGGAAACATTAAGCAGTAGATGCCCATTAAAATATTAAAATGTGACCTGCTCTTGCATTCAACAAATCTTTTTTCCTCATCAGTCCCAAGCTGCACACACAGGATATAAGTGTTGACTAATAAAAATTAGCATAATGTTGCACTGATTAAGGTGCTTTGCACTTAATCATTCTCTCCCTGGAGCAGCTCAACCTGCATTAGTGCCCCTTTCTTCCAAAGCATGGGGTTATTTTATAATGCAATAAATCCATTGCAAACTTAGGGATGGGACTTCTGATTGTGTCTCCTTTTCTTCTGGCAGCACTTGGATCCTTTGCAGCGTTGGTGTCCTTTGAAATGCACAGCTTGGTGTGGAGAGTCTGGAGACAGAAATGTGAATAAACACCTTGGAAAGGAAAGTAAATGGGAATTACACAATGTTGTATGGAAAGTAAAACTGAAATAGAACCCACAGCTGTGAATCTGCTAAATAGAAACTTTAGGGGTTTAATTTGAACCAGATTTGGAGACTGCTGTGGTCCTTTTATTGCGGGCAGATACAGTGGTGCTGCTGTTTAAGTTCCTGTGAGTGAAGAAAGGAGAAGAAATTTAGAAGTAGTAGAAATCTAAAGTAATTGTATAGTCTCTTTTGGTTTATCTTAATGTGCAAAGCTCCTCCAATATATGTAACATTATATTTTGTAGTTGAGAGCCTCTAGCTGGAAAAATATTTACATAAAAATACACACCTACAGTATTTACCTTCACTACAAGTCAAGAAATATATTTGATTGATTTTGTTGGCTGATGATAATTGTTTTTACATCTATCTACTACCTAGATCTCTTAAATTTTACGGTTTTGGGGGATTGCTTTGACTTTTTTAGTTTCTAATGTTAATTTCTTCCACATAAATTCCCTGTTACAATAATAGTCTTTTTATGTCATCACATACCCTGCTGTACCTCAGTAAGTTTGGGGGTTTTTTAAGTGAAAGCTTTCAGATCTACTATAATCCTGTATTTTAATTTATTTATTTATTTATTTGGGAGTCTAAGTGGAATCAATATCCATAATTTATTAGATATAAATGGGATTATCATCGAGAAAGTCAATATCAATTATGTATCAGAAATAAATTTCATTAGATACCGAAACTATAAAAATCTTTACTGCAATTCATGGATGAAAGGATTCATTATGCATTGGATAGTGCTCTACTATTTATACTTAATATTTCTGCTTTTATTTCTTTTATTTTTCTGCTTTTTCAGAAGTCCAAAGGTGCTTGAAATTAAGCTCGTGACATCATTCTAAGGTATTATTTTCATTCTTTAAGAGGATAATTTTCAGTGAAAGTTCTTTATCTGTTGTTTAAATGAATGGTAGATGGTACAGTTCATTAAACTGAAACTCATCTTTTACACTACAGAATTCTGTCACTTTTTAGAAGTAGATCCATCATTTATAGAATAAATTGTGGAGTATATAAAAACATAGCATTTGAAAACAGGTTTATATCTGGTTCTGAAGACTGAAAAGAGTATTCCTCTTTCAGAGAAGTCTTTTAAGACATAAAAATTCAATTGCCTTTTTTAGATCCATGACTATTTACCCGGGTACAGAGGAAATAGTGTTCCTACAGAAGAGGAAAAATAACTCTTCAGAAATTTCTCATATCATTGGAACAGAAGTATAAAAGGTATGAATTGGATGCTTTGATTATCAGCCCCCATGAAACCAGGGCTCTGCAGAACAAGAACTTTTTATGAGAGCAAAAATACAGGAATATTTGTGAAAGTTGTTAAATGTTTACAGCAGCAACAGCAGTTGGTGGAATGTTTGGCACTTAGCAGGTGAAATTTTATATTTTGTCAGATTGATCACAAGCTGGACATGTTTATCAAACTTTGGTGCTCAAAAGTGGCATCAGCTGAAACCAGTGGGAGATTCTGGGATTGTAACATTTAGTTCAAATTAATATATTTATTAAAAGCCCAGCTCTCTGCTTTTATAGTCTCCTGGTTCTAGTCATAACCTTTACTCAACAAGCGTTTTTAAAACAGAATATCCTCAATAAATCATTTTACTCCTAGTTCTGCTCATAACCATTCCTCAAAAATGGTTTTTAAAAGAGAATATCCTCAATAAATGGAGATGGGGAGATTCTAGTGAACCCTTTGCTATGAAATGTTTTATTACTGACTTTTAGTTTAAAGGTGCAAATAAGTAAAGATAAATAATCAAGTGAGATAAGGAGTTGGTAATTCTGTCCTACAGTTTTCTCTGTCTAAACTTCCAATATTTATCTTCAATAATAATATGACAGAGCCTTGCTTTTTGGAATATTTATCTTGGTAAAATAGGTTGTAATTGCTGTAGATGCTATATTATTTCTCATTTTTGTATTATATTTAGAAGAATGTCTAAACAGAAAATCAGAAGTGTTAAATATTTATCTAAGCTATTAGCAAAATCTCTGAAATTTAAATGATTCACAGCAGAAGAGGGATAAAATTTTAATATTCCTTGCTGACTTTGTTATCCTTGTAAAATTCTGCACTTAAAGTTGGTGTGCTAGGTGCAATATTCACATGATTTGCTGCAGGCTTGAAAATTAATTTCTGCATCTGTTGAGAAAATATGTTTATAAAATACGTTAAGGAAACTAAGTAATGCTTTAGTTAAAGCTGTTACAGTAGAAAATATGCATATTCCTTGGTCTTATCTGATAGAAAATTCATTGGATAAAATAAAAATAATGTAACAGGATGAGTAATCAGTTGTGACACCCAAGTGGGAAATATTTTTTGCAAGCAGTGTCTTGTTACTGGTTATTTTACCAATGAAATATGTTGGAATGGAACTATTACTACTTCAAAAATTTGGAAATCTTCCTGACTTACCAACATTTCCACCCTCAAGTTAGCCAGAAATTCAGACAACCAACTCTGTGTCAAGCTGATCACAGCTATCAAGTCAAAGGAATGTTTTTTGTGTTTTCATTTAATTTTTTATGCTTGTCATGTTTCATCAGCTGCATCCCGCTCTGGACCCCGTCCCCACGTGGTTGGCATTGTGTGAGTCAGGTGTCACTGCACTGGAGGCAGAGCTGTCCCAGCAACTCCAAACCACCAGGAAAAAGAAAAGAATTCGACCCCTTGTGGTAACATTTTGGGACTGTTTCATGTAAAACAGAAGGAAGCTGAACTTTCACATTTTGAGAGTTTTGGTCTCTTCATGGGAACGCAGCTTTTGCTGTTGGAGTCCCACAGCTGGAGTCAGAAGAGGTTTGTTTGCTAACTCCCACTCAAGGCAAGGCTGAGTGATAATGTAAAGGAAAATTGATTTTTTCAGGCGTTTGAATTGGGTAGGATTGTGATGGGGCACACAGAGGATCTCGCCCCTCATTCTCCTTCAAGAATTGTACCCTCTCCCTTTATCCTGATGAGAACTCTAAAGGTCAGTACATGTGAGGAGTGTGACCTGCTTTTCTAAAAAAAAAAAAGCAAAAAAACCCAAAGAATCAGACTTTTCCCTGGATTTCTGAGGATAAAATGGACAGGTTCTGTCACATTCACCATGTGTCTTTAGTCTGATGTATCTTCCACAGAATTCCAGACTGCTTTGGGTAGGAAGGAACCCTAAAGCCCATCCAGTGCCACCCCTGCCATGGGCAGGGACACCTTCCACTGTCCCAGGCTGCTCCAAGCCTTGTCCAACCTTGGACACTTCCAGGAATCCAGGAGCAGCCACAGCTTCTCTGGGAACTTCATCCACTCATCCACAGCTTCACCTTCCATCTTTCATTTCCTTGTTTTGCTCTTATGCTCAGATTTGTTTCTTTTAATATTCACAGTCCTATGGTCAAGTTCAGCCTGAATTGGAGGCTCACTGGGGGTTGTGTGCACAATCCTTTTGTTTTTCTTTCCTGAAGGTTGGATCCTGGCAGTGCTGTCCCAGACTGCATTTCTGCAAGCATGGCTGCTGTAGAAATGATGTAGTCCTTAACACAGATGGAAATATGCTATATTCCTTACACTCCTGCAATAATCATTCCATCACAAATATCATAAATATGCAGGTTTTTAATGAGCCAGCACTCTTAGGTCAGTTACATGGTGCTGTCAGTGTTTTCTTTGATGACAAAAGGCTGTCTTGCCTTAGGGAAGCTCAATCTTAATTGCAATTTTTTTGCTAGCCAGATTTTCTCTCCTTTCTGTGACACTGGGCTCCCTCTTTTGTTCTCAGGCTTGCAGACTTTGAAGGCAGACATGCCCCCTCTACCAAAAAAATAAAATTAAAAACTTATTATGAAATGGTTAAGAATATAATCACTCTTGTTCCATATGAACTGCTAAAATTGATATTTTTGCAGGGCTAAAAGACAGAAAAGGAAAAAATCCCACAATTTCAAAACCAACATTATGGCAATTTTTCTCATGGTAGAGCAGAATATGACCGACAAAAAAGTGTTCAGATAAAGAAAAATTGCTGCACTGCAGCCTTTAAAAGGGCTGAAAATTTGATCCATGACTTTAAATAGAGTGGCCATCAGATGTTGATGCCTCAGGTTTTAGCTTTTCTATTTTTCACATTCTGAGCTGCTTTAGTGTGTGGGTCTGGGCTTCATATTGGGGGATGATGAGCTCTCTGCACAGAGCAGGGAGACAAAACAATTCCTTCTCCAGCTGGGCACCAAGGACAAATGATCCAAATCTCAGGCCCAGGAGCACAAACAGCGTGGGCTGGAGAGAGAAAAACAAGCAGGATGGGAGTGCCTGGGCTAAAGCTGGAATGGGACAATGAACTGCAAGGTGCAAATGGAGCAGAGCTGATCCCAGTGAGAGCCCCCGGGAGCGCTCGTCCATTTTGGGACCATTTTGGTTCCTCTTGGGTGCAGCCCTGGCTGGGCTCTGGTGCTGCCCAAGGTGGATCCATGGAGGAGATCCTTTGAATAAATCCCTGCTTTATTCTGTGACTCTGTCCAGCCTCTGTTCTAGGGCAGCCTTCACAAGGCATCGCTGTGGCAGACACGGAGCTTCTCAGGGAGTGCTGGACTCTGGAATTCATGCAGGTCTGCGCAAGGGAATGTGTTCATTATCCCACTTGCCTGTCTCCATTTAGTTTATTTTCAAAGAGTTTAAAGGAAAGTATTACATTATTTATTTATATCAAAGTTCAGAATGTTTTTTACAAGACACTGAGTGTCAGGACAAAACAAGAGTGAACAATAAAAGGCAGTTTGCTGTGAAATTACATTTATGTTAAACCATATATATACTGACTTCAAAGGCAGTGTCTGTCCTTCTGAAGGTATTTGCTGTCCTATCACTTCAAATTTACAGACATGCAGTGTCTGTAATAGTGATATCAAAGACAAATCCTTAGCTCAGTACATTAAAAATTAATGATTACTGGATTTTTTTTTTAATAAAAAATGCCTTCAAAATAAAATTATAATTATCTGTGATCTTGTAAAAATGAAACAGGAAAACCTTGATGCAGCTACTCTGTAGTTTTAGTGGTCTGCAATAATACAACTCCATCTGTAAAAGAACAACACGGCATTGCTAATACAAATTAAAGATATTTTTTAGTGCCAGAAAAAAAAATTTGATCTTCCCTGGCTTTAAAAATTTCCATCCATAGGAAAACCCCCTGCAAAGTGCTTTTAATTCTAACAGAGCAGTGAACTTCTGTTGCTGGAAATGAGGAGAGAACCCTGTGGCAGTCCTCAGTTGTCCCCAGGATGTCGCTGAGCCATCGTGCCATACCCAGGTGACAGCTGGGCTTTATTTATTTAAGAAAGACATACACACATCAAGGTGGCTTCAGAAGCTAAGCAGGGCTTTAAAGTTGCTAGAGGGGAAAATTGCCTGCAAGGGAGATAGTATAGGACAACATGGAAAAAAATTCCAGCCCTGACTTCCTAGCTGGCTGCCCTTCTATAGTTTGTACAAATAATAAAAAAATGTTATTCAAATATGCACATCCATGTTCTCTCTTCATTGGAGTGAAGAGTTTTGTAATACCAGTGAGAAAAGTGCTGCTTGGATGATCTTTTTTGCCCTGTTTCCCATCACAGGTAATGTTTAGAATTTGTATATTAAGCACCTAAGGAAGAAAAGCAAACCCCAGTGCTGTGATCCAGGAGTGCACCACACACCAGTCCAGAGGCACAGAACTCCTGTTTCACCCAGACTCTTACCCCTGCTTGGGACAGAAAAGACAGAACCTCTTCCAAAAACTGAGAAGGTCCACATTTTTAGTAAAAAATGTCAATTTGCATAGTTCCATCTGCCAGGTCTGTCACCTGTGTTTTCAGGCAAGGTTTTTGGCTTAATTCAGGTGGAGGGATGGTAAATTTGATCTTCTCTCCTTTCTTAGGATATTGCGGCTTTTGCTTTCCTGAAAACTGAGTTTTTGCACAATTTGCTTGTATAAGGAAACATTTTTCTGGAAGTACACTCATTTAATGGGCACAGCCACACTGTGGAGCTGCCGTGCTTGGCACAGGGATTTAGGGTCACAGTGGATTTCTGCTCAAAACTATCCCATAACAGGGATTCCAGGGTAAAGGTGGGGCTCTGAGAAGGTCCTGTTGGCTGATGTGCAACTGGTGTTTGTTGTGTATGTCTGATAATTGATGAAAAGCTGTGTATATAGTGAGGAAAAAATGAGATTTAGGAAACCATGATAAAGAGGCCTCCCTGCAGTTGCCTCTGAACTTGTATCTGAGGGGTTTTGCTATCCTCAAGTTTGTTTTTCCAACTTGATTTGGTTTTTTTGGGTTTTTTTAAAATATTTTCATCTTTTATAGGTATTAAGAGAAGGTTTACAGCATATATTCTTAATCTGTTTTTTAATTATAAATTCAGATCATACTATGTTTGATAGCTGGGAAATTCTGGATCAGAATCACCCTGATTTTGGAGATATAGCACACAGCATTTCTTAATGGCACTTAGTAATTATTAACAAAACCTCTCTACGTCCTTGACTTTTTTGACACTGCCAATCAAAATTTGTCTTCCCTTTGGGCATGTCTTATGAGCTGCTCAGCTTCAGAATAATTTATAATGAGTAAATCAAACAATTCTCTAACATGTTAATGGCCTTAATTTCCTCCTTCTCCTCAAGGTCTAAAGATTTGATTGCTGTGTTGAGAATATAAAAAAAAAAGAGCATTATAATTTGAAACCTGTCAGAGATGGCCAGAATGAGAAACGTGCTGATATAAAAAGAAATGTTAAAGGTGCATAAAAGTGGAAGATGTCTGGCTCTTGCTCAGACCATGCCTAGGAAATATCTTCTCGATTTACA
This sequence comes from Vidua macroura, assembly GCF_024509145.1. Classification (NCBI taxonomy): domain Eukaryota; kingdom Metazoa; phylum Chordata; class Aves; order Passeriformes; family Viduidae; genus Vidua; species Vidua macroura. Next base: position 17,882,785 of record NC_071584.1, on the reverse strand, counting down.
TCATTGTAAATACTATTTATTTTCATGAAATGTACCCTGCATGGCACTGAATCACAGGCACAAAAGATATAATAGATATGCTCTATTCTGGTACGTCTAGAGTAATTCCTTTTGTTGTAAAGCTGTAAAGGTATTTGTTTGCAGTTTGTGTGTGAGGGAAAACTGATGATCCAAAAGAAAATTATGAAAAAATAGTCTGTGTGCTGGCAGTGTGCAGGGGTAAGTTACAGCCCATAATGTGAGCAGTATAGAAGTGAAGATAAAACTGGGGTATAAAAGCAATCCTATTATGGGGCTTTGTCCAATCATTTTTTATTCATTACAGTTTGTAACAGAGGCATTTATGGCACTCATCACTTCCATTTTTTTTTTTTTTTTTATCATCAGCAGAATATCACTTTAATTCCAGCTTGGAAGTCACTCCAGAGATCTCCTCTGCCAACCCCTTCTGCCCCTCACACCTTGCAGCAGGGCAGATTGGGGCAGGTTGCTCCAGCAAATTAGAATGTCTTAAGGGTTGGCAATTCCTCAGCATCTGTGGTTCACATGCCCGTGTTTGAGCACACATCTGTTAGGGAAAAAAAAAAAAAAGAGTTAAAATCCTAATACTTAACCAGAATTTCCTGTGCCCAGTGCTTCCTGGTACTGCACACCTTTGTCTTCTCCACACATTTCCAGTGGGTAGATGAAAAATAGATGTAGACAATGTAGAAATCAGCAGCCTAATTGTTGCTGGGTGTTTTACACAGTAAAAGGGAAAAATAAAGAGAGGGAAAACCATCAGAGTTGCCCCTTAGTACCACCCAGAGCAGGCTCCATGTGGGAATGTCTGACTGCACTTGACTGGAAATGCAGCCGCAGCCTGAATCAGTGAGTCAGGAATTTGCACATCCAAAGGGCTTGGTAGAACAGGGAGGTGACCCTGGTTTGCTTTTGAAAGCAAACAAAAAATAGTTTTGGGAAATAAAAGGAATGATTGTAAGCTGAGGCTAAGAGGTTAATGATGTAAACAGAGCAACAGGCTGCAGATTTATCTTCCTGAAATTATTCCTAGTGCCTAAGGCAGAGGATCGCTCAGTGCTCAATATGTTGACAGACTGGACACCCAAATGTTGGAAAGGAAAGACCAAATCTTTGATGACAGCAAGGGACAATCTGCAGATTCCTGTTTGTAGTCTACGTGAGAAAGAAATACTTCCAAGTATATATGTCAAACATGGTGGTGGAGTTGTGTGACAGATAGGTGCAGCCTTCCTTACAGTAATTAAAACCATACAAAAAAAAACAGCTATAAATGTAAATATGCCTGATGTCTGTGGTGACAAAGTTCATAAGATATTTTATGAGATATGTCTAAGATCCCTTACATTTACTGCACGTTGCATGACAATAACACTCGTTTGTCCCAAAAACTGACAGTACTTCTGTAGTTCATGTTTTATACAATAATTAACACACAGCTTTATTTGCGTCTCTAATATGCCCCACGTGTTTTAAACATAACTTACAACTTATTGGGTGAAAAAATCTATTTTGTATTTGTAGCTCCAGATCGATTTATTTATTGTGCATAGTGAAAGGCGAGTGACAATTTCTTTAAGATCTGCTTTGCTCAGTGTCCATCTGGCTCTGTGGTTCCATCATCACTTAGGGAAGCAGCTGGTTCTTGTTTGTCTCCTTAAATTTCCCTTGTCAAGGCTTGTGCTGATAAAGGGCAGAATTTGTATCCCTTTATGGAAATCTTCAATTCTTTTTCCTGTCATCTCAAGTAATCACAGAATAGACACGCATTCAGTTAACATTTATGGTTTTCACATATGTTATGGGACAATGATTCTGCAGCCCATGGGCCTCTCTGGCCTCTGATGGTAATGACACAGTAATTTTTATAGTTTCCCCTTTGTTATTTCATCATAGGAAATAACCTGGAAAGGATTGTATTCCAAAATATCTCCTTCCTTTCCTGAGGCAATTTAAAGAAAGCTGAATATTTGCATAACTTTATTGTAAGACAGGTTTTTAGCTGTTTTCCAATTAAAGTAATAAAAATGTGTTCAAGGTAAATCAGAAGGAGCTGTTAGGTATTTGTGATAATAAAATTTTCCTTTATGTTGCAGAGATTTTATTTTTCATTTTGCTGTTGTAAAATTAATTTGTTTCCATTTTCAACAAGGTACTTCAGCATTCCATTTTGCTGACTTGAAGCCACCCAGCTTCTTGCATCTGTGCTAAACAATTAAAACATTCACACAAAATACTTTCTGAAGTCTTGAAAAACTAAACATGAGATAGTAAAAAAAGTCTGCTTCTAGCACAGATGGGATAAGAACTGTTTTGATGACAATTTAAGTTTGTAATAATTTTTAATAAATCTCTGTCATTAACGTTGGAAATGATGAATCTGACTTGAGTACAAGAGGAAAAAAGTTATATGACTGATATTCATCATATTAATGAGTTGTGGCTGCCCCATCCATGGAATTGTCCAGGGCCAGGTTGGATGGGTCTTGGAGCAACCTGGGATAGTGGAAGGTGTCCCTGCCTGTGGCAGGGGCTGGAATCAGGTGGTCTTTAAGATCCCTTCCAACCCAAAACATTCTGTGAATCTGAGATACCCTATCTCTTCTTTTCTTCTAAACCTCAGCTATAAAATGTTAGGAGGTGATCGACTTGGAGAAAGCACCTGGGGTTTTGTCCTGCCATGGCTGTTTTGGGGCCTAGAGGGATTTTTATAGGGTGACCCTGGTTAGAAGCAAAGGGTTCTGTGAGCAGCAAAGCTCCTGACACCCAGCCTCTCTCAGGTGGGTTTTTTACCAGCCAACAACCTTGGTTCACCTTGCAATGGCCACCTAGAACAGAGGCTAGACAAGATTAAGAGAATAAAGTGGGTATTTATTAAAGGCCTTCAATAGATACACCTTGGGCCATCAGAAGCCTCCCAGAGGCTACATCCAGGTTGGACAATGGTCACGAGTTTTTCAGACAATTATAAATTTGGTCCATTTACATATCAGGGGTTAATCCTCCAATTAAGCTGCAGGTAATGAAGTCACATTCTCCTAGTCTGCTTCCCCCAGTTCACTTTGTTTATCCTTTTTGGGGCCTGAGGCTGCAGGGATCACAGGCCTAGAGGAATTGTTCTGTCTGACCAAGATGTGAAGACAGCAGTTAATGCTTTATATGGAGTTCAGAGCTCTGCACTAATGCAGAGCAGGATTTGAACAATATAAAGGCTGAAATCTTAAGGTATCTCAGAGGATGGTGCCTCTAGGCCTGGCCATGAGGACGGAGCCAGGCACCGAGAGGGCTCGGCAGGGCAGGAGCTCCTCCAGCACAAATCCCTGCAGCTCTCACATGAATTTTCTTGCCATTGCAGTGTCAAAGCAAGCTCTGAGCTGGCCCGTGGAGACCACATTATTATGTCATGACAGGAGATTACGCCTTTGCACTAAGTGGTTTCGGAGTAAGTCTGCAGAGACCTAATTATGCTGCCATTGCTGCTTGAGAGGGTTGTTTAGCAGTGGAGCACTTCATGTGAAAGCTCACTTACCATGACAAAATAAAGTGAAATTATGACAGTGTATTTTCTGCTAAAAAAAGCCCCAACAAATAAAGAAAAATTGATTATTGTGTCAAATTAAACCATAAATAAATAGTAAATGCTGAATTTACAATCTAACTTCACTCTGACTTGCTGTAACTAAAATACACAACAAATAACATTTGTCTTTAAATTCCCACAGCAAATATGTTTTTAATTGTGAAAACAGTTATTGTTTCACACAATGCTACAATAACTCTGAGCAGTCAATTTTATGCCCCTGTAATAATGATATGATTGGTTTCCAAAGACCAGCTCCAGTCCCAAACTGTTAAATGCATCTGATGTTGCTAAACAGAACTTTTGATTCAAGTGTTAAATCGTCAGTAGTAGTTAAAGTTCTAAACTTATGCAATATTCTAAATGTAATATCAAATTAATTCTAATACATGTTTTCTTTTGCTGGATAGAGAACAAACATATTGCCATGAAAATTAGATTAATACTAATAACAATCTACAGAACACGCTTCCCAAGACAGAGGGCAAAACAAAGGTGAGATCAATTCTTGCAAATGTTTGCTTAGAGTGCCTTTTTACCTATGAAGATGTTATTCATTACCTGTTCTATAGATGCAGTGCCTCATTTAAATTGCTATAGAAAATCAATGTTCTGAGCAGGAGAAAAGACACTCTCCTCTACAAATCACAAGTATAGGCTTTAGTGCTATAAATTTAATTCAGAAACAATGACGACAACACAAATATCTCCTTACCTTTCTATAGTTAATAAAGAAAAATTGTAAAGGTTTTATGGAACTTGTACTCAGCCAAAATTCAGATTTTTCTGCAAGGAAAAGTAAAATCCAGAATTAAATATATTTAATATTCATATACAGTCATTTTCCTGTTCATAAACATTTCAATTAACATATAAATATGGTTAAACAAGTTTCAGCTTATAAAAATCTGCTTTTTATGTATATAGTAAACTTCTATCTGTAGAAGTCTTCTGTCTCTTAAGTCTTCATCAGTTAAATGGAGGAAGCTGCAACGAGGCACAATTAGTTCTACAAATTGAGGAGTTGGAGAAAATTGGTTGGAGTTAATAAAGCTGGGGTTTAGAGAACAGTAAAGGGAATATAATACTCATCAAGTAATCAATCAACCTTAGCACATACAGTGCTAATTCTGCCTCCCTAATATATCTATTTTGGTATATCTAATGTATCTATCACTGTGGTGTCCAGATAGGTTGTGTCAGATTTAGCAAGCCTCATTAAACTTAGCATATACTTCCATTCAGAATAAGGCAAAAACTGGTTTTTTTTATGATACAGAAAAGTCAGGGTTGGAAGGGACCTCTGGAGATGACCCAGTCCAACCCCCTGCCAAGGCAGGGTCACCCGGAGCAGGTGACAGAGGAACGTGTCCAGGTGGGTCTGGGATGTCCCCTGAGAGGGATCCTCCACACCTCCCTGGGCAGCTGTTCCATGCTCTGCCCTCTCCACAGAAAGAAATTCTCCCTCATGATGAGGTGGAGCTCCTTGTGTTGTAGTTTATGGGCACTGCTCCTCATCCTGGCACTGGCACCACTGAACAGAGCCTGGCACCATCCTCTGGCACCCCTTGGAGACATTGGCATGGATTGGTGAGATCCCCTCTCATACAGAAATAAATTATAAACTAAATTATAAACTAAAGAAGTTCTTTGTAGTTCTTGTATCTTAAAATGCTTGTACTTTCATCACTTGTTCACGTACTGAAATGTTTATCTATTTATTTATTTGTTCATGATAGTCTGAAAAATGAAAAGAATGAAGCAATCTACGACCTGTAAATGTAATTGTTGAGGTGTAGCCAAGTATGGGATTTGCAGCTGCAGAGCTGTGCTCGATGTAAATTGAGACTAACATAGGAATGGAATGATTTCGTCGTGAGCTCCTGATTATCTTGCTGTTGCATAGACTTAGAGATGACAAGGATCAGTGTTATGTGCATAAAAACCAACAGATTATGGGAGGCTGTGATAGTGGGAAGCACCTGGTAATTATGTTTATGTAAAGGGGAAGAAGGGCTGCATGTTTCAGGGTGGAGTGGTATGGAAGGAAGTGCTGGGAGGGAGATAATCTTACCTCCTGTGTTTGAAATTAGCATACTTATTGAGTAACAGCAAAATCATTATCATGTAAAGACATGTAAGATAGCACATAATGGGAGTGTAAAGGCTAAGCTCTTCTCAAAGGAATATGGATGGAATATTATCATTTTAATTAAAAAAAAATGAATTAGGCTCAGCTAAAAAAAATGGAAAGTGCCTTTAGGGACAAATCTGGGAATGATCAAGGACAGACATTAGGAAAGAGCCCCTCCTTTAGCCTGTCAGCAGCAATGTGCTCAGAATTTGGGGGACTGAAGATAACCTCCATTCTCATTTACAGGAATGTCTCAGGCAGGGAGGGAAAACACCCTGGAGAAGCACTTGCCACCATTTGTGGAAGGCAGCGATGTTTTTAATAGCAATCAAAGCATCTGAGCTATTAAAAACATTTACATGCACAAAGTTAATTTTTAGAAGAATTTCTCCTCCATCATCTTTGTCTCCTCCCCACTCCCCAAAGCCAGGAACACATCCTTGTGGTATTTATGCTGTCATTTCAAACACACCCTCTGATCTGGAGGAGGTGTGACAAACCTTGACCTTTCCTCTTCCATGACAATGGAATATTATCAGTAAAATTTTTAGGGAATCACCATGACAAGGAATTTAGACCATCTGATCAGAAGAAAACCTTGAAGTTGTAAAGGGCAGATGTGGTAAAATATTGTTTCTTTGGCAATAAATTTGGCTTACAAAATGTCCATCAAAAACCTTTCAGGGTATTGTGTCTATTCAGTAAGTACAACCCCAACAGAATTATCCAGTTGAACTGAATCACTGAATGTGGGAATTTTCCCTAGAATGCATTGACTGCTGAAATACAAGGAATTAATTTTGCTTTTTTCTGGTTGCTTCAGTCATCAGAACTTGTTATAATTATTAGATCCCAGAAGTTTGCCCATGTTTGCAAAGTGTGCTCACCAATGGCACCAATATTTTCCGCTGACAGGATTCTGGGAAGAGAAAATGTTCAGTTGTCTACCAAATCTGCAATTATGGGCTGGAGAAATATTGGTCTTCACTAGACAGACAATAAAGGCTTCTCCAAGGCTCATTAAGATATGAATCTTTGAAATGAAAGAATTCCTGCCAGGAATCTAAATTTTACTGCATTCAGTGAAAGACTCCTTATGTTTAACTTCTTGTTTCCTTTATTCAATTGTCTTTTGCATCTAATCAAGTAAATTAAATTGTGCAATGAAGACAGGTTTTCAAGACAGAAGATTTCATAATGATCCTACAGAAAGATTCTGGATCCTTACCTCCTGCAATAAACAATCTCTCTGAAGCATTCAGAATTATTGTAGGAAAAAATATAATTATAGGAGTCATTATGTATATAGTTCCCAGGTAAATTATGATGAAAGAGACATCAAGGCTGATGACTGACAGCTGAGGAAATGCTAGAATTAAGCTTACCTGTACAAATTAATCCAGTCCAGTGTTTATTGGAATGCTTTACACTCCACACAGTGCATTTAATACTATAAAAAGTGATAAATAAGACAGTTATTCAATAGTTTATTCACAGGCTCAAAGTTTAGCCTTTCATTACTATTTCCTACCCTTCAGGGCATACGTTTTGCATCCTGAGAGATATTATTTCATGTTGGATGTGAATGTACTGTAAACAGTCCCTTATTTTACTGGAAAATGAAACAAACAAGAGTTTGGCCACTAAATAGGAATTTTGCAGGATTGATACCTTCTAGGGAAACAGGAGAGCTCTTAGAAATGGGAACAACAAAGTACATTTTTCTTAATGCTTTTAACCTGTAAGAGGAGAAACTCTGATGTGATTGCATAGTATAATTAGACTTTTGCCCTGGTATAGCATCTATTCACTTTTTAAAATGTTGAAAAACCTCCAAACTGCTTTATAAAGTCTTCTCTGGGGTCAGTGAAAGATGTAGTGCGTTCATGTTAATGCAACTTTTGCAAAAACTGCTTTACAAGAGCTGCATCTCCAACGTGAACTCTGCTCAACCTCCTCGGGAACTGACAATAAAAGTTTGGCATCCCTAATGTTGCAGGACTCAGATACAAACACAAAGAGAGCTTTCCCCCTCCTTTTTATGTATTACAATATTTTTTTATGATCTGTTATTTTAGACTGTTTCCTACTTGAATAAAAGCTGTTGAGAAGGCAGGAGCTGTGCAGACAGAAAATCAGTTATTTTCCAAGGAAGTTTTAACTATATTACCCTTGAAATTTTATATATTTTAATGCATCATTTTTAATACAAAACTCTAACTTTACCCATAAAAGTCTAATTTCTGCCTGATAAACTCAAATTAGTCTCAGATAATTGCTTTTTCAGTCTTCTCACATACATCTACTGTCAATTCTTTACAGCTCACTGAGCCATTTCAAATTATGTCTGGTTTGTCTTGCAAAATAAAAATGAATGATTAAAGGTGTTAAGTCTTCCTGTATCTAAACCTTTGCTTTTACTTTCCATGTCACAAAGATTTTGCATTTGGCTTTTTGTTCTCCATCTGTAATAACTTCAAGAGTCTTTCTGAGGAGGAGGACTCATGGTGAGCTGTCCCTACAGTGTGGATTCCTTACCTAAAATCATGGAATTGTTTGGGTTGGAAGGGAATTTAAATGAAATTTCAAATCCCCTGCTAGGGCCACAGAAACTTGGAAACATCTTATATTTATTTTAAACTTCTAAAATATTTTAAATGTTTTCCACTGGACTTTGATAATTGAGAAGTTTAATAGAAGTGTAAAAGAAACCAGTTGGTTTTGAGAGATTGGTATAAAACTGGGAGAACACAATCATGTTCAAAATCTTATTGCTAAATAAGTGGAGGAAGAAATGCTACTTTATATTAAAAAACTACAGAAATTTTGCTGGTTTTTTTTTTTTTTTTACTTTGAGAAATGCTATATAATTCCTTTAGCAGAAACATAAATGTTGAGCTTTTGCCTTACTAGAATATAATATTTTTGCTTTTTGCCTTATTGGAACATAACAAGCTAATTTTTGCCAATAATTTGATCTTCATTGTCTAACAATTATATTAATTGGCTGGTTAAATGCTTACTTGAGACACCCTATTAATCTTCTGCAGACAGCAGATGTATAATTAGCAAGAAAATGCCTAAAATGCCTTAAGATAAAAACTCAGGTTGATTCCAAGTGAAAATGGGCTGGTGTTTCTTCATGCAAGGAAAGCTGAACTCTTCATGCAGAGTTTTCTGGGAGGTTGTTGTCCCTTCTCATCCATTCAGGGGTATTTGGGGGTGTGTTTTAAGAGAGAAACACCAAACTTTTGTGGTTTTTTTTCTCCAAGAACACCACTGCCTATAGAAGATCTCCCCAGTTGAGAGGAATTTCAGCCCAATGTGAAGCTGTGGTCACAGAAGAGCTTCAGCTTCGAGGGTAACCTCTAAAATGTTCTGGTAATTCCTTCTTTAATCTTTCTCCTTATGAGAGATTTCAATGTTGCATATCTGCAAATACACAGCATTATTATAATAAACAACTCAGAGGGCTCCACAGGGATACTTTTGCCCCTTTAGAATGGAATAAATAATATAAATTTTAATGATATTTTAGCAAATGCTGTGATGCTGCTTCATGTACATAATGGGCTACCACACTGGGAAAAGTGAGTATAAAGGAAAATAAAAGGTATTTCTGCTAGAATTTTCAACACACAGAATTTTTAGAGAATGCACTTTTTAAAATTTTTTTCTAATTGGGCTTCTATTTTTAGCAGATGGCAAATTTGATTCTTTAGAATGATGCAATTAGCTAATTAGAATTCTGAGATATTAGAAGTATAGGGCCTTAATCATAGCAAGGTTTTTTGCACAAGGTATTTATAATACCATGGCTTGTCCTTACAAGGTGCAGGCCATGCTCCCCCAAAATTTAAGTGCAATTTTGAGTGATACATGTGGGTAATGATTTCCTCCTTAAAACACTGGAATGTTTAGGCTCTTGTCAAAGTTGGGAATTCACTCTCTTGCTGATATAGTTGCCTGTAATTTAAGACAACCAGAGACTTCTACTGTACAAATTATAGAGTATTGCTCTTTAGGGTTTTCATGAATAGTGACAAATTATCCATTATATAAAGAGATTAATTTGGCTGAATAAGTTTTAGGATGTTTGGAGTAATTTTCAAATAAAGTCTGAAATCAAGATGTTCACCCATTCGTGCTCAGCTATGAGGGGGAAAAAGCACAGATGATATAAATCATAACATAATAAATGTGAACACCTTCTGCAAGTCTTCATAGCTGGTTAAAATAGAAAATAAAGCATTATCCTTTCTTTAAGTGCTCTAATCATTAAATCAGTAGATTTCTGATGCAGAAACCTTCTGTAGGAAGAAAAATTTGATTCAGTATTATATTAAATCCCCAGGTAATAAGATAAATATGAGTGCATGAGTCATTCCAGCAAATCTCGAGAGACACAGGATCATTTATGTTCTTAATTAAAATAAATCAACTTCATAAATGACAATTTTACAGCCAGTATGCAACTGGAAATTTATCAAATATCTGCAGGAGGCTTTCAAAGCATCAGAATTAATATTTACAGGCACCAGGGCTGGTGTGTGCATTGCACATGAGGTTTTGTGTGTCCCGAGGGCAAAAAATTCATCTTGGGAGACTTTTCCTCTCCCAAAGGTCAGTCTGGCTGGCAAACCCTTCACTTCTCCCTGTCCCCGAAAAAAAGAAGAGTCACAAGGCTGGATTTGCCACATTTCAGAGATAAAGTATTTGTGTTGGATCCAAAAATCAAGATTTAGACAGATTGGAGTCTAATCTTTGATAAATAAAGTTAAATTCTCTGTAGATGCAAATTAAGTGTATTTGGTTGAAACATAGCCTGTTGCCAACTGAAATGTTTGTTTTTATTTAACAGAAATCTGCACGTGTGCAGTCTTCATCTTGGCAAACTGTGCCTGCAAAAGTAGGAAATAAAGAAGGGGTAAACCCTGGCTTTGAAGGCACATCAAAAAAATTCCCTTATCAAAAGCATTAGTAAGATTTAATAAAGGACATAAAATAAATGGAGTGGTAGTTGCTTAAACCAGTTGGAAAAGGCTTTGAGAAAATAGAAGGAAAACAAAATTTCCCCTAATTCAAAATTTTTTTTATTAACTTTTAAAAAAACGAAAAATGCCCAAAAACATGCACCTGGGCAAAATCACCTGTTGACAGGTAAAACTTTATACCTGTTTAGACTCTTCTATGAATGGAAAACCCATTAAATAAATAACTATTTTCAATGGATCTTTATCTGTTTTGACAGAAATTTGTTTTGCTTCTAACACTATTTTTGAAGTATGAATATGTACACTGAGATAATTTTCTAGAACTTCAAAGCCAGTATTTTTCTGATTAAGTATATTGATTATTAAGTATATTGATTATTGAGTATTATTGAGTATATTGAGTATTAAGTATATTAAGTATTTAAGTATATTAAGTATCAATATTAAGTATATTGATTATTAAGTATTATTGATTATTGAGTATATTGATTATTAAGTATATTGATTATTTTTCTGATCAGTATATTTCAGATTAATTAATCAGTTCTAATTTTGTCCCATACCATTGCTGTGTTTATTTATGGGATATAAACATGTGGCTTTCAAATACAATTACTGAAATTATGATTTAGGAAACAGTCCTTAGTCTTTAATTCCACTAAGCTTAATCTGTCAGATTTTCTTCAAAAGCAAAGACATATGGCTATGGGTGATTAATTTCAGATCGCAAATTAGTAGGAGTATTTGGGTTTTTCAGGGTTTTTTATTAGTTTTGGATAATCAATACCTACTGCTAATTAATTTTTTTTAGATAATGAAACTGTCAAATTTTGCTTCTCAAATTTACTTTGCCAATTATTTCTGCCAGAGGTTTTTTTATCTTTTTTTTTTTTTTTTTCAATGAAATTTAAAGTTTTTAATCAGAAAGCTTGGCTTTTTGCTGACTCGGAATCAATGTCTGCACAAAATAATGGATCAAGATTTTAATTACAGTTTGACTTCTGTGTGAGCCTGGCCAACTTAAGGTCTGTAATTTGCAGGGCAGTTTTGAGCAGCTCTCGGCAGTGAAATTGCTGAAGTTGACATTGCTGGCCTGCACGAAACTCTGGGTTCTGAAAAATCCTCTTTTTTCCTATGCTCCTATGTAAGAAAGGAAATTTTGCTATGGTTTATATTGCCTTTTTCCTAGGAGATAAATACCTGTTTTTTCTGGGAATCAATATTCAGACCAAGGCAGATTTCTTCCCCTGCTCATGGTTCCTTTTCCCACTTACATCTTCCTCCCTCCCCTGGTTTTCCCTCATCCTGTTTCCTCACAAATACTCACCAAGTCACTCCTTTCCTGATTGTAAGATGAGCTTTCACAGGGAAGGAATTCTGACATTCCCAGCTGTTTTTCCTGGATCAACCTTTCCACCAGGAATCAGAATATTTTCCCATTTTTTCTCTTTTCTAAAACAGATCAAGAAAGGTCTCCTTGACTCTCCCACAAGAGATGGCACATCCATATACACAGAAAAGAGAAAATTTTCTTTCAGAAATCTGAATTGCATGGAATAAAACAATTGATACCATACTTACCTGCTATAAAGGTACTGATATATTTATTTATGTTTCATAAAATCTGAATTTCAATGTGATCTTTAGGCATGCACTGGTTTAATAGACAGGATTATAAGTTGTAGTTTCTAGGCGGAAAATATAGACAGTGAAAAAGAACTTTGGAGTTTAAAAATGTATAGAAACATAGAATCATAGAAAGGTTTGAATTGGAGAGAACCTTTAAACCCATCCTGTGCTGTGGGCAGGGACAACTTCCACCATCCCAGGCTGTTCCAAGCCCCATCCAGCCTGGCCTGGGAATTTACCTGAGTTTATTCATGACTTTTTCTCTTAGGAAAGTGCATAATAATCACCACTGATGTCACAACTAAAGATTACAAGTCACCACTAAATTGTGTGATTGTTTTTATCTGCTCTGCCTATGCCTTTGAGGCCAGTACCTATAATTAGACAGCACAAGGAAAGTGTGTGTTTAAAAAAAAATAAAGTTGTTAAGGAGATGATGCTGAAGCAAGTTCAAATATAAAAAGTAGATTTAAAATAACACTTTACTGTAATGAGTAGAAATCATGACAGGAGAATAAAGCATAAGAAAATATCCTTGGGGCATAAGTGAGATGATTAGAAATATCATTAAAGCTAAAGCATCTGTTTGAATCCTTTGTGAGACACCCAATTCACCCACATGGACACATAAGTGAGGGCTCAGTTTACTAATGCTGCAGTTTGAACACTAAATATAGCATGCTTTGCATTTAAAGAACATACAGATTAAATATGAGCTGCCTGTAGAACAGGGGGGCTGCAGCAATGACTGCTGGGGGCCTAAAGATCTTTTGCAAACAGGCAGATGTCCAACTCCAGCAAATATTCCTTAAGGAAAATTTCACATCAGGCATCAATTTTATACCACAAACGTAAAATAAAGACTATTTTTTAATGGTTTGTAGGGGAAACTAAAATCTATTAGTGAAGAGCAGCAGCAGGGTGGGAGATGCACTCCTGTCAGAACAGGGCAGGTCCAGCTGGGGGCCAGGGAGGGCTGGGACAGAGCCCTGGGGTGCAGGAGATCCTCCTCTCCTGCAGGAGATGGGGCTGCATGCACAGCCCCACCAGGGAAAAAGAGACAAGCTGCAAATTCAACTTACATCCTGTGCACCAGGATATTTAACACACAGCCCTTTCCTTTCCTAGGTCCTGCAGAGTGCACTCCATCCTTTGGGTTGCTGTGCACAGCTCTGCCTGTCTGGGGTCATTAATATCCCAAATATCTCTGCCTGTTGCCATTCATGTTCTCCCCTCACCTGGGATGGCTGCACAGACCCCAGTCCAATATGCAGCCAGCTCTTGTCTGATTATCAGCTCCTTCACTAGTGATTTTTAATGATTCCATTAATTTAAAATGGAACTTCATTTCTGAATGAGTCACTTCTCAGTCTTTAGCCTCTTTACCCAGTCTTTAAAGATAAAAGACTTCATCTCTGTCTTATCTTTAAAAATATACGTTGATCCTTAAGAGTTCCTGCTCATGAATGGCAAGTCTCAAAGCTAATGAAAGGATAGCTACAAAATTCCTCTTAGTCGTGGCTAAACCTCTTTGCAGAGCAAAACCAAAATAGTTTAAGAATGCTTTACCCTGCTTTTCGGATGTGCTGAAGTGCCTTTGTGGACACATAATTCTAATGAGATTTGATCACAGTTCTGTAATCTGCTTTCAAAAGGTCAGAAGAATAATGATGCATTTCTCCTAATGGTTTGACACTTTTGTAAATTATGTTTTGGAAACATGACAAGGAAGTAAATATATTCTTGTGTGTGAATTCCCAGCTTCAGGGATGGAGGATTATGATAACACAGACCAAGACTTTGATTTCCTTTTTGTGATAATGAATACTTTGTAATATTACAGGCTATCAAAGAAATGAGTCTTTCTTACCCTGTTCTGCAGTAAGGCACATTAATAGTTAATTTATCTGGAGCCTTGCATGCAGTTAAAGATGGTTCTGTCCATGCTTTCAGTCACCAGCAGCTGCAAAATGTATTTCAGAGCTCTATACATGTTCCACTTATGCTCTGCATCTGGTTCTACCCTGCTTTCATTATTGATCAGTGATTGATCATCAGTGATCTGTGTTTATTCAGCTGGGGTTTCTGCTATTGATCTGTGCTTGCCCCCCTCAAGCCTCTGCTCTCCTCATTTCTTGCTGGATTCTTTGGAAACATCTTCTACATCTTCTGAATTCCTTCAGTAGCTTTTGAGATCTGGCTTGCCAAGAACATAAAGCCTTTTTAAAACAACCTAGCCATGCATACATCCTTATCCTAGGGTCGTTAAATAGTTCTCTACACAAAGTAATAGGCCATTAAAGCATACATTTATGTGTATAGCCATAAATGTGTGCTAACTGTGTGTTTTTAATATCTATTAGTTACAGCAGTATCATCAATGTGCCACCAAAGCTGCCTGACAGCAGCACAGCAAAATATTGGTTACTACAGGGAGCAGAGCACACAGCAGGTCAGGTGTCTTGATCTGGGTTTAGACTTAGATCTTGACTTAGATCCAGGCTTATGCCAGGCTTGCAACAAGAGGGAACAAACAATAGTCTCCCAGAAGCATCTTGATGGAAAAATCAAGAGGTCCATGTTGTTTTCTTTTTGATTTTTACAGTTTTGTAGAGTGTTACAGAGCTTTGCACACATAGGTGGCTTTGGGCTGGTTCCTAACTGCTGACAAAAATGCAATTCTTGCCTCTTCTATGAATAAGGAACTAAAATTTCTTCAACAATCATGTTTTCAGATTTAAAAAATTGCCTTGAAAGAAACTGGATGAACAAAAGTAATCTAAGTGTTTATGTAGGATGTATTATTAACAGATCTTGCGTGCTAGTGTCACTTCCAGGCATTTGTGTAATAACTGTATGAAAATAAAAATAAACAGTGCTAATAAACTTTGCCATCAGGAATGCAGTCACTCTTAGGCCAGAGTCCTGAAGGCTATAATAATTATACTTAAATGTTCCCAGAGTATTTATGTGTGTTCCTTTTAAAAGGAACAGATTTTTGCCCTTAAGGCCCACTCAAATCGCAATGATTTTAATTAGTGACACACATAGCTTAATTCAACTTACTCTACATGCACTTTTAGGAATGTTTAAGCCAGTTAACAGCTCTCGAGGAGCTGAAGGTGTATGGGAAGTGCTACAGATTTAATGAACAATTCTCTCAGCTCTAAGAGGGGACTCAGATTCCCGGGATTCTGGCTCTGGGCAGATGTGATTAAAGAGCAGCCACAGCTCTGCAGAAAACATAGGCTGGGCCAGCTGGGGCTGGAGGGCACTGAGCAGCTCCAATTGACTTGGGCAGGCCTGGCAGGCTGGAGCTTTTTGGTCGAGTTTCCTGGCTGAACCAAGTTTCTCATAGGGATTGATCTGTGCAGCAGAGTTCTCGTGGACTTGTGATGTATTCTCCTCAGTTTTACAAGTCCTGTGTGAGATCCACGGGATTCTCAAAGAAGCTGTAATTCCACATTGTTGTGGTTGCAGTGTGTGACACCAAGCTATTTGTTTGGGTCCCTTCTTGTCCTCTTTTATCTTATTCAACATTCAGCTTTAAAAAGGAACATGAGTGATAAATGAGACCCTGGGTGAGAAAGGACAGCTGTGATTTCAAAGACATGACAGGATGAGTAAGTCTGAGTGCTCTCACACCATTCTGTAGTTTGAACTTCTCCTTCCCTCCATTCCTTCTTCTTGTGGCCTCTCCAGCTCAAGATTGATAACACTTCAGAATCTTTGATTTAATTTGTTTCATTTCAGAGACATATCATAATTTCCTTAAATTTATATAGGCTTGCTTCATATATTAAACTATAAAGGAATTTAGAAACATTGCCCTGCAGATCTGTCTGTCTCTCCAAGATGGCTTTGTTTACTGGGATATCATAGCACGGAAATATTTTTGGTAATCAAAATTATATTTTAATCAACAAGGCAATTGAAATAAACCTGAGGCCGGTGTTTTGACTGTGTTCTCTACATTCACTATTTGCATTTCTACTGGAATCTTTCCACTGCAGGTCAGGTGTTTTGTCACACAGATGATTATAGGGGTTGTACCTCTCATAATTATCCTTTGGTGTGTGAGACATTCTGAGAGAAGAACAAAGGCTCTTCTTTAATCCAGGTAGGTCACAAATCGGGTTTGTATTTGCAAGCCATATATTTTAAGTTGGATTAGTTATCAGAAAGGGGGAATGGGTATAAAAAAAGACAGGAGAAGTGCTTTGAAGTGTTTGGTCTTGGTTGTTCTTAGACAGAGACGTGTCCTGCTGTCGCGGGGCTGATTAAAGCAGAGCTCAGCGCGTGTCGCTGCCGCCTCCGCGGGCCGTGTCAGACAGACCCTGCAAAACAGGCTCTCCACTGTCAGTGCTAACAACACCCTCCAAAGCTCAGCTTCACTGGGCTGCAGCTTGACAAGCCAGGCTTTCTGGGTGTCTGACACACAC
Source organism: Vidua macroura (assembly GCF_024509145.1). NCBI lineage: Eukaryota > Metazoa > Chordata > Aves > Passeriformes > Viduidae > Vidua > Vidua macroura. The sequence goes on along the minus strand of NC_071584.1, from coordinate 17,865,985 downwards.
TGTGGTGTTAGGCAGGGGTGATACGCTGAGACCCCAAATTCTCTCCGTGTGCCCCAGAGCTGGGGCTCAGCAAAGCAGCGCCTCTAACAACTTCACTTTTAGGACACTTGGAGGTTCAAGAGGGGTTGGAATGAATCAAATTCTTGGAGTTTTGATCTTAGGAGTGTTTAATCTGGAGAAGAAAAGGCTCAAGGAGACCTGATTGCTCTGTAAAGCTCTCTGACAGGAGAGTATGGTGGGGGTCAGGCTCTCTTCCCAGGCAACAAGGGATGGGACAGGGAAAGAGCCTCAGGTTGTGCCGGGGAGGGTTAGGATGGAAAACAGGAAAAAATTCTTCACTGGAAGAGTGGTCAAACCTTGGAACAGGCTGCCCAGGAAGTGGTGGAGTCACCATCCTTGGAAGGGTTAGAAGGAGGAGGAGATGTGGCACTCCATGACCTGGTTTGATGGGCGTGGGGGTGTTTGGTTGAAGGTTGGATTGATCATCTTGGGACCTTAATGTTCCCATTAATCTGTGGTTCTACTTTGGCTTCAGGTCAGGGATCGTGGATTTAGGATTTGACCCATTCAGCTACACATTAAACTGAGATTGAAGCCTCTGCACTGATACCTGAGGAGGTTTGATTGGTTTTTTTAGTGGCATAAGTGTTCTAGTTTTGACCTAAATACCACACTTACACCAATTCTGTCTCATTTTCTCTATAATTCTTATAGAATAATCTCAGGGGGATACAGGAGTGGGGCACTTAAAAGACTTTATGTACAATTATTGCTTTTCTAATTAAAATAATGTACATGTGTACAGTTATTAATATGATAAAGCAAAATCCAAAAAATACCCTGTTAATCACTAGAATATGACACAAAAGACATTTTCTGCATAGTAATAACGGAATGAGATCTATGAAGGTCAGAAATTAATCACACTCCTTTAAGAAAGAAGCATTTTAGTTTTGGTAAGGAGGTAAATAATCCAAGAGAGGAATTTTATTCCTGATATGCAGCAATATGAATAACAGGAGAAATCAGGATTATTTGCAGCTATCTGTTCTTTATTGTGCTGTACATGTACTTATTACTTAAATGGGCCTGTGGATTAGATATTTAGAGGAGGAAAAGCAGCACCACGAAGGTGAAAAAAAAGAATTTTCTCCTGATAGGTGCTGCCTTTGAAGTCTTTATGAATTAATGGCAGCAAAGCTAATCCCTGAAATGGCTTGGATGATGCATTTGTGAGTCCAGGATATACCACATTTACAAGGAAAATGGTTCCATGGAAAATTACATCTCTTTTTTCAGTAATACAAATATTTTTGCAATCTTGGCAAGTCTTATTAAAGATAATTGTTCCTTTGAGAGATTTATTTTTGGTGGATTCTCTGCCTGGTAATTGTTCCATATATCCTGTATGAATTCCAATGCCACAATTCTCAACTTGGGGACTTTCTCTTGGCATACTAACTTTAAAGCATTCAGAATCTTTGAATTTAACATAAGTTCCTCTTAATGTTGTACTTTATACCTTAATACACACAAAATTTAAATAATATTTATTTAAATTTATAGAATTTTATTGAAGTATAACTTATCTGTTCATGAGGTTAATGCTAGGCAAGAGGAACTACTTTTATTTTGGTACAAATAATTTGGGAGAAATAAAAATAATCTAGAGGGGATCTTAAGAGCCACTTTCATATTTCATAGACATACATGTGAAATCATTTAAAGATAGTTTTAGTCTTACAATTGAACTCCATTAAAACAAAAGGTATGATATGGTTCAATAAAGCCCAGAAGATTAAGTGAAAGATTTTGTTCTGTGCTCAACTAAATGCTTTGGTGTGGCTTCATCAGTTGTAAAGGTCTTTTTCCTGGTCCAGTTACCACATTTCCATAAATGGATATAATTTAACTATTCTCTTCATGGGAAATTCAGACTTTACAGCTTAAATGCTGTCTAAGAAACTGCAGACAGAATTGCATGTTCACATTTCACACAGTGCATGCTTCCAGCAGAACGTGTCATCACTTGCATAAAGATAGCTCTATCCACTCCCATAAATAATTGTAAGACACACCATCTTTATCTCTGTTATCCAATAAAGCCAAAGGCAGATATTTGATGCTATAATAATGGTCTAAAAATGACAGAAATTCAATTTTAGTCCGTTGTTATGGTGGCATATAATAGCAGGGTTCACCTACATGGATTCTCATTTGCTTAACAGGCTCATGGTTTGTGTGGAGTTAAGGCCAAAGCTGCTGTTGCACACTGATATCATTGTGTCTGTGACTGTGTCACCCCTTGGGTGAGGCTTCCTGCTTCGTGCTTATTCATGGGGTCTGGAACAGTATTCAAAAATGCAATGTAAATATTTGTAACTGAAATGTAATGTAATTCTTTCCTCCAGGCCTGGCTTCTCCTTCACCACAGTAAAAGGTGAATAGTCTTTCTATTAATCTTGTAATATCTCTTTGCCAGCTGCCTGGACAACCTCTAATTCTCTTTTGATGGCTAGCACACACTCAGTGGATGCAGGAGTATTTGGAGCAGAGAATTGCAAATTTAAAGCACTTCTGTAAACCTGGCATTGCCTTTCAACAACCTCAAATAGTTAAAATGACACAACTTTGAAATATACTGAACTTCTCTTTCTTACAAGTAAAAATCACATCCCAGCCATGAGTGAGAAGCAGAGGCAGCGTGCCAGTGTTTGTGTTTCCTGAAAAAATTTACAATATTTACCAAAGCTGGCCCTCTCATTTGAACACGTAAAGAAAATAAACCAGGAAATAAAGCTAGATCTACTGTGACAGCTGCTAAGAAAAAAATTTGAAGACTCACCTGGCATTCCTTTTCAAAATGTCATTTTTGTCATTGAAACAGACAGCAGTGTCAATTAAAGTACTTTTCTTTACAGATCTCATGGCATTTTTATCACTTGAGTAAGAAGAAGCTGGATCCATGGATAAGGTCAGATCTCTGGTCAGCAGTGTTTTGATGTACAGCCCCCTTCTGTGTGTGCAGCCAGAAATTTCTGTCCTGGGTGAGTGCAAAGCTGAGCTGTGTTTTCCTCAGGGCACTGCCCATTCAAGTAATCATGGTTGTACCAAATAAACAAAGGAATGCACTGTCCATGATGCCTCATTAATAGAGTGTCACACAGCTGAAGGATTAGACAGAAAGTCAATATTTAGCATAAGCAAATAAGAAAACTTTATTTAATATTTTTTCTCAGTTAGCCAGATAACTCTGGAGGGAAGGGTATGATCACAAGAAGATTTTTCTTTCCTCTCCAAATTTTAACTTTCCATCCGAGCAAGCTTTTACAGACTGATTACTTTCAACAGTTATCATAAGGATTGTTTGTTGAAGGAGCAGACTTATGTTTGTGTTCCAGGGCAATAAGGAAAAAGGAATTAAATATATATTGGGGGAGAAAAAAGAGTCTCTGCAATGGCTTTCCTGAAAGAACGATTTGCAAGCACACACAAAAGGGATAGGAAAGAAAGGAGAGATATTGACAAGAAAGGAAATTAAAATGAATTAAAATTGTCAATATTTCCCTTGAGTAATTAAATAAGAGCATTCTCATGCCTGACCCATTTTGAGGGGAGAGAGATTGTGGTTCACTGCAGTGCTATAAACCACAGAAAGCCAAGTTAGCCTCCAGTTCCATGGATTCAGTGGCAGACTGGGCTTGGGGCATGTGCTGACCTGTTCCAGCCTGCCTTCTGCAAGCTGTCAGCCAGAGTCTCAGTAAGAGCCAGACAAAAATAAATAGCAAATTTTATCACGTTTCTCTTTTAATCTGGGTCAGACTCAGGATCCAGTTACCACTGCTGCTCCATAGACATCTCATGGTGAAAGTGGAGTCAGAATGAAGGACACACAAAGAGGCAGAAACTCATTAAAGCCTTTAAAAGCCAAATGGTTTGGCTTTCTGTTTTAGATTGTAAAAATGGCATATTTTAGCAGGTACAGGATTTGGTTCAGATTGGAATGTGGTGCTGAGTGTGTGGGGCACATCCTGGCCACAGTTTGCACTTCAGGTCTCAGTGAATTCCAGTTTATTTTGTTTACCCCTGGGTAGAACAGGGATGCTGGCACCAGGAGTGCTCACAGATCAGTTTGCTGATGTGCTTGTGTAATCCTTGCAGACTGTAAGAAAACAATTTAAAAACAAGATTGTTTGTGTTACACTGATGTAGATGAGGTTTATCTTTGTAATCCTATAACTCCATTACTTGCATGCCAGCAAATGTCTTTTTTCTTGTTTCTGTAAATTATGAAAAGTGTTAACATCAGTCACTTTAGTTCCTGGAAAATCTTCTCAATTCTGTTGTGTAAATTAATAGCTCAGTTCACTAGAGAAAAATATTGCAAATGTATTTTAGCATCATATAGAAGTAGACAACTTGTAAGGTAATATATTTTCTTCTAGCAAATACGTGTCAAATTAGCTGAACAGGTTTTAACAAGCATGTCCTCATTCCTTCAGCAACTGAGAATATACTTGCTAGATTCTCAAAGCAAATTAGGCAGTCAGCTCCCCTTAAAAACAGAAATAGGTAATGAAAGTCATTCTGCTCTTCAAGAGTTGAATGAATTTGAAAATTCCATTTAGTTCTTAAAAAAAAAAAACAACAAAACAAAACATTTTAGTTGTTGCTGTATGTGCTTACCACCTATGTCTTGCAAGTTTTTCAAGATCAGACATCCATTTTTTTTCCTGTGGTCTTTAAAAATTGGAACTTTTGTCACAAAAGACACTTTCTTGTATAAAGAACTGTTAATTACATTGCTGTGTCAACACCTTAACCTGCTGTGCTAAGCTTGGTGTAATTTAAGGTTATGGAAATTTACCGTTCAGCTGCACTGGGTTGGTTTTCAAGTATGTGTTTAACTCTACATTTGCAAAATGTCATTTTCCTTCCCTGCTCCTCCTGGCCAAGGTAAATTACTCCCCCAGAGATGAGCACTTCAATGACACAAGAGGCTCTGCAGCAGCATGAGAAAGTGTGAGAGTTATTCTGATACCCACACCCCGAGCAGGACAGGAGAGGAAAAGGGAGCATTGTGCTTTTACAAGGTTGCTGTGTGCTCTTCCATCAGCTAATCACAAAGCCAGCAGCACTTCAGGGTGAGATTTGCAGCAGGATTTGCAGAATGATGTCCAGCAGCATTAAGGATTCAGGAAATGCTTGGGAAAAAACAAAGTAACACCAATTCCTTGACAACCTGAGGAGATGCATTCACAGTGAAAGAGGCACTACTGACTGCTCTCTGTGCTAGGAATTAGAGAGGAATAGAAGAAGCTTTCTGATCTGTTTGTTGAAAACTTACTAAGTCAAAGAGAAAAATGCATGCAAAAATCTTCTCATGCTATTTTGGAAGTATAAACTAAGCTCAGGAGAAAAAAATGCAGTTGTGGTTTCACTGAAGTTTGAGTTGCCCCTTTGCTCATTTCATGCACAGCCCTGTGGGCTGAGCTGTCCCAGCTCACACTGGTTCCAGAGATGTTGATACCACCCAAACCCCAACTGGTGATCCCAGAGATGTTGATACCACCCAAACCCCAACTGGTGATCCCAGAGATATTGATACCACCCAAACCCCAACAGGTAATTCCAGAGATGTTGATACCACCCAAACCTCAGCTGGTGATTCCAGAGATGTTGATACCACCCAAACCTCAGCTGGTGATTCCAGAGATGTTGATACCACCCTAATCTCAACTTGTGATTCCAGAGATGTCAGTGCCACCCAAATCTCAACTGGGTCATGAAAACATTTCTAAAAACTCTTCAAGACTCATTTAGTCATCCTTGCACATTTTGGACCTTTTCCATTATATGGAGAACTACTGGATTTTCTGTTGAAAATACGGGTAGGAAAAGGACACAGAAGTACAGTATTGTCAGTTTATGCCACATAAAGGTTAAAGTAGTAATATTTCTTCTTTTACCTTCATATTTCTTGAGAAACATCAACTCACAGGATTGCACACTTCAAAATAATTGGCCAGTGTGAGGTGACAGATCTGATCAGAGCAGAAGGGTCGTTAGCAGATGCAATGAGCCTGATCTTCTGTCTGAAAACAAAGATTACAGAGGACTTGCAAGGACAAAGGAGAAGGAGTAACTTCCTCATCTCTGTGGATATTTTCTGAAGGAAGAGCTTAAAAAAAAAGGTAAGACACTGACTTTAAAACTAACAAATCTTCCCAGAGTCTGCACCACTGAAATTCATTTACAATGGTTCTGTATTCGTTTCTTATTCTTGGTCAGGATCACAGTAACTTCTGGTTTTGCTGTGCAATTGTGCTGCTCCCACAGCTGAATTAGCTGACAATTAAGTAGGAATATTTTCCTTCCCTCATCCATGACAATATTACAAAACAGTGAGTTGTCATCCCTGGGAAAGTCATCCCTGAACTGCATTTTATTCATCCATTCAAATTGACAGTGATTAATAATCATCCCACATGGGGAAAACTAAATTCAAACAATCTATTTTGTGTTTACTCAGGAGAGTATCGTGTGTCACGGTAAAACACTGAGGTCATGAGGAATTCTAATAGTCTGGTTTTCTCTTATCCCCAAGACTTGTCACTACACTAAAAAAAAAAAAAAAAAAACCAAAAACAAAACAACCAACACACAAAAAACCATCAAAACCAACCAGTTGAACAGCTGATGGGTTTGAAATGATTAATTCTGAAAAAAAACCAGGTTGATATTTATTTGTTTTATTGGTGGCACCTAAATGTCCTGCAAATGGATCCAGTGCAGATTGCAGGAGCTGAACTCAAGTGGGTCCATATTTACATCTCCCCCTTTGTCTGTAAAACTTTACCTCAAGTTTCATCCACCTTTTCTGAAGGGTTTCACTGCTCCAAGGAACATTTCCCCAGCCTGTGTTTGTATTCATCACACAGAAACCTTGGCTGGAGCAAAACTGAATACAGAGGCAAATTACAAATTAACTGTTGGGTTCAAACCCTTTGCAAAATCTGACTTGGAATAAATGACAACACTAAACGGTTCCTCTTTTTTTACCAAAACAAAATTATCCTTCTATTAGAAACAAATCACTCTAATTGGCCAGCCAGACTGGAGAGTGAGTTGATCATTTTTTTCCTAATAAAATACTTACAAATCTATAATGATTTTTAATGTTTCTTCTGTTCTCAATGTATGCTCATAAAGTGTACAAATCATTAATTTAAATATATTTTAGTCAGTATAGGAGTAATTTGTTTTATAGCTTATTTTAGGAATAATGCTTTAGGGAAAAAAATTACCCTAAAAGTAATCTTTATATATCATCACCCTTGAAATAAGGCATATCCACAGTTTAGATCTTAATAACAAAATTAAGACCTGATTGTTCTAATATAAGTTATCAAAACCAAAGTAATCAAATCTAATTTCATGAGCGTGGACAATAATTCCTGTCCTCCAATAACATGGGATTTTGAAATAGAAAAAATTAATGTTTCATTGGATTTATGTACACAGAAGATGAAATAAATGTGGTTTAAAATGTATGCAGTTACCCTGAATGAACAATTTAGGAGCAATCAATCTGTCACCCACTTTAATCTTTAAAACAAGCATGCAAGCTAATAGTGTTTTGTAAAATTACATTTGTCTATTAAACTACTACATCAGAATATCTATCAGATAAACAGGATAAAAATGTACTGCTTCTGAATAACTACATTAGAATAATTTGTAAATAAATCAGGCAATTTTTACTACACTGAAGTGTAAAGTAGATTTAGATACTTTAGGAAAGATGATAGAGGCAAAAGATTAGATATAAAAATAACATAGAGATTAAATGTTGATATTGCAAGTTGAAAGGTACCTGTGACTTTTTTTACCAGTACTTATATATGATCCTGGTGGAAGGAAGCAGAATAAATACGAAATCCAGAATTAATATAGATATTAATATCTTCATAGTCCATTTTTAAATGTGCATATTGTCCAGGTTCTACAATTCTGCCTCAAAATTTGGAAATTACAATTAAATGATAATACTCCTCATGTTCTCTAGCTGGCAATTTATGTAAATTCTGATTTTAGCAACATCTTCCTGAGTGCATTAAAAAATAAAAATCATGAGGGGATACTCAGTTGATGGTTCTTTTATTGAATAATGTACCCCAAAAACGGCATTATTTGAATCAGATTGCACCAAGGTTAAGGAAAGAGAAAATGTTTAAAACTGAAAATCTTTTGTGTGTTTATGACCCAGAAGATTCTGTGACCACTATCCATCCACAAACCAGCTGATTTCTTGATTTTTTACCGCTGGTTTTGTAGCTGCAAGAGCTTGAGAAAACGAGGCAGGACAAATTTTAAGTATGTGCATAATTATTGTGCACTTATACATGTGCTTAAGTACATTCCTGGAGCTGGGCCCAGTGACCTCAGCTCTCCCCATGAAAGTCAAAGTAACACAAGCCATTTATGCCTAATACTGCAGGATGTAACTTTTAACAACTCACTATTAGAAAAATTAAATTTTAACCTTGTCTTGCTAATTCCAACTATTACTGGGGCCATATTTATGCCCCAACTTAAAGTGCAGTTTATCACTCTGATGCTTTAACCTTTGGACATCCTCTCCCTAACATTTTTTTAAACATCAAAATATCCCCCAGCTAATTATAACAGCCTTGATTTCATAAATGAAGAATTTGTCTCTTAAATTTTTCTCATTATGTGAAAATCAAAACTATCTAGCAAAATGTGGCAGGGTGGATCTAAGGTTGTGTTTTTTTTTTTTTTTTTAATAAATGGATTGACTTACAAAAACAGAAGATGTAATGGCTGTGAATTCCTGGAAATGTGAAGCATGTTGACTGTACTCTTATTACTCTGATGGAAAATGCTAGAAGTCAAAGTTTTCATTTATATGGCTGGTTAATAGCTTTGGCAATTTTTATTGTGCAACAATTATGTTTTTAATTGCTAGATGCATCCTGAGCAGTGCTAGGCAATAAAAAATAGGAAGATGTGCTTTTATCAAGCATGACTCACTTCATAACCTTGAATTTAATATGGATTTCTCCAGCCCTTATATTTATTTCTTATGGTAACTCTCACTAGATATAATAAGTTACTAGATATTAATGAGTTACTAGATAATTATGAGTTAATAGATAATAATGAGTTGGGCTTTTATGCACTTTTTTTCATGACTCTTTGAAGGCTCAAGCAGAAGTTTGCAGAGTTGTTCATATTTATAAATTCTGTTTAAAAAGCTTTAACGTGCAGAACTCTCTTCATTAGAAAAATCCCTGTTCCTGGCAGTGATGTTTGCAGTGGTTTTTGGTGAGAGCAACTCCAGCTGTGTTCCTTGGTCAGATAATGCACGATTCATACCATGGAAATGCCAGATTTCTGCAGAAAATATTTGCATAATGAGCTAGACATGAAGTGGCATCACATCAAATTGCTCTTTGAAAACACAGGAAATGCATAAATTTGTGTCCATAGCACAGGTATTTAATTCTCCTTTGATCTTACCGGGACATTGCTTTACCTTCAGCTTAAAAATCCTTTTTCTTCTGCCTGGCACCCTTTCTGAAGGTGTTGTGGAGCTCCACATGAGGACAGCTGGGAGGAGAAAGCAGCTTTCTGTTCTTGCTTTGCACTATTTTCTGCTAAAACATAAAGAATCTTTGGCTCCTCACCTTGAAACACTCCTGAGAATGGAATTTTGATCACCTCAAGAGGTTTCTTCTCACTGCTCTTGGACTCACACGAGTAATTCAAAGGATAGAAAGCATTTACAAGAAGACACGTCAGGAGCTGACACCTTTAGCCAGCAGCCTTGGAAATGCAGAGAGCAATTTTAATTGTTCCTGCTGATCAGTGGCAGCGAGTGACAGAAAATGTCTGTCCAGCAGCAGTCTGTCTGTCCAGCAGGCAGGGAGGAGGACAGCCCTCACCTGCACAGCAGAGCTGAATCCTCACCCTTTGGGTGCCTCTCAGGTGCTGCAGGAGCATTTCCCTCTGGAGGAAACGTGAGACTCGAGCTGTTGGAGCAAACTAGATGTCAAAGCTTTTGACACCAGCACCTCTCGACAGCTGGAGGAAATCCTCAGCACGGGGGGGGCACCTGAGAGCTGATCTGTGCCTGCAGGGGGTCGCAGGGACCCCACTGCTCTGTGCCTGGAGGCTGCAGCCCCCCTGCTCCAGGTGTCAGCACCTGGCTCCCAGCAAGCCCTGCTGCCTTACAGGAGCCAGTCCTCATCAGGCAAGTCCATTAATCACATTTCAGGAGGCCAATTTCCTACAGCCACTCTCCATTTCTTCCAGGGATTCGAGACAGATTTAATTTTTCCCCTGAATGCATTAACCTGAAGGAGCAGCCTACTTAATTAAAACAGATATTGTTTCACTTTCTTTAAATATGCAAATGTCTTTATTAGACTAGGTGTCATGTGCTGTGCTTTCCTGCTTAATTAATCTCAACCTCATCCTGATTTGCCTCAATGGGAATAAAACTTTCCCGTTTATTTTCGGTGAATTACCTCAATACATTCCCTCCAACAGGTTTGTTATCAGCAGTAATCTCTTTTCCCCCGTGGAACAGATCAGCTGTGTGTCACTAAATGCACTTTGTGTAAGCACCTAAGGCAGTAACGTAAAATGTATATTTTTAGGTCACAGGGGTGTTTTAGGTTGAAAGAATTTGGGGAAATCCCTCACAAATCGCTCAGGGTTCAGCACCACTGACCTCAGGGCTGTCTGTAGGTCTGCACCTAAAGAGGGATGGAGGTTTTCATCTCTGACATTAATTTTGTCCCCACCTAAGGAAGGATGGGAACTAAATTCTAATTTTCTCGTTTTTTGGAAATATCTTTGATGTACATAAATAGTGAAACTGTAGAATAGCATTCCCAAAGGAAGAAAGGTAAATCCAAAAGATAACTATGTGACTTGTTTTGTTTCAACTTTCTGTTGCAGGGGTGATATTTCACGATGCAGATTTAAGTATTTGTAAAGCTTCTACAAAATAAATTTAATTACATATCTAACAATGAATCAAAACTTTAGATTGAAATAAATTGCTTCAATATCTTCCTGTAGCTACATGAAATTTATATCAATAACCAGAACTAGTTTACTTTGACCTTATTTTTCAATTTAATTTAGTTGAAATTCCAATTAAACCAATCTAAACCCCCATAGTTTCACGTCCTGCTTTATTGGTATCCAATCTGTGCAAATACTTTCATCCACTCAGTATTGTGAATTTGTCAGAGATCAGTCACGTGGCAGACAGTAATTTGTTAGGTCTAAAATTAATTGGACAAACAAATCAATGAGTTCCTAATAGTGGTTATTGGGTTTTTTATTTGACTTCCTCAGTTGTCTCTCCCTCAGAATTACTCTGCATATTAAATTACTAATTAATACAGCAGTACTTTAGTTTAGTGTGTTCTTCAGGTGAACTTCTCAGCCAGTTTCCCAAAAGGAAGTTTCTATGTCTGTTTTTTTAGGAGCAGGGTTATGTCTTCTTCATGGCATTTTCACAGTATCTACCTATTTTTTCAGCAAAGTGGGCAGTACAAACCTACAGTTCCATGCAAGTGATCAATTTTTGTGTGCACATGGAATTTTCTTTCTAATAGATTAAAAATACCTGAATCTGATTCCATTGCCTTTCCTCAACATTTTGGAAAATCCTGAAGAGGGCACTGAGGCCAGCTCAAGACTATCAATTTGTTTGGATTTTTAGTTAATTTGTTTAGATTTTAAGCTGCCTCTCAGTGACCTGTCACATCTCCAGAGCCACCCAAGGGCTGGCCTGTCCCAGTGACCAGAAGTGTCCCTCTGAGCCACCCCTGATCTCAGAGTTCCTGTTGATCTCCCTTCCACTGCCACTTCCCCAGCCCTCCTAGGAGCATCTGCACAGGTCCTGCAGATGGGAGCAGTTTGTACTCTCAGCCTTTTCTGGCACAAACCCTGCTTTGCACCACTGCTGAGTGTCCCATACTCCAGGAAATTCTGCACTTGTTAGAAAGAGAACATGTTCACCTCCTTCTTTATGAGTAGCAGCCCGTAAATCAAGTTCTTACTGCTCTTGAAATGGTAAAGTTATTCTGCATAAACTGACTGTAAATTCCCTCAGTGTAGATTAATAGGGTCATTTCATTTTACAAAGCACAAGTCCTTTGAACTGTGGAAAATTCTGAAGCCTTGTCTCAGGAGGAGACTGCAGTTTACCAGGATAAATTATTTCTAGTTCAACAAACTTTCCGAGAGCTGCAAAAAAAGTGTTTTAATTTTTGTTGCTGTTAATTGACATCTCTGTGAAAATATTCCACAAATATTCCATTGTCTTGCTACAGTAACTGTGGGATGAATCCTCTCCCTCAGGAAGCTCCTGAGAAGGCACAGCTGTAGCATCCCTCCAGCTCCTGGAGCAGGAAAACAGGAGATCCTTCCAGTATCATTGTTGTGCTTCTGTGCATTGTGAACGTTTGCTGGGATCTAACAGTGTAACCATTCTCATGCTGCTTCCTGTGTAAATTATCTATCCTGGAAGTGTCCTTTGATAAAGGACGGAAGGAATTTAATAGCAGTACACTTCCCACAAAACCCTAAAATCTGCCCATACTCTTTTCTGACAACTTTTTGACCTCACAGTGAAGCAAAAAGCAAAATAACTTCAAATAATTGATGTATATGTTTGTGGTGATGGTGATAAAAAGTTCTATCTTGAGCAAATTCAAAAATAGAAATGACACTTTTATATCTGCAGAAAAGTGAAAGTTATTTATTGTATTTAGGGTTGTGTATAATGGAATGGGAGAGACCAAACAGAGCAGAAGATTGCTTCCACTTTTTGTGAGTAACAAATAAATAGTGGAAGTAAATGTTAGAAGAAATAGGAGTAAATAACCACTGCTGAAAAGAGCAGAAACTTTGATAGCAGCCTGTGACCTCTGACAGTCCCTCAGCTGGGCAGCATCATCCTATTACAGGATTTGGGCTCAAACCATCCATTACAGCAGGACTGGAAACAGAAGCCAAGGAAGTTTCAGTCCCATTTATTTTAATCTCCATTGTAAAGGGATTTATACTAATGGAACACAATTACATTAGCCCACGAGTTTTTAAAAGAGAACTGATATATAATTCCATTCTATATCGTTTGTAGTTGTCTAACTAATTAGCAATTATAAATAATTCCCTTTGGATTAATTGCTTAGATAGCATTCAGAATATAAATCTTTCCACATAACATTTATATTATTCAGACTGAAAAACCTACTTTGATTTTATCCTTGGCTGACTTTGAACCCAGGTCACTGAACCAAAGCAGTATAAATCATCTATTCCTATCCAACTTTTACTCCAGGCTTATGTCATTTATACAAAGCATTCTGTATTCTTTGATTTAGACTTGATCTTAATCCTAATTACCTAGGAGTAATTTTTGCAAAAATAAAAAGGATTGCTTAGAAATAGATAAATTAAATTTGGTTTTGCCACTGAAATATCAGAGATCTCTTAAATGTTCTATGAAAATACACTAAACTTGGGTTTATGAAGCATTTTCCTAGGCATAAAACTCTTGAAAACCCTGTGTGGCTCTCTCTTAACTCTCTGTTTGGATTGTTTAAATTAGATTTCATTACATCCAAGTCCTAATTTTCATAAGAAAATCCTTCAGGAGGATAATACATCATCTATTCAGCCAACTAGGAGCTTCATGTAGGTCATGTAGGTGATACCCTATCACAATTTGGGAAATAAAGGAGCTGAATTATAGTCCATCTGCTCTTTAGTAAAGAGCCTCCAACTGTGGAAAGATGCTGCCACAACCTTTCTTTATAAAAAGGCCAAAAAAATTCAGAAGGCAGTTTAGCGAAGGACTTGGATAGAAACTGAAAGGTGCTGTTCTTTAAAGCTCTTTTTTAAATGTAACTGGCTCCAGATGTGCTAAAGCCTGGCCTGCCTTGGCATGGGAACTGCTAGGAGCACTGGGTTGGTCCTTGGAGAGAGCACAGCCCCTGAAAGGGGACCAAGGTCAGGTGAGGAGGGGACCAGAGACACCCACGGGGTGACAGTGGTGCACCCATCCTCACCCTCTACTTTTAGTTTGTTTCCCTCCTCTGAAGGTTCACTGGTGTGGAAGCACCACTGCAATTGGAGGAAAGAGTAAAAAAGCAAACTCAGCACAAAGTAAAAGTCCAAGCAACTCTGTTGCAATAACAATATGGATAAAATTAGCAGTAAAGAAGCAGCAAGAGGCCACAGAGACAAGTGATTTCCAAGGTGCTGTAGCAATCCTTATTTCTAACTTGGTTTTCTAAGCTGGCCCTGGAGCCCTGTGATTGCATGAAGTAAAATGTGGCAAACCCCGGCTCAGGGAAGAAATGCTGATGTCTGGCATCAGAAGGCTGAAGGATTGCTTTATTAAAACTATCCTATATGACATTAATATACTATTTAAAGAGATACTACACTATTCTACACACTCACTTCTCACTCCCCTCTCTAACTAACTCCAACTCGTGACTCTGCTGAGCCCGAGCCACAGCTGGACCCCACTGGTCACTGACCCCAAACAACCTTCACCAGAATCCAGCCCAGCAATCCCTGCAGGTGAACAATCTCCACACCACATTCCACATGGGGAAAACAAAGGAGCGGAGATAAAGATTGTTTTCTCTTCTTTTCTCTGTGCTTCTCCTGAGAGACAGAATGATGTCTCTCTGTCCAGAGAATGGGAATGTCACAAGATCACATATAAATAATTGCTGTGGTTTTGGAATGCTCATGTCCCAGTTCCATCAGAAATCCTGATGGAGCCCCTCAGACTTTAGCAGCCAGCAGCTGTCAGGAAGGGAGCAGATCTGGGATGTTCTCAAGGGCTGGCACACTTCAGTCTGCCCTCTGTTCCCTGCCTGTCTGGGAGCCTACGAGTCCTAAGGAAAAAAAGAACAAATATTGCTGAAATAAACACAACTGCTGTGGTGTATTTCATGTGTAAAATGAGGAGTTTGTGGCTCAATAATAAAATACCATGGAAGTTGTGGAGGAAAATATGCATCATAAGTGCTACAGAGATTAACAATGTCTGCAAATTGCCTCAAAGAAACCCAGTGTTTGTTTTCCAAACATTTGCATTGAGGAAAATACATTACCCAATTAAGATGAAAGGGATAACAATCTCAGTGAATTGTTATTGTAGAAAATAAAGAATATTGCAGTAATGGAACTTAATTTTATCATTATATGTATTTAAATTGCCTTTTATATACAACCATATATTTATTTGAAATAGATTTAAATGCAAACATAAACATGTTGTAACAGTTTCCAAAGCTTTAAAATCAGAAAGAAAATAACGTTAATGAAATATTCAATTCCTTTTATTGTTAGGAAGATCTGAAAATGATCTATCATTTCTAGGTTACAATTCCTGTTGCCTCTAATTCAGTCCTTTATAGCCCGAATGCATTATTGGCATAGGATGAGACCTTGGGGGGGAAAAGAAAATGTCGTTCCTGAAATGGGGAGGGGAAGGACTGTGTGTATGTAATGTGGAGACACACAATTTTTTTCATTTGCAGAAATCCAAGTGTATTTCCAGGCCATCACTAGGATGGAAACAAATCCAAAAGATTTGGCATCGCAAAAGAATGGTGAACACTGTCCTCCGTATCTTTAATGATTGTTAGGTCTTGCTGTGTTTTACACAATGCCTAGTTTAATTCTGTTTTCTTGCGGTAATTTCTTGTTTCCCAGTTGGTCCCAGTCCCCAGGAGACTGAGACCCCCAGTAAATATCAGTTCCTGAAGAGCATGAGTTTCAATACCGAAGTCTGGCTACACCCAGTGTGAATCCAAAGCACCCCAGGGTGGGTGTGGGTTTTTTAAAATGCTGTTGAGAACAGTCTGGCACGTGGAGAGCAGGATCCAGGGCTGATGTCAGATGTTGGGCTGGAAAATGAAGCTGCCAAAACCCACAGGACCAAGGCAAGGAGCTAAAGCTGGCTCCAGGCACATGGTGAGTGAGCAATGAAGGATCTGAGCCCAGCTGTCAGAAACTGCTTTCCTAAAATAATCATTGTTCAAGTTGTCTAAGTTCTGAGACTTCGCCATAAACCAGTTTTCAATTTTCTTTTTTTGTTCTTAAGCGACTGCAAGATTTTTTCTGTTTCCTTTAAGTATTGTTTTTTTGAGTAAGAACATCTTGGGTCTTGTAAAAGCACTCTTTAGCTGACTGGGGTTGAAGCTATGATTTATGAAGAAATCAGTGGGAGGATGTCATTTATATAGAAATTGCTGTGATTATATGCAACAGCAATGCAGTACATGCATATTAAATACATATATATTTATATATGCACATATAAATGAGACATCTCCTGTTTTTCTGAAGAGCACAGGTGAACCAACATTAAACTTGTAAAATGCAATTATTCTGTGCTCAAGAAAATGACCAGCTACTCAATCTTTTTCATTTTTCATGTGTTGCCATTCTTGAGTGTTTTGAGACAAGGCACTCAAATTGTTTTTGCTGTTTACTACATGAAAACTCTACTGTGCCAAGAATGCAATTGCCTCTGTATATGATATATTGACAGGTTGTATTTTAATTTTCAAATGTTTTTTCCCATAAAACATTAACAGTTTTTCTTTACTCAAAAGACCTACTTTCCCCCAAGGCGTATTTTTCAATAACTGCTGTCAGCTATCAATATTTCCAAGTATTAGAGACATTTCTGGACAAGGTCTCTTGGAATGTGAGATATCAGTCAATTTTTTTATCTACTTATTTTCAAAGTCTTATTTCAAAGTCTTATCCACTTATTTTCAAAGCCTCTTCTTAACAAAAGCTATGTTAACTCATTAAAGGTATCTTATTTATTCAGGTGTCTGCTAATACATGGGGGGTTTATTACAAATTCTGCCAGTTTGGGGGATAAGGAAGCCAGGTTTATTTGCTGTAATTTTTCTTATCTCTGCCACAGTTGTCTTTGTGGAAAATTGGTGTCTTATTTGCCCCTGGCACTGAAATATCTTTGTCTGTTACTGAGACAGTTTTGAGTTAAATTGCAGTGAATAATTCAACTGTTTCATGCTTGAATTCTTTTAGAAGTCCTGTGTAAAATACTATCCAGAGTTGGAGATTACTCTTCAAAATTCTGCTGAATTTGCTCTGTAACTTCTTCTACCAGGACTTGAATTTATGATGGATCTCCATTGTGTTCTCTATTTCCATGCCAGAATTTTTCATGTTCTTCACTTAGGGATGAATTCAGTTCTTTGAAGGATACTCTAATTTGTTCATTGTACCTTTTTGATTTTTTTAACCACAATGGAATTAACATTTCTTAGTTATTTTGTATGGAGGTGACTATCTCATTTTATTGGAGATTCTGGGGTGATCTGAAGGTTCCTCCTCCAATTTTCTCATGATCAGTGTGAGTTTCTTTTAGAATTCATGTGACTGCTGCTTAGTCAAGAAAATACTCTTAAACAGCCTGAAGATAATTCAAATAAGTGATTTTAAATAACAAAAAATATCCTAGCAAAATATCTTTGTCAGCCTTGAAAAGCTTGTTTTGGTAGGTGGAAGGGCTGAAAAATGTTCCTGTTTCTCCTGGGTTTTCGATCAGTATTTTGATTTTGTTTCTTCATTGCAAACCTGGACCACGTTCATTCTCAGTTTGAGCTTACAGAAAGCATTGGATTTGAATGCAGGTACTGGGGGTGGTTTGGGGTTTATTTTCTGGGTAATCATGTGAGTGCTGTGGAAAGGGATTCAATGGAATTGGTGAAACAAAGACCTGATACTTCATTTTTTCTGTTCCTCTAAAGGTTTTTAGTTATATGGATAAAATCATCATAATTCTTGAGTAACTCTGTGGCTTACCCAAATAAATAAGGGAAAGGAGCTGGCGAAGTGAGGTTGCTTGAGATGGAACATCTAATCAAATCTAACTTGATTAACTATCACTCTGAAACAAAAAATAGAATTTTTTATCTGATACAATGCAACATGATTCCATTAGAATTTTCTGTATAATTAATCACAAGACAATTATAATCAGGGAATAAAACAGGATACAAGAAATAGGAGTTATATATGATACAAATGAAATATGTATCAAGCTTAGCTAACACTAAAACCAGCTCAAAGAGAGAGTTTATTCACTATTTTCCTAGATCAATATCCTACTTCATAGTCATATAACAGCAGCTGTTTCATAGGAATATTCTCATCAAAATTCTGACAGCAGTAATTTAAAAAAAAAAGTGCTTGAATTATTATTTCTTGGTTGCTCATCATAAAAATGGCACATTTTGTCTGTGTGTGATACGATGCCTGTACAAGCAGAATGTGAGATGTGGAGCAGCATAATCTGAAGCAGAATCTTGTGCTGCTCAGGAAAATCCTGTAAGGTGCCTTTCAGCACCAATTTGGGAGAATTGCTCAGTTACAGGGGTGCCACGCCCCAGGCTGAGACAAAAGCAGAGAGCACAGTCCTTGCTCCACAATTCCTTGGTCAAATCCTCAGGAGCAGATGATTCCTAATCCTCTGTACCTGTGGGATTGGATGTCAAATTTGGAAAGCTTCTGCATCAGCATCCTGCAATGAGCACACTGGCATTGGCTGTGGTGCTGCTTGCACTGCAGATGAGGCTCAGATCTGACAAGAATGAGTGCAAGAATGAATTGCTGTGATAGCAGCCACAGACTCCCCTCTTTGCATAATGAATGTGGCTAAAAACATCCCTTTCATCCTAGCTCAGGAAATAAACTTATTTTAGGAGTAGTTATTACTGTAGTTAGCAGTAGTAATAGTAGTTATTAGTAATTTCCAAAAGGAAAATACCACTGTGGTGAGGTAACTTAAAGGGAATATTCTACCAATATGAAGCTCTGTCTTTTGGTGATGAGCCACACTGTCATTTTGTCTCCAGATCCTGCACTATGGCAGGTCACAGTGCTCGGTATTTGCTACTAAGCAGTGGTTTAATATGTATATAACTTGCTATGTCACCTCTGGTGTATATTTAAAAAGAGAGAAGCACAGAATTCTCATGATGAAACATTTGTAGTTGTGTGTTTTCACTGGTTTCAGTCATGTTTCCTTGTTTTCCAGAGGAAGATAGTTTTCAAACCTGTCAGCTATCAGAACTTTAATTTAAAAACATTAATTCAAGTCATCTATGATGTCTGCTGCTTCTACATGCATTTAATAGAGCTTTTAGCTGTATCGCTGTATTGTTGGTTTCCTTTTTTTAAGTACTTAGAATGTATTATTGCATTAATGCTCTTCATGGAACATTGCAAAACACTCACTTAAATTATTTTGCTAATGCTAAGCAAGGGTTGTTGCATTATTAAACACCAGAGGCTTGGCAAATTGCTACAAACGTGAGTTTAAAGCACATTCTTCAGGTGCCTGAATGTTTATGTATCATGACAATAACACAGACATTTATAGTAATGCAACACTGCCAGCAGAGTGTATTATAAGTTCAGATATTAGTGTAGTTCAAAGTCATATTTTTTCAGCTTTATTCTAATTTCTGATACATAATTTCATCCCCAAATGAGCTTAATCAAATACTTGAACTGCAGACAGTTGTACATGCTTTTGTAAAGCAAAGCCTTGCTCAAGCTGACTCCACAAATGCTTCAGCTCTTTTTGGCCTGGAGTTCAGAATCACTGAAAAGCTCCACAGCTTTTTTCTTTTGCAGGAGAGATTCTGTCTTTCCTCTGATCCTTTGTGTCTTTATCTTGACACATAAGGAAAATCAACTCCATATTTTCCTCAGCTGTTTTTTCTAAAATTCTTATTGACCTTTCTTCTCTCCTCTGGTTTATTTCCAGTAGCCAATGTCTTCTCCAAGATCTGTTTTCCAAGCCTGGGTAGGGCATTCTGGATCTGTCAGCAGTGTTGAGTTTGCCAGAGTAATTTGTCTCTTGTGTCCTAAATCCAGCATCATTCTGGGATAGCACATCCCACAATATTTCCCCTTTATTCTGCTGTCACACCAGTGACTCCCATTTCCTTATGATGAATCCATGAGTAAAATCTCCCAGTGCTGTTCTCCCACACAGATAATGACTCCCCATTTTATATTTTCATTACCCCTAAGAAACAATTAAACAACAGTATTTGGCAGTGCTAAAAATGTCATGCAGGGAAATGGAGAACACAATAAAAGATAATGGTTTTAGCAACGGCAGCAAGAGGAAATGTCAATAAATAGTGTAGCCATGCTGTTTGCCACCTTTAATCAGGTATGGGGCCTTCAGCACAACCTTTTAGACAGGTGTGCTTTTAGAAATGATGTTTCATAGCACTTTACAGACTCAAAAATTCGATGCTGTGGAAGTTAATATATATGCTAATAAAATTCTTAATTAGTTTGACACATAATACATACATTATTTTAAAGATTTTTTTTCTTTAAAGGTGGTGGTGCATTTTTAAGGAGCAGTGTTTAGACAAAATACTCTTGTCTAACATTCTCTTTACAATCCTACATCATACAATGTCTGGTGTGTTCAAAAGATTGTGTTAATCATGGAATAGATTCTAAAGTTATAATTAGCTGCACAAAAACTTGGTTGCTATCTATTTAGGATATCTCTAGCCCCAAAAGTTTAATGTCCCAGTGTTAGCCAGAATAGAACATCCTCAACAAAATCTGTATTGTAAATGGGTAATAATTAGATGTTGAACAGTACTGCTAAAGGGAAAAGCTGATGTCAACCAGAGGTTGGATCTAGTTGAAGGGAAAGAAAACCCAAATATAAATTATATAAAGTCAAAAAGTGATAAACCTTGGATTTTATAATTCATAAGATTATAAGATTTTTTAAAAAATCTTTAACTATCCTGCAAGAACTCTTGAACCCATCTGTCAGGATTTAAGAAACCATGCATGGCTACCTTTTAAAAAAAATAACCATAACTATAGAGGGAATCTAGCTGGACAAGAGCCAAGCAGAAAATAAACTTAGAAATCAAGGGCACAGTTTTCTAGGTTTTCTTCATGCAAAATACTCCAGGAATGGATTCCAAAGTACTGCAAAAATTCCAGAGGTTCAGCAGCCAGATGTGGACCTGCAAGGAACACCCATTCCTCTGCAGGTAAAACACCTGCAACTACTGGCCAATGAAAAATAATCAAAAATATGGTTCCTGACAGTATTAGATCACTAAATTGGGTTTCCAAATAATCAGCCATTACAGTTTCATGTGATAATTACAAATGATGTAGTAATTAATAACACTCTGCAGCAAGGGGGTCACTGCCCTGTGTAACCCACGCTGTGCTTTGGGGGAAGTTCAGTGATGGCAAGTTCCAGTTAAAAGCTCATCAAGATAACAGCCTGTGACCACAAAGTGCTGGGGCTGCTCTGCATTGATCACTGAGTGCAGTGGTTTTGGTTTGTTAATTTGAGATTTTAATAATTTTGAAATTCTTATGGTTAAAGACTGTGGTGGGTTTAGTGCTGGTTAATTATTAGTGTATTTACTTCTTGTTATGAGGTGGGATTAGGAGAAAGGTAAAGTAGACTTGAAACTTTAAAAGGGTGTAAAGAAAAATTTATTAACAATAATTAAAATAAAGAGTAATAAGAATTAGAATAAAACTTTTGGAGCACTTTTTTTCTCCCTATAACCTTTCCTTTCTACTGACAATGCAAAGAACCAAAAGCTAAATTTTTAGTTAGTTTAGTCTTTTGTTTTTAACATGTGTTTTTCACAGAGGTGTGTACAGCTGTTTAGTGGTTAAAAGCTTTGCATTACTCCTGTAAATGCATCTTGTGTAAAACCAGGACATTGATCCTGTGTGGAGCTGTGAGAGAGGCAGAGAAGGGGTGGCAGAGGCATTTTTCCAGGTGCAGATGGGATTATGTATGGAATAGGGACACAGCCAGCACAGAGCTGGAGCCACTGCAGAGCAGCACCTGAGAGAGCTCACAGGAGCAGGGCAGGCCAAAGTCTGCATGGAAACTTGGAAAAAACACCACTGATCCAGCCAGATGAGAGTGAGATAAAAGTGAGGAACTGGAAATAAAGGACAAATTAAATGTCACTTAGAGAACAGAGGTAGTGTCACACAAATCCACCCACATAAGAAAAAAACTCCCTAGAAAATCGCTGCATTTGAATATCTTCAAGCAGGCCACAGGCTCTGTTAATGCCTTCTTTTACCACAGTATGCATGGAAAACCAAAATAATTGATAGGGGAAAAAAGGCAAAGTATGGTTTATATGAAATCTAATGAGTACCAAGTTTAGAGAAACTGAGAGCAAGGGAAAGAAGATAGGATTTTAACTGTAGGCACTTCCTCAGCTGATGGGCTGCAGGATCTCTCTGAACAGTTCTCTTGGTTACAAATTAAGTTACTTTTAGAAAAGCATTGGCCCTGACCCCATTACTTGGTATGTAACATTGAGGAGTTGGGTGGTAAAAAAAAATTAGTAGTGTCAGCTTTTCTCAAACTGGTTTGTATCTGAATCCAGCAGTTTCTGCTGATGCCTCTGACGTTTAACTCTTTGCTGTTAACACAGTTCTGTGACAGGACACCAAGAAGCATTGATTGTTTCATCAGTGTTCTTTTCTCATGGAAAGAAAAGAATTAGATTGCTCTCAGTTGTTGTGGGGCTGAGGTGACATTTTCTTCCTTCCTCTTTGTTTTGATGTTACAGTGGGTCTGTTTGAAGTCCACTGTGGTCTCTTCTCTGCATTAAGGCTGCATGTGCAGACAATGAAAGTACAGAGGGAATCATGCAGGGCTAATTGGAAAATCCATGAGCTCAGTTATGATTAAAAAAATTCTTGGGTGTTTCCCTCCATTGCTGATTTTCATTTGTTCAACTACTTAGCTACAGTTAGACAGGCACATTCCTTTAAAAACAGAAGTTCCATAATGTGTTTCTAAAAAAACAATGACTCCCAATGGGTCAGCTGTGAATACTAAGGAAAAGGTTAAAATAATGAAAGCCTAACAGGTTACACTTTCATGTAAAACTCATCACATTCTTAATTAATTTCAGTATATTCAAAGATTAGATGCTGTATCTCAAGTAAGAAAGCAGACCTGTACAGACTCAGGAAATTAAACTGAATTTAATCTCCACAATATTTTTATATAAACAAGAATATTGTGTCACAGCTTCCTGAACATGTCCTGTCGTTGGTGTATATATTGAAATTTTTAATTTGAAAATGGAAGATGTCATAAATGGCAGAGTAACAGAGTGCCTGGGCAGTGGAGGCCCCTTGATAGGAAACACCACCAAAAGAGAGGCATGGTCTGAACTTCCTGCTGCAGTCCTTAAATCTGGTAATTCACTAAGCACTGCATTGTGACAAACTGGGAATTAATCAGAACTCACTGAGCACTACCAGCAGTGATTTCATTTCATAAAAAAGAGCTCATTAACATGTTGGCTTTTGATCTTTGGGCAGCAAAGCTGTTGGTGGGAAGGGTGGGGGGGTTGTTTTTTATTTGGTTTATTATGTTTCTCTTTTATCAAACAACTAATCACAATCAAGGACTCTTGATGTTTCTTAAAGTGTCTTTTTCACTTTGAAATTTGAGCCATGAATTTTTCCACCTTGCCTGGGATATGAAAGGTCATGTGTCCAAATTACCTGGAATGTCTGATCCATCAGGTGTTAGAAACAAGAGGGGCAGAGGACAGACTTGAAGTTTATTCTTTGAACTGAAATCTATAAAAATGCAAGTGGCATCTGCATAGATGCCAAATTTTCCTCCAATGATGAAAGATACTACAGTGAATCCACACTTAAAAGTCATCCAGCATAAAGTCTTAGTGGCTGAATAATGGAAATTTTCTGTCCATAATACTGTGAGATGTGCAGATGGTTGAAAAATGATATGTGATCTCATGCAGTGCCTGCTGAGTTAACAAGAGAATTTCATTCAAGAAAAATAGTACATTTTAGTTCCACCATATGTGTGATTATGTTTTCTTCATACCCATGGAGAATCCCTGATGTTAGAAAGCAAACTATGATAGCCCATTAACATGTCCTCTTTTAAATAATTTATTCAAACACGAGAAGCTTACATTTTTGTAAAAATAACTTGCACAAAGATTACAGCTGCAGTTGAATATTCTTGGTTGGATTGTTTTCCATGGAATTGTGAGCAGAAAAAAGAAAAAAATGTACTGCTCATTTCTCACCTACAAACAGCCTTTGGGTCCATCCACTGCTGCTGATAAAACAGAATGCTGGCAGAATAAGAAATACAGGGCAGAAACAGTCATTTCTTGCTGCCTTCACAAATTCCTCACCAGAAAACCCACTGCACTGCCTTTGCTTAAGGCTCCTTTATCAGAACATAATTTCAATTTTTACATTGAGAGTAGTCTATGTCATATTTTACTCTCAGTCTTCCACAACTTGGATTTAATCCTATAAAATTTTAAGATAGTTGTACAAACAATTTTTTTGTATCTAGTACAATAATGGTTATGGTACCCCTTAAAATTACGAAGTCTGATTTGATTCTGTACAAAAATATGAGCTTTGATTTCAGGGCAAAAAGATCCATTGATATATTAAAATGATTTTAAGTATTTAGAAATAGGGGGGTTTCTAAAGAATAATTAAAGAGAAATCCTTGGAAAAGTACTACAGTAATGTTTTCATCATTTCCTCTTCTTCATCCTGCCCTTCACACACTGCAGTGAGTCCTGTTGAGGTCCCTGAGGTTGGTGAGGATTTCTTTCTGTTCCTACAGCACCAGGAATAAACACACCACACTCAGGAAATGTCTGTGATTGTTTTCATCCTCAGGTCACCCTTTCAGAGGTGCTATTCAGTATTTTTTCCATCTGGCAAATTTATCAGCCCGGGATTTTTTGACGTAACAATTTAAAGGAATCCAGTCTCTCATTTGGTTGCTCCTGGCCTCTGCAGCATCCACATGTCTCTTCTTGGGGCTTTCAGGTTTTTTACGAGCTCATTAGGATGTTTTCTTCTGCCACAGATCCACAGTGACAATTTGATATTGGTACTGTTGTATGTTCCTACAGTTTTTTTATTTTTCTTTTAATCTTTAGGTACATACAGACACCTGCTTTCAAAGAAATTGGATTCTTTAGTCTCCAGGTATAAGTAGCCCTCATCCATCCAAGAGGACTGTGAAGGGAGTCTGCACTTAATTAAAATGTCTGGTAAAAAACTTTTAATATTCTGAAAAAGAGAATGATGTGATGAGAGAAAGTGGCTTTGCTGTCAACTTCTAGAAACCTTTCTGTTTGTTAGCTCCACGGAACAATTGAGTTTTTTAAGGTATTCCTAAGAAGGTTTCCTTTGTGGGGGTAGAGTTTAGAAGCTTGTTCTGGGTGTGTTACCTGTCATCTTCTGTACTTTACATTTTGGAAAAACAAAAGGCTGTGTTTTCACAGAACAGCCTTGTCAGAAAGATCTGAAGACCTGGTATTTTTGAGATCACTCAAAAGTTATTCTTTTGACAGTGCTTTGACTGAACTTCTCATTTTCTGTGACCTGTGTGTGCACAAGTTGTAGCAATCTTTTTCTTTCCGCTATGTTCTCTGCATCTGAGAAAAAAATCTCCCATTTGCACCGTTCAAAGAAGTGGGAGTTTGGAGAAAGAGTTGAAATCTGGAGGCTGAGAACATCCAGGAACTTTGGGATAGATTGGCTGCAGTTGAATTGTTGAACTGTTGAATTATTTCAGCCACAAGGGGAGAATGTTTGTTGCCTCACAGATGCCAAGATCAAGTTCTGGGCTGTGAGGGATGCAGCCTCCTGCTGCTATTGCCACTTAACAGAATATTGCTATCTGCTGGGAAAAAAATGCATCTTAGGCTCACCAAGGGCAAGAATCAATCACCTTTGCCGACAAGCTTAGACAAGCTTTTCTAAATATTTTTATGGTGTTCTTGAAGGAGGGAGGAGTTGCAGAAAGAAGCTGCCCAGAGTGATTTTTCCCCATTTCACAAACTTCCTTTTCTAAGCAGAGAGATGTTCAGAGTTGCTTTGCTTTAACTGAAAAAAACAAACTCCTGCAAGAGCTGCCAAGTTACTGCACCTTAGAAGTCTCTTCAGATGTCAGGGAAGCACCAGCAGTGCACAAAGATGCCTTTGTGTGTTGCTTTGTAGTCTGTGTTGGATACAGATGCCATTTAATGAAGTCAATCTTTCCAACATCTCCTTTTTGGCTTTTTTTTTTTTTTTTTTTATAGCTTGACTTAACACTGGTAAATGTCAGCCCCACGAGGTTGTGAAGAGGGGAGGCAACCTAACAGAGCAAAATGTGGGAACTTTTTGATTTAAGATTCGCTGGTACATCTGCATCCAGTTATCAGAACCTTCTGATTTTGAGAGTGATACGTTAGATTTCCAGTCTTTCCTTTTTTTTTTTTTATTTTGAGGTGACAAGGCAGTGACAAACATGGGATACAAACCCCACTTTCTCATCCTGTGTCTTCAGTAGTCTTTGGATGAAGCTGTAATACAACCCAGGCATTGTGAATAAGGAGATCCTATAAAGAGGGAGAAAATAGCTCTGCATCCCAAAATATCTTTTGCTTATAAATATAAATGAGATGGCTAAAAAAGAACAAAAAAAATTATTTCTTTTGAAAATGATTTTTTTATCACTGCCTGCATAATGGAAAAGTGTGGCATTTGCAATTATCCTGGAATGTGGAAGTTACCTCAAAATATGAAATGCATTAGATAATGCTGTAAAAAATGAGAATATATGCATGGCATAACAGTAATTTACATCCCCATCACAGTTTTCTCCAGATTCTCAAATGCCCCAATGCCTGCAAAATACTTTAGGTTGTCCATGTCAGTGAGCTGGAAATTATCGTGATGTACTTGTGAATAAAGCCAGACACGAAGATGTAACACAATTACCTCAAAGTGTGTGACAAAGAAAAGAAAAGAAGTTTTATCTGCTGACTCCAGGGCTTTTGCTCCAGGAACAAGGCTGGTTTTACAAACAACTGCAGGGTATAAGGTGCTTATGTTTGGGCACACTACAATCTCCATTTGTCTGTTATCAGGCAGCTTTTGTGATTGTGTTGGTTGAATTTAATGATAGATGTCTGCATTCTTCTGAAGAAGAATCCTAAACAATTGGCACAAACCAAGGTTCTGAGGAGTTTGCTGAGTCTGCAGCACAGATTCCTGCAGGAATAACTGGAGTGATAGCAGCAAACTAATCATTGTTCCCAAGACATGGAAATAATTCTTTTCATAACTATCACAAATCACCTCTTCATGCTGGAGATCTTCACATGGAAATTTCCTTTATTTGGCTCAAGAGGGGCAATATTTTAAACAATGTAAGGAGCATTGTAGTGACTTTTTCCAGTACCTTATTCTAGCTTGGGTGGAATCACCAGCTCCCACTGTGAAACTCTGTCCCCAGACTTCCCAGAAAAAGAACAGAGATTCTCTGCTCAGGAGACAGAAATGACACAGTGCAGCAAAAGGTCACTGAGCACAATGTGTTCAGACCCCTGAACTTGAAGTTTCAAAGGTTCCTGTGGAGAAACACAGAGGACAAAACATGGTTTTCTATTCCGTCGTTGCTATAAACAAGCCAAAGGGGAATTCTTCAACTTTTTTTTTTTTTTTGTTTTGAAAGGATGAACTAAAAGGATTTGACATTTTCAGATATTTTGCTGTTGTTTCTTGATGGCAGGCACAAAAAGTTACCTTGAGAAATGGGCAAGGGTTGACCCAAATGGTGAGGAAGCGTTGCTTCCTTGCCAATAAAGGCTGTGAGGGGACTTTTTGTTTGTTTGTGGTTGTTTGGTCAGGCTCTTGGACAAGATGATCATTGCAGGTCTTTTCCAACTGAAATGATCCATTCTGAAGTTAAAAAAATCTTTCACTCTCCTTTAAACAGTGGGTTTTTTTCTCTCTCTCTCTTTTGATCAAACTCACCAAAGTCAGTGTTTTTGCCTGTTTAATTGATGTGGTCACAGAGTTTCAAACATTCTTATTCCCTGATTTTTCCCACAATACTTTACCAGTAGGTGGTTTTTGGCATCACTCAGCACATTTGTTTTACAAGTGGCCAAGTTATGTCAAGCATTTAAGTTCTGACCAGACCCACTGGGAGAGAAAATCCTGTTAAATTTCAGCTTTGGAGTTTGTGAGGGATGAGGATTACTGCTTTTACCCCAGAATTTGGAGAAATTAACAGCCAGGAATGATTTAGAGCCGTGTCATATCAGAAGTCAGTGAAATAAACACTGACTTGGTTATAACCTGATCTCTCAATTTCATTGCAAATGTCATATCAGAATATTTAATTAGAATTAGAATGCTCTAATTTCTTTCATTTCACATTGTGAATCTGTCCTGAATAATTCCAGAAAGAGATTTGACCTGAGATCTGGGCTGAAATGCTGTAGATTTTGTGTTTAAAAATCCAATATTTTTATCAAGCACATCATCTCATCTCTCAAGTACAGCTAAACAAGGCATTTTTTAAAATGTTGGAGAGCAGAACAGAAAATGTTGATCCTCAAAAGTCACTCTTTTCAGTCCTGTAGGACCAGCATTCTGAGATTCCATATTCATTGCGCCATATTGATTTCCAGGGCCAGTTCAGCTCACAAAATCTTCCTCTTTCACTGCAGGCTCCCACGTTTATGTTGTTTCTTTTCATTTTATCCACGATATGTCAATTTGTGATTCTGTACATATTTTGGCATTGAACTGTCTGGAGGCTGTGCCCTCAAGAGCACTGGTGAGGATCCATTCAGAGTGACTGAGCCAGGCCTGCATGATGTCAGCAGTGAATTACTTTAATGCAGCACAGAGCACAAGTTCTGAGCCCCAGCTGGAGTTCTGTATTTAATGCTGACCACTCACACCCATGAGTTTCAATTCTTTCCTTCCCCTCAGGCAGTGGCTTTCTCTTTGCATGATTTTATGTCTGGTTGTGGATTTAGTTCTGTGCTTAGAAGAAGTTCATTACCCCAGCAGGAGTCCTGTCCAGCAGCTCCTTTATGGCAAACCCACTAGAAAGATTTCACAGACATACATTTCAAGTTATGCTTCAGAAGAGGAAAAAGAAATGGGGACAGTGATGGTAATTATAAAAATGAGCAATAACTGACTGGAAGGAAAAGTTTATTTGATTACCACAGCAAAGGGAACCTTTTGCTAGTGAGAAGTGTATCAGTAGTAGAAGTTTTCCATTCATGTCATTTGTAACATAAAAAATAAGAATTTATTCAGAACAAACATTTTCTTTTATCTTGCTAATCAAAAGACCTCTTTGGCAAAGTAGAAATGACACTTGACGTCTCAAAGCAAATGCAAAGATGGAGTGGAATAAAAGCATTGCATGTTCAGTTTGAATAAAAGAATTCCAAATGCTCAATTTAAAAAAAAAAAAAAAAAAGAAGCTAATTATTCTTAGGCACAACATTCACTTTTACAGATTATTGCACTGAAGTCACCATACCATATGTGTAAAAAATGTCCTTTTTGCTTGACATCAGTAGTACCAATTTATGGGATGTGAGAAGTGTTTTCAGGGGTGGCTTCATTGTTCTGAACCTGTTATAACATAATGGGACTTGTGTACTTTGGTAATTTAGTACCAGACTTTCAAAGTCACAGGATCTCCCAAAGACAGTGATGGATGCTGAGAGGGATTTGGAAGAGCCCCCAGTTTGCTGCAGGCACAGACAGAAAGAGGGCTTGAGTTCCATTTGCCAGGTGACAGTTACACCATCATGGAAAAATTGTTGGCCAGATTGACCCATCTGCCTTCTGGTCTTTGTTAGCTGCCAAAATAATGGGGGGATCTGGGCCAGGAACTGTAACAGATTAGTTCCTTGCACTCTATCTTCTTGGCAGGCAGATGTTCTATTAATTAATTTTTTCTGTAGTAATTCATCACCGAATATTTAAGTCTTGTGACTTGTGATTTGGAAAAGGAATACTCATTTTCCTAGTTCATGAGGCAGAAACAGAACAGGACCAGATGGTCCAATGTGGCAACACTAGATATCAGTGAAGAGCTAAATCTAGATTGCCTCAATCCACTACAGGCTGTTTAAAAACACTCTGAGTGTGTAGCTTCTCCTGGTTGTCAGAGCTTTGTGGCTGGGCCACAATAGGAATTATTGATTCCAGCAGAATCAATTTGTATAAGCAACGGCAGCATCTACCTTTTGCTTAGAGCTGGATTTCAGTCCCAAATTCACAGGTAGTTTCTTCTAAAAGAAAATTGATGAAGAAATGTATGATAAATAATGGGTTAAGTGATGATGAAAACGCTGCTGTTTCTGTGGAGCAGTTCATTTTGAATGCAGGACCAAACAGAACAAGTGAACCACAACATCCACTCCTACAGGTTGGAAACGACTTGCCTCTCTTAATTCATAAAGACCTTAGAAAGTTCCACTCTGTAGAATCATTAGTTTTGTTAAACTTTTTCTTTTCTCCTTCAACAAGTGTGCCAGTGGCTCAGCTGTGCTATCTGGGACAGTGGCCTTGACAGGAAAGATTTTTGACATTCAGTCACTGGAAATTAGCAGAGCACATATTTGCAGGTGATTTCAAAGCTATTAAAATAACAATGAGAGTCTTGTTTTCACTGTGCTATTTCTATATTAGCCACAGCACAATTTTTCCATATCCAAGGTGGCTTTCCCTTCCTACACTAAAAAAATTAGAACTGACATCTAATAAACTAGCAATCAAAAATAATCATTTAGATAAAACCTGCCCATAAAAGGGATCTTACTTTTTACTCTTGATTAAAATTTGTAAATTGAGCTTGACATTATTTTATTTTTTTTTCTCATGCTTAGTCCAGAAATCTCAAGAACCACTTTGGCTGCTGAAGTATTTGCAGTATTTTTGCCCCTTTTCTCCATCTCCCTTTTCCTTCAGTGAAAGCTTTTTGAGCATGTGGAAGCCACCAAAGCCCACAGAGGATTTATCAGCTGATTTCAGAGTTGGAATAGAACCAAAAACATTATAAAATACCATCATCATAATTATGTTTAGCTTTTACATGAGTCTGTAGATTCTTTTAAAGGAACTTATTCTCCAGCTGTGTTTTACTCTTCCAACCTGATATTAAATCTTTTCTTTTCTAATCTGCTTTTAACATTCAAACTCCTTCATAATTTTCTAAAGTTTGCAAATTTTAAATTGATTCTTCCTGGCACTGAGAAGTTAATTGCTTATCTGGGAGAAAAAACAAATGCTAAAAATGAAGTCATATGATGGATTTAATTTGTGGAAGTTAATTCACATCCATTGCTCTTACTTTTGCATAACCAGAGGTTGCTCTTACCTGTCTACAGAGCACAGGAACAGTTAAGATCTCCAAACCATTATACATTTTTCCATGGTTTTTTTATGTCTTTTCTCTCTTTAACCAGATTGAGTTATTATGATATGTGATAAGTTGATCATTGTAGTAAAACCTAGCCTTCCTAGAATAAGTACATAAGCAGTTGTACTCCACAATAAATTCGGATCCTTTCACCATCTCAAAGTCTTCTCTGTCTCTCCTCAGGTCTTCTTTCTCCTTACATGTTTTCCCTGTCTCTTTGAAGTTTCTCTTTTCCAAACAATTCTCTTTCTAGTTAATTTTTTGATAAAACCTTTGTGTTACTCTGATTAGGATTTAAAGTGGTTTAGTCTTCGATGTATAGAATTAGATCCATCTCAAATAGGTAGGAATGTCTCTAGTAGGATTTAGATCTGAAAATCAGAAATATTCTCATTCTCATATTGCTACATATGCACAGATTTTGTTAAACAGCTATATTGGAAAAAAAATCACAGGCTACACAGGAAAACTGTTGAAACTTCTCTAAACCCATCTCTTCCTGTAGTAAAGTCTTTTGGTAATTGAGACTGAAACTATGTTTCTCAAAGGCCAAATTTCATTTAAAGTGAAGACTCTAAATAACTCCTGGGAGAAAAAAAAAAATTGTGTGATTTAGAAATATTGCAGAACAGCTGCACAAAAGTAAATTTGACATTGTCTTAGCTGCACAAAACTATGTTATTTTAAGAAAAGGATGGAGACTGATGTCATGCACTCCATTATATTTTCACAATAAGGTAATACATGTGATTGAAAATATTGCAAGGAAAGAAGAATAATTTTGCAGAAGTGATTTCAGGAACTCCCTTGGATTCACAAGTTGGGATTTTGCTGTAATAAGTGATAATGCAAAACACATTATTCTGTAGCAGCAGTACTGCCAGAACACTTCCACAAAGATGTTTATAGGATTTTCTAACTCTTTCATGTCCAAAAACAATGGCTGACTTCTGAGATTTACTCAGTGGGCTTATAAAATGTGTGTAAAATGCCCCCTAAACCTGTCTAGCACCATATCCCCAAGCATAACATACTTCCCTATAGTGTAATTTTCATTAATTCACTTTAAATTACATTGTCTTAAAAAAAAAAAAAAAAAGAAAAAGACATACCATGTGGAGATGCTTAAAACTTTAGTCAAATGATGTCACTCTCAGGTAGTGACCTTATCCAGCTGTTCATACAGGATATATTTATATTTACACACTCTTTGTCTACAGAGGAGGTTTTAAAATGTGTGGAGTATTTTGAACGCAAGCAAGTAAAAAATGACTTTTTAATTAAAATATATTTGGCTGATTTAAATGTAATCCATCAAATTTTCTATTTTGTCAGCTGCTCGACCACTTAATCTTCTTGTAAGGCACTGAAATATTAAAATTTATGTTAACAGGAGCTCTGCTTAAAGTACAGTATGCTTAAATTTGCTCCTGATAAAAGACCAATCCATAGGTTCTAATCAGTACCAATAAAAAGCCACTGATATGATTTAATTGACTGAAACTCATTTAAAAAGTGCTGCTGACTGATACAATCCCAGCAGTTCATGCCATTTCTTCATTTCCTTTGTAACAGTTGTTTTCGTGAATTTATTATGAATGGGTTTAAGTGGTTATTCCTGGTGGCTCACCAGAGTTTTCAGGATGCTTCGGTGAGCCCATCTCATAGACTGGCATAAGGAAATCTTGTACTTCACATTTCCTAAGCATAAAACTTGTTTTGTGATTCTTCTGAAATGCAGGACAACTTGTTCTTACAAAGTGAGGGCTGAGATTTTTGTCTCTGCTAGAAAATAATTGCAGAAGTAACCCAACTGTTGATGTACTGCTACATAATATCCCACTTGTATTGATTAGCCCTTAATACTCTTGTCCTAGGTGTGATAATTGAG
Source organism: Vidua macroura (assembly GCF_024509145.1). Lineage (NCBI taxonomy): Eukaryota > Metazoa > Chordata > Aves > Passeriformes > Viduidae > Vidua > Vidua macroura. The sequence goes on along the minus strand of NC_071584.1, from coordinate 17,832,683 downwards.
TTGAAGTATTGAACATTTTTGCCTAACTGCTTGTTTCCTTTACCTTTCCCATTTTATCTTTCTTAGTGGTGACAACTTCTGGTTTTAAATTTTCCTGCTATTTCTACAAAATCTTCCCAAGTTATCATTTTCCCAAAGCTTTTCTGGAACCAAAATTATTGTAAAATACTCTTAGAGCGGAGCCGCTCCAAAAGAATTTTGTATGTAACCGTCAAAGAACACAACACTGGAACAAACTCGATATTTAATTTCAATGCACTGAAAAAATAGCAAAGAAAAAAAGCAGATTTGTGGCAGTTTTGTGTAGTACAATTTGGGTTGTGTTTGTAATTTGTGCACCCCCACCCACGAGCAGCACGTGAAGGGTGAGCAGAGCTGCTCAACCCGGGCTCCGAATCGTGGCACAACCATTGAGCTGAACGCTCACCTAATTAGATTAATTACTTAATTTGACAAGTTATTTATGTGGTCGGGTTCTGATAGCATTTAACTGTTGATATGCTGTAAATGCAGGAGGTGTCAGAGCCCTGAGAGGGTTTCAGGTGGTCCAGAGCATCCTCCCCACTCACAGTCCTGAGCCTGGCTCAGCCCCACCTGAGCTGGGGGCCAGATCCAGCCATGTGCCCTGATGACATCACTCAGGACTTTTGTATTCTTTTTAAAAAGTTTTTTTTTTTTTAATCTCAAGGTACCTGTTTATTCAAAGATTCTTTTAATTTTACTTTTTTTGACTCATATTCTGTCTTTGAGCAAAACCTGACAAAGACAAAACATATTTCTGTCTTACAGCTCTAACGCCAATGTCATGAGGAATTAACCGTGCGGGTAATTAGCTGATTAAAGAGGCATCATTTCCTTGGACACTCAGTGTGCCTTATTTTTTCTTCAGAATATCTGCTTTAAGGCCTTCCAGTGCTACAAGATTTAGGAACCAAGCATGGAAATAATTGGAGCTCTATGAAACTTATTTACTGTTCTGTAAGCACAGCTGGCAGCCAGTCTGTGCACTTGGTCACCTCTGCCGTGGCACTTTTAGGGCAGGAAAGATGCAACTTTTGCAAAGGGAGCCCTTCCAAATATGTTTTGTCCAGCATAGTTTATATTCCAGCAGGATAACAAAGTTGAAAATGCTTCTGATTTTAGGTCAGATGTAATAACTGCTCCTTCCACTAACCTTTGGTATTAAGGCACTACAAACGTTAAAGAAGCTGTTGCATCCAGAAAAATCATTGGATAAGAATGCTAATAAAATAATATTAATTCTTTTCATGAAGGCTTGGTAAGATCATTAAAATCTTGTTTTATGTGACCAGTATTGCTGCCGGAATGGGAACAAAATTGACCAAGTTACAGAACACAACATTGTGGCAGGAAATATTAAAATTGGACAGAACAGGAAATGTTCTTCATTAGAGTTCTCTTCAAAACATTGGCTGTTATTAAGAAATCTTGATCATGGGCAAAAGAAAGACCTGTCATTCCAATTTTTTTTTTTTTTTAAGTGCTTTTAGTCAAATATTCTCTTTATAAGAATGGCAGGCAATTTTTAAAAAGCAGCTAAAATATCATAGATTTTTTTCAATTTCAGAACTTTTCAAAACTTCGTCATTCTATCAAAATATGATCAAATGATATCTTCATTGATTCCTGTCTTCATTCCTTCATTGATTCAGATCAATTTTTTTTTCTCTCTCTCTAGGGGACATTTGTAGATGCTATTTCACTCCTATATTTCCAGTCCATATTTAAAACATTAATTATTTCTGCCCTATTTAGGTCACATAGCATTGAGATAACTTGAATTGAATTAGGTAAAATACATAAAGTTAACTTGTCAAAGCTCAAAGGAGAAAAAAAGAAGAAAGCAGAAGAGGGGAAATTCATCCTAGCAATACAAGTGGTTGCATTTCATGGGGTTATTTTAGCAATAGAATATGTAACTTCCAGTTTACAGACACTGAATGCCAGCAGTTTATTTTCATTAAATTATTGTTATTTTATGCAGTTATAGACCCAAAGTGTCAGGTACAGCCTCTCTTGTTCTGAGCCTCTGTCATGTTTAATTTATGCTGATTGATTTGTTTAATGCCAATAAAGAGTATTGCACTTTTGAGTTGGTTATAATTAAGATGCAATGCATTCTCAATGTGTCTCCTTAACTACAACTGGTTCCAAAATCAATATGACCTCTTAGATAAAGAATCCAGGCTATTTGTTATTCACTGTAGAAATTCATGTTACTGAAAAGTGTCTGTGATCAGCTAAGAGAGACTTCTAAAATAATAGTTTTTCAGCTATAACTTTTTCCAAAATCTTTGTCTTGTAGATGATTGTCCTGAGAATCTGTTATTTTGCCATTGCAAAAGTTTCTTTTCACTTTCAGCTGCCAATGACCCAAATAGAGCAATAACAGGAATGGGATATCATTGCTGTGGGCCATCTGTTGAATAGGAAATAATTCCTTTTTTTCAGTAAAATGATGTTACCTATGATTATCATTGCTAACTGCCTTTCAAATAGGTCTCTTTTTGTTCATAGGCAACTGCTCTGGGACTGCAAAGACAAAAATGGACCTAACTGTAAGTCATTTTCTGCATTTCATCTTTAGTCACTTGCAGAAATATCCATGGAATTTTAACAGGAAGTCTTTAAAGATATTATTATCTTTATCTTATTTATCTTTATTTATCTTTTAAAATAATAATTAAAATGTCAAATAATTATTTTACAAGTCTATGTTTTCCCTAAAATATGAGGGTCAAAAAACAACATTGACTAAGAAAAAAGAACCTTAGAACATTGAAAATTATCCATTTAAATTTCAAAAAGGTGACATTTTTAAACTATTTTCATTAGAAATAAAGTATTTTATTTCTGTTTAGTTATGAAAATAAATAAGGAGTATTATTAAATATGAGGTGGGAATTCTTTAACTGAGGGGTTAATTTTTACTTGGAGAAGAATGCGTAAAATTGAATCTGAATACTTGGTTCAGTTACTCAGAGGTGAAATGGTAAAACCACAGTGAAAAATGCAGCTTACTGCACTACAGCTCAGAACATGTCAGGTGGATTTAGAGAGTTTTTAACAAAGAAAAGGAAGAAAATACTTCAATCTTTTTACTGCCATAGTCTTTAGTTCCCTCCAATAATTTATGCTACTTTTTTATACAACAGTACAGAGTAATCACTGTAACCATCATAAAAAAAAAACATTTCTTTTTCTTTCTTGATGAAGTAAAATATCACAGTCATTCAGATTTGTTAAAATTGCTGAAAATATAAACTGAGAATCTCATCAAGGTATATAATTCTGGACTGCAAAAGACAACGATGAGCTTGTTCCTCTTCAAACCTGTGTGCATCAGCAGTGAAGCTCAAAAAATTGTATTCCCCAGTCTCTCAGCAAGAATTGTGCCATTGTAGAAAAATTGTTGAACCATGATCATAAAAGTATTGGAAAGTGATGATTTTGCTTCCCTGCTTCGTTGGGATTCTTGCAGTCTGTGATCTCACCCCTTCATCAAAATGTGGATGAGAGATTTTAATAAGAATTCCATCCTCTGCATAGAGATTGCACAATTTTGCATAAAAAAAGTTCAACTGACCACCTCACCTATTTAGTTTAGGTTTTATCTTTATGTACATAGATGCATTTGGGTTTGCTGTTTAACTGGATTTTAATACATACATAATAAAAGGTATTGATTACAATGAGAGAGAAAATTGCTTTGCAAATAAAGGATTCCTGATTCTCTTCTCCCAGGAGATAAACACCCATCTGTTACTACATGAAAAAAGGAGGCAATTACAGAGTTAATGCTCTGAAAAACTTGTTAGTTTGTTGTACCATTAAAGGTGGTTGTAAAAAAGCATAAAAAAAGTATTGTCTGCAAACGATAATGTGGTTCTGATGATAAGCAATGATAAACGATAAGCACTTGGTGTAATTTACATTTTAAGTATATAGAGTAGCAAAAGACATCCCTTGGAGTCACACACAGAGCAGATCATTTCACATGTGGTGAATTTGCTTCCTCCTACAGCCCTGCAATTAAAACATCTCCTGAGGTTGTTAAGGTAAAGTGTTCCCAGGCATTTCCTGGAGTGACAGATTCTGAGGTTCCTTTCAGCTGATGATCTTACACTTGCTGAATCAGGATTTCACATCATTTCAGTGTAGTTTCCCTGTTTTTCTGGGCTTTTTTCATGGAATTCAGTTCGCCCTGGAGCCATGGTTGTGCTGCTGCAGAAAAGCAGTGAAGCTTCTCGTTGGTGTATTTGATGTTCATTCCCTTCTGCTGCTCAGAGCCACTCTGTGTTACAACTTCTGCACAGGGTATGGTTTTCCCACCTGAGCAGGAGAAACTTCCTCCAGGAGCTGAAGAGAATTAAAATGCCATATGTAAGATTGAGTCTGTCCTGGAAGTTTTGTCTGTCTTGCCTTACAGACCTGTTGAGGTTGTTTGAGTCAAAATTAGAAGCAAAGACCAGCTTAGAAGAATTACAGTATGGGGACCAAAGAAATTTGAGTTTGCTGGTAAAAATGCACCCAAATGCTGTTTGCAATCAGCATTTCTCCACAGGGATCCAGGGGCTGTAGTAGTAAAGGCAGAGTCTGTGGCTAGAGCAAAGAGAAAAAATAATTTTTCTGCATCCAGTAGAACTGCTGATAGGCTGAAATGGGTATTTGAATGTTCACCTCAGAGGGAATCATTTCTGTGTGTCGTGCAGGGCTGTGCCACGGTGTGGGCTTTGTGTGGTCACTGGTGTGGCCATTTCCTGGGTGATTGCCATCCTTTCTAAACTTGTCTTGCTGGTGGTGGTGAGAGACAGAAAACCTCTTCAGAGAAGAATTGTGCATCATATGGTAAAGACTAGGTATTAATTTTTATTTTTAGCTCCTTTTTAGGCAGTTATGTAAATGATGAAGAGCTTAACTCTCCTGAATGATCAGCTTTCATTATGCAGAAGAGTTGCATTTTGCCCTCATTTTAAATTAAGTTCCTAATGTGTTTATGACATTGATAATGGGTTACTTCACTAAATGCATCATTATGAATCTGTGTAACAATCTTCTGTTTGGAGTCACACAAAGAAAATTCCTGACAAAAAGGTTATAAACAGGCTCAATTACTGGCAGCCTTTTTTTACAAATGAACAAGTTACGGCTTTGGAAGAGCAGAATTTGAGCCAGAAAAACAGATTTTGATAACTGAGCCTGTCAGGAACACACTGAAGGTCAGCATATCTGTGGATGAGACCTACTGTAGAGCAAACAATTTACTGGATGATTCAGCAACATTTCTAGAGGAGTACATCATTCATCATTGTTATAACAACTGAGAGGCAAAAATGTGATTAATTTCTTTCTTCTGTTCTGAAGTTTGGGAAGCATACATCAATTTCTGTGTTCATCAGATAACTCATTTCTGAAATAGACCCAAAGCCAAAAAATCCAAAGCATTTAATAGGAGTGTAATTTTAAAGTTGTCTGCCAATTTAGGGTGGGGTTTTTTTTAAGTTATTCTTTCATAATACAGTGTGAATGGTCTGTATTTCAGAGATTCCCGTGGCTATTGATTATATCATGTAAATCCAGTGGGTATCCATGCCAAGTGTAAGCTTTGCAAAGCACACAGGTAAATTTGTCCCATCCTACCATCAACCAATTTGTGACAGTGACAGAAAATAAATGTGGTGTTGGCCACATTCCAGGTGCACGGAATCCAGGCTGTGCTAGGGCTGAGAGGAGCACATTGTCAATGAACAGCATTATGGATAAAATAATAATAATAATAATAATAATAATAATACTTAGGCAAGTTGGCATTACTATATCTTCTGGCTCTCGAATGGTCAATTGGCAATATTTTGCTTTTCAACAGGAATGTCCCCTTTATTATCAATGTTTTCCCCTACATTTTTGTGTCCCTCTCTTACACCCATCAGGCAGGGTGTTTTGCCAGATGTAGTTTAATTCCTGTCACACACTGATAGCTTAGCTCCAGACAGCATCCACAAAGTTGTACCAGTACTCCTTATCAGTCATTAATTCCTTGCTTCTGTCAGATCATTTTTTAGAAGAACAGTTAAGTTTCTATTTCTTCCTTTCCTTAATGCCCTGTGTAACTTTGTAACTTCAGATTTTGGGAATGAGAAGGTCTTAGTTTGTTTCTAAGCATTTCTTGCCATTTTTATTAGTGCTCCACAAAGTAGTTTTTATTCTTTTCATATAAAAGAAAGCAAGTTTTAACATCAGGGGGTTTTTTTTATTATTTATCATGAAAAGATAATTTTAAAATCTAGAAACTTGATCAAAAAGTAATTTTGTAATTTGGCTGCAGGGGAAGATTAAAACTGAGATTTGCATTAGAGCTGACAATTTGGCAATCAGATTTGGTATAACATGACCTGAATACATCACAGATGATTAAGAAACTACAGATTATTCACTTATGTCCTTCATGTTCCTAAAAAAATTCTATTATTTACAGTCATGTCTTTATGATTTTATATGTTCAGAGAAACAGAAATTACACATACCTACCATATGGACAATTTCTTTAGTAAAAGTCTTCCAAAGCAGAAATAAAAAATCTAAATAGTTTCAGAATGAAGTATGACCAAATGTAATCTTGGCTTTGAAATGTTGCTTTTGGCTATTTGTAAATTTAGATACTTACCCTTAGGATCTGCATGATTAGAAGTACTTTTGATTAGGTACACTTGCAATTGTTGGTTTTTTAAACATGGTCCACTGATTTTCTCCATTTGCTGAAGTCTAGTAAAAATCTAGGTGTTAATTCAACATATTTTCTGATCAAGAGAGACTGAAAAATTATCTTGATGCTCACTGTAGTTATTTAATTTTAAAAGAACCCAGGGTCTGAGCCATCTTTATGCACTGAGCAGACCCTAAAAAATAGCAAGCAGAAGCTAAAAACCACAGAGTTAGGCATGTGCATAAATCCAAACCACTTCTCTTTGACTACTTGTTTCTTAAATGAAAACTAAAAACTTTAGGCAGATTTTATGTTTATATGAAAAGTACCTTTTATTTTATACAGAATGTATTTTCAGAGTGGTGCTCAGTGTTCCACATCTAGTCAAACATCTTCTTACAAAGCAGCTAGGGAAAAAAATTCTTTTAAGTACCACTAGATTGTAGGACAGCTGTTCAAGAACTTAAAATCTATTAAAAATTCAAATCTTTCCCATGTGGGTGATAAACCAGCTGACAATTACATAAATACATCAGTATAGGCCATAAGCAATGACTCTTTGCCTCATTATTTACCTTTCATGTTGCACAAAATCTGTTATAGTTCCTATAATTCAGTTTAATTTCATCAAGTATAAAACTTTGTATTACCATATCTATCCTATTACATATTTTACCCTGAAGGTTTACAAATCTCTCTGACTCGTGGCTGCTGTCTGGTTCTTCATGCATTGTCAGGTTTTAAGACAAGAAAAAAAAAGCCCTACTACTTGTTTCAGCCTTTTTGTAATTAATATGGGCATGTGGTGAATGGTAACAATGCCACATTCACTGGCACTTTTTTGTTCCAGTTTAAATGAATTGATTAATAGTGAACCATTCTTCAATCCTGTATAAATTCATCTTGGAAAAATGGGTTTCAGCATTTACTGTGCTTTTTTAAATAAGTGACTATAGCATAAGTTGATTTTCTATTTATTTATTACTTACAAAGATTAAAGAGACTGTAAAAAAGAACGTGTAACACAAATATAAGCATTCTCACAGAAAATCAAACCCACAAAACCAACCAAAAGCAGAAATGGGAACTATTCAAACTGATTTGCCTGTGTGTGCTGTACTTGTGGGTAGGAATGAAATGTGCCTGTATTCTCCTCACAGGTAGGAACGATTATAAATGCCAGAGGAAAACATTTTTTTACTCTGAAATTAAGTTTTTTTTGGCAATTAACTAAAGGGTGTCATCAGTTGTAGCACACCAAGCAAATCTCTACCAGGAACTGTCCAAAGCAGGGAGGGGATTAAGCAGTCAAAATATCCTGAAAAACACATTTTGAAGAAACACTTATTGAAAGCTGGCAGCCTGAGCTCAGGCTCAGGCAGGACATTTCAAGCCCAGGAATTTTTAGGTCTCCTGGTTAAGTCACACCTGCTTTTTGTTTGCTTGTTTTTCAGGCTCTGCGTGTTCAACTCCTGGCTGAAAAACCACCTTGCTCCGGCCAGGATGTGATGGGAAGAGCAGAGCTCTTGGGCAGAAGAAGAGGGTGAAATGTCCATGTTAAGAGGGAAAATTAATCCAGTATTTTTGCATATTTTCAACTTTTCACTTCTCCTGTGCCAAACCCACCCTGTGAAGTCATCACTGGATGCAGGTATTACACCTGCTCAGCCTGTGAGCCTTGAGTCAAATATAAATATCAGTGCCACACCTCTTTCCAGGACTGAGGTATTTACTAGAAATTATTCCTTGTTTAATATTTTATTGCTCCTAAAGGATGTTTGTTATTGATTTGATACATATATCTGCTCACATTGCACAGAAATTGGTGCATTTGGAACTGACTACAGCCTATAGAATGACTTCTAATACATTTGTGTTGTTAGTTTGTTAGAAAAATCATTCTTAATTTGCTTTTGAGAATCTTGTAAGTATTTAGAATTACAAACAGAAAGAAGATGATAAATCATTTTAAAATACAAATACCAAGCAACAATATCAACGCAAGATATTTAAGGAAATAGAAGTGGTTATTACCCAAAACCACATATTCTTTACTATTTTTGTTTGGTTGGTTATTTAAAAAGAAGGCAGAAGGAAAGACTGGATGTCTTAATTGGAAGTAGTATTAATACTAAAAATCAAGCTTGTAAATTATCCAAATAATTTTTAAAAATGCAATGCTTTCATGTGTTGTCATAAATCCTACTTTCTCTCTCCCTCTCTCTTGTTCTGCAAAGATTCTTAAAGGTAAATCTGAGGCTAAAAGTTATAAATACGATGTACTGACGTATTCAGGTGCTTAGGGAAGGCCTTTGGAGGCTGGGGACATAAATCTGTCCCTCAGGTTGCTGCCACACTCTTGCAGTGCTGAGTCTGCCCCGAGACATTGCTGAGAGCGCTTCATTGCAGAGCCAGGACTGCAGTTCTTACTTTTGGGCTGTCACCTCCCAGCACCATCCACTTCTCTTTATGTGGAGGGTATTTAGGGCATCTCATTTGCATTCACGTTTGATTTCTAAGCTGAAGCCTGCGAAGGTAATGGTGCATACCTCTAAATGGCATGTTAATGGTGAAATGAATTCACCTGCTAATTAAGGAGCTGACATTTGTTGAGTGCAACTGGGATTTTAGAAGGGCTCTGAAACCTAAAGGGGAAAAAAACTCCCCAGTCTTTCTGTCTGGTTCCCTTTCTAGCACAAATATATGTTTTGCAGTTCTTAAGTGGAATCAGTTTACGGCATCACTTAAAGGCTCTTCTACCAAAACTCAGATGTTAAACCTGAAAGCAGAAATTCCCTGGGCAGAAGGGCTGTTGATCATTAATTGAGGCAGGTGAAATAGCTGGCTGATTTCTTCCCCTCACAACTTTTATTTCTTGTCTGTTCTGCCTGTTCCATTCAGTGCTGGATGGACATTACTCAGATCTGTTGCTGGATTTGTGCTCTATTACAGCCTGCAAGAACATGCAGCAAATTCCCCTAAGACTCCCGGCAGAGTTTTTCACTAGAAATGTTTTTAGAAATATCAATCTCAGGATATTTTCATGCAATTGTCAATGGCAGAAGAAATCTGAGTAAGATATTTGATAAGATTTTAAATTGAATTCTTTAAGATACCTTAATATATTCTTCATGCACAATATCACAGAAAAAAATTGTATTTCTCTGCTCCTGCTTCTCATCGGTGGTACCAAAACTTTGGTACATTTGTAAGTCCCTCTCTCACTTTCCTGAACACACACCCTGGTTTTATGAATTTATTTCAGTTTATTTTTAGCTCAGTTCCCTTTTACAAAGGAACTGACAGTTCTATCACGCAAACTGCTTCTTCAGATCAGCTTTATTTTTCAATCTGCGAGCGTTTTAGAAAGCCAAGTGTGAACCTTTCAGGTGTTTTTGTCTTTCCCCCTTCTCCTGACAAAAGTGAAGCCACGAAGGCCCTTTTGCCCATGGTACATTTTATTTATCCAGGTGGCTGTGCAGTCCAGGCTGCAGCCTGTGACAAATGCCCCTGTCATCTATTCAAATGACAGCAGTCCCGGGGCTGGTGGTGCTTTGCAGTTTGACAAGGTGTGCATAAAAGTGTCCCTTCCATCACCACCGAGTCCATGAATATGATTCTTTTTCAGTACAAAATATATACTTGAATGCCATTTCCAAAAGGCTTTTGAAATACAGTGATATTTGAGGAATTTGACAGTGGAGAATTTGCTTTTTATTGTGGGCAAAATAATATTTTTCTCTTCAGCATCCATAAAACATGGGACACTGAGGAACAGGGGGGTTGGTTACCTGACCTTGAAGCCAAATAATGTTGGTCTGGGATGTTATTCTGCTTGTTTTGCACCCTCTAAGGCCCTGAGTAGCTTCAGAAGAATTACATCCTTGAGATCAAAGGTTAACAACTTTAATTCTAAAATTATAAATCTTCTTTAGGGAGATTTTGCTTTTGGCTTTTACCTTAAAGAAAAACTTAAATTCCTTCACATAATGTAATACTAATTCTCTTTTATTCACAATGTTATTGCTTTATTTTTACAAGTATATTTTAGGATATTCACTGATCTAAGCCAGAAAAGGGTATTTTAAAGATAGAAAAGGGAACCACAATGAATTGAAGGGCATTGACTCTCACATATCTTTGATAATATTACCTTTTATCCCTTCTGCATTCATCTTTTATTCTCTGGTTCAACATGACTGGTAATGACGCAATTACCAGTGGAAAATGCAATACTTGAAAATATAGGGTTACAAAAATGGGTCCATTTAATGATTAGGTTAAAACTGATATAAAAAAAAATCAGTGTTTTAATATCCTGTAAGAGCAATTAAAATCTGTATTAACATTAGCCCTGGTAGAAAGAGTTTCAGAATTATTTCTCGACCACATTAATGAGCCTTTATTATGGAAACCCTGAGGTATTTTATATCTCACATGGAAGAATATAATTAGACACAAATTGATAGGCCTGTGCCTTGTACAAAATTAGAATTTATAGCAGCTGATTGTGAACCTGTTGTCTGCCTAGTTTTACCCCTAGCAAATGCATCTGCAAGCAGTGGAACTAATCCCCCAGAATAATCTGTAACCAATCTGCACGACACTTCCCATTTCCTGGGACACAAACCATCCCAGAGCCAGGCAGGTGCAATCCTTTCCCAGTTTTACTAAACACTATTGAACACCTAATGACCTTGACAAAATTACCTGCATTAGGGCTGGGAGTGCTCATCTCCATCTTTGTGATGACTCCGTGTAGCAAAGCAAGACTTGCAGTAATGAAGACCCATAAAAACTATCTCAGTGTGTTTTCCTAGCTCCCCTATTGCCCTGCATATTCTTTTTAATTGTGTTTAACAGCAGTTAAGTAATTTTGTGCTTATTATGGTGCGGTATTCAATTCAGCTTCCTTCCTGAGAATAAAAATAGTACGAGGCAATAATGCATTGTCTTACTTGTAGCTGAGTTATAGACAGAAGCAGAATTATGAATCTGCTAAAATAAAGTTCTTGAAGTGTCTGGAAAATACAAATTGCCTTTAGCTAAAAGGTCTAAAAGTACTCACAAGAGTTTATTTTGGGAGCTGTATGGTACAGCTAACAGGAAACACTGGATGATGGCAGATACAAATCTCAGCCTCTTCCTGATACAATGGTTTGTGGGGAAAATTATTCATGCTTGCCTTGAAAATATAACCCAAGAGTGACAGTGCTTCATAGCTCATTAACTTCTGTGATACTCTGAGAACAGAAGAATGAGTGTGGATAAAATGTTGTGTACAAAAATGGCCTCCACTGCTTTTTTCATCCTCTTTCTAAACTGTCAGGTCATGATCGAGATGTAAAGATTATGTTTAATATATGAATACTCTCCCTGCCCTGGAAAAAAAATCTGAATGTTGAATTATTAGCTATATAAGGTATAGGATCAGGAATTCAGCAGAAATTGCTTTCTGAAAACTCTGCCTTCAGAAGAAAAAACATTTTCTGATAAAATTCCATTCAGTTCAAATCTCCCTTGCTCAGGTTTGAGGTGCTGTTTCTTGCTTATTGTCTCCTTGACAGCACTATTAGCAAAAAAAAATACCGTCCTGAACTGTGTGGAATGAATTTGACATCCCAGCAAAGGCTCCAAAGGGGACCCAGATGCAACTGCAGGCAGTGTGGGGATGCTGCTCTGCAGCCTTGGAGAAGGTCACGAGAGAAATAATGCTGAGTGTCAGCTCCAGACACCTCCAGAAAGTATGGAAAACCCATTTGATCAGGTTCCTCTTTATTCTGTCATGTATTATCTGCAGGTTAGGGAGAGAGAGGGGGAGAGATGGCACATTACAGCTGTTGGACAGATGGGCAAATTAAGGGTGATATTTCTGTGTGCTACAGGGCTGTGCAGGCTGCCTCAACCTTTCTTGGCTGTTCAAATGTGCTTTTCATTACAGATCCTGATAAAAATCTTCATGTTTTTTGCCTAAAACACATTTTTTCCTTACCTTAGAGCATCACAAACCTTCCTCCTTTCACAAGCATTTCAAAGGAGGTTGTTCAGTGTCATGTTTAACGTGCTGTAAGTGGGAAGGCCTCAGAACAGCAGTGTTTATTTGGAAATAAGGATTTTTGCCTTTCTCTTGAGACAAAAGCACACAACACTCTGAGATTTGAGGTCCTGCTAGGAGGAAAGTGGCATTTTAATGGCATTAAGTGCTTCTCTTTTAGCAAGTCAGTGGTGAGTCCCCATTAATTAAAAAAAAAAAAGTGAATTTACAGACTAACATTATATATGTATTTCAAATGAACAGTGAAAATCCTATAAACATCTCTCAGACTTCTTTCTCTTCTGTTTGACTTTGTTAAAGCAGAATTCATATTTGACAGTAATCATAGGAGATAAGGTTGTCAAACCACTGGCATTACATTTCAGTTCATGCTTAGATAACTAAATATACATTTTTTCAGTTAATTTTGATTGCAATTTATTCTTTATGTCAAAAATGTGGAAAATTTGGGTATATGAACCAGTAAGTTTTCAAACCCAGCAGTATAAGAGTTTAAACATAGATTTTTACATATTTTTCAACTTTTCTCCTATGGGGGAACAGCAGGTTAAAATCAGTCCTTTGCCACTGAGCCCTAAATCTCAAACAATAAAGTTCTCTTTGCCCCAGAAAATGAGGGGGATTTAACATCCTAAAGCAAATTCTGGGACCTAATCCCCGCTATAGTCTATGGGATATTTCAGATAAAGAATAATATTAGAACAATACGTTCAGGCAATCACTCACTCTTGATCACACTCTAAAAGCCAAAAATTGACAGTGGGGTGCCAAGGCAGCTCACAGGACTATTGAGAGTTTTCTTGTTGTTATTGGTGTCTCCCTGGGATTTCTGGAGATGAAAAATAAAACATACACAATAATCTTCATAAGGTTTTCCATCCTGCTTGGAGCTCTCTAAACAATTCCGAGGTTGGATGGAACGTTCTGGTATAAGCTGCTTTTGCCTGACCATTGCTAATCAGAGTAATTCCTGTGCTGTAAGGAGTAAGAACAATTAACAGTGCTAACAATTAATCTCCTCAGCACAGCTGATGAAACAAAGTAGAATATTTATGAGAGATAAAGTAGATTTCCTCTTTCAATGTTTACCTTCATGTTTGCTCAAATAAACTCCTACTCCCTTAAGACATGGTGACATTTCTGACTAAACTGAAGCTATTGATCATGGAATTAAAGTTTATATCATGTCCAAATATTTTAAGATAGACTGGATTTCAATATTAAGTACAATTTAAGTCCAATAAGTAGATTACAAATATGGTTGTTTTTAATAAATCACCTAATACTAACAGCTCGATTTAACTAATATTTTTTAAATTTATCTGAAGATGTCTTTTGCTTAGCTTCTTTAATGACTGCTAACTTCATTTATCAAATAGACAGAAGATCCAAAATCATAAAATAAATCTGTCTTGTACTTCCAGGACTCAATATCTCATGATCATACCTGATGTGTCCATATCATGGAAAGAAAAGAATACTGCACAAAAATTAAATGGTTTCTTATTTATACAATGCCTTTTTTTTTTTTCTGGTTTGGATTACACATAATTTAATTTAAATTCCTGTTGTAGCAGTAACAGGCATACTAGCCATAAGAATAGTTAACTTTTTTTTCTTTCAGCTTCTGAAATGTCATATTCATTTTAATATTTGAATATTTACAAGTCCTAAATCATGAGACTTAAACTGCCCCCTGCCCTCAGAGCTTTTAGAGATTTCAGATGACATTCCCATTGATAATGACAACTGCTTTAATGCTGTAATGCAAACATTCTGTATGGTGTGTGTTGGCTTTGCTCCACATGAAATTTCAAGACACTCAAATGCTCTAAAATCAACGTGACACATATTGAGTGCATTGGAAGGAAGTCAAGTGACAAGCCTGAAAATGAAAAGAAATTGCTGAGCAGGTGTGCTCCCCAGGTCTTAGGGGGACTGGCTCTTCTCTCACATGTCTGTGTTACACAAAACTCAAAATATCCCTGTCAAAATTCCTCGGTAGCCAGCTTGGGAAATGGTAAATAAAGAGAAGGCTCAGCTGTGAACGAGTGGGATCTCAGGCGCTGGACTGGAGTAGAAAACAAATGGTTCAGATCCCAGTGCACTCCCAGCAAGCAGCTCCAAAGCCTGGATTTGATTTGTCTTGTGCTCATCAAGTCTCACATTCCTTCCTTAAGGCTGGTTTAGCTTTCTTTGCCTGCTTTCAGTTTTTCACCATCTCTTCCACAGCAGGAATTCCCACACAGGCCTTTCATACTGAGGTGCGACCTCTCAGCACCTCCTTCCAGCCAGAATTTCCATTTGTTCCCACCTGGTGTCACAGAGGAACAGGAAAACAGCTTCACACAGAGAACAAACTCAGGAAACTTTAATTCACTACCAAAACCAATGGCCAAAACTAACAAATTGTGGGGTGGGGTGAGGGTGCTCCTGCCACGCTGGCACAAACCAAATATCAACTTTCAGGCCAAGCATTTCAGCTATGCAGTGTCACCAGGATGGATTTGACAGCTGGATTTAAACAAAGAGCCCACCAGACTGGCAATTTCTTTTCCTTCCAGCACTTCTGGGTTCCAAAAGGGACTGAAATGTTTCAGTGGTCTGGTACCTAGCAAACAGACATGGTGCTTGTAAAACCACCTCTGTAACAAAATTGATGTATCTCAATCCTGGCTCTCAGGGTAAACCCAGAACTAATGTACTTCATACTGGATAAATATAAATAATGTCAGGTCATATATAGGTACGAGGGATGATATCCCCTGCTGATAGTAGTAGTATACAGAATTTTCTAGGCAAGGGAATGTTTTGCTGGAAATTTTGGAGAACAAAGAGCAGGTATTTTGGTAGGGAACAGTTCTTCCAGACACGGAGAGGACCAGGGCCTTCCAGAGTGTTTCACAGGGCACATTGCTGACTCTAGAGAAAATCCAGAATAGCAATTTCTTCTATCATCTCCCTTTCCATGATGTGCTGTTGCATTTCAAGTCCTTTCATAAGAAAATTGAAAGGCAGAGCTGTTGCAAAGGGGCTGGAACGTGCACTGGTCTCTGTCTGTGATGATCAGTGGGAACAGGGCAGCCAAAGATCCTCAGAGCTCCATTTTGAATTTTGGAATAGAGAAATGGGATTTCACTTTCAGAGGCAGAAGTGCCTAGATTCTCTCCAATCCTTATTAATTGCTGGTAGGTGCTTATAATCCAGCTTCAGTGTTTGCACAAAGGTTTTTTTTTGTCAAAATAGGACATGTAGCCCCCAGAGAGAAGCATCTTTGTACAGATGATGTCTTGCAGAGGTCTGTATGCAAATCCATAGAAGAATTTTAACCCAAAGAGGAGCATTAGTACTGTAATTATATGGAGTCAATTAAAAAATTCCTTATTTTGTGATAGTTCCAGAACAGCAAAAACAAGTTTGCCCCTAAAGCAACAAGGGAATTAAATGGAGGAATTCTCAGTAATTTACTTATCACTCAATGAGTTCAGATACCTGGACCAGTTCAAGTTAATTCAGTCATGGCTGTGGGAAAAATGCCTATTTATTACTCTGTCCCTATAGCTTTTGTGTGAAATGGTTTTTTTCTTTCTTTACACCTTATTAAAAGCCTTTCATCTCCTAAAATCAATGAAGCTATCATCTGGGAATTGTTTGGCTTAAGTTAGGGTTTCTTTATAAGTTTTGCACACAGTCTTTTGTGTGTTTCCTTCTTAAAATTCATTTCATTTGTTTTGCTCAGATAATATTTGACTCTTCAATTTTTTTACCTCTTCGACAGATGGACAGCCAGATTTATCTGTGCACATGTATAAACAGCCCTCTGCACACAACTAGACACCTGACCTGTGCAAAAAAGTATCATCTTTCCCATTCTGCCCATCAAATATCTGGTTTTTTCCATCTTCCCATTGTTCTCACTGGAAAATGCTCAGGATGGAGGATGGATGTCATGGCTGGGCAGTACATATAGGTGGGTTTAAGATCCACTTGTTTTCTTTCACTGCAAAAATTAATTCATATCTCCTACTCCTTGTATTCACTGATTTCTATAAAGCTTCCAGGACCTTTTGTCTTTGAGATGTCTTCTTTTCCAGCTTTTAATGTGGTTGATATTGATGAATAATTTCAGAATTATTTCAAGGACAGATCTGATAAAAACACTTATCTTGTTTTCTTAGAGAGATAAGATAAAAATATTAAACAAATACAGCAAGAAGCACTTATTTTTCCCCCAGTCTATTGTATCTTATGCATGCTGGCACTCCAAAGAACAACTGCATTAACATATTAAGTGTAAAGCCCAAGATAAACAAAAGCAGTAAAAAAGCTGAGACCAGAGCTTTTGCTGACGAAAGAAAAGAAGAAAGGTTTTTATAATATTTTGGAAAATTTTGGAAACATGAAAGCAGTCCATGCAGAGGACAGTAATTAAGTCAGTTGCTAATGAATATCTAATCAAATATTTAGAGAAGAGTGGAGAGTGTCTTGTGTTTGGAAAATCTCAAAGGGGAAACAAAACACAAAGAGATGGTGAGGGGATGAAAAAGGGAGCTGGGCCACCAAGTCAGTGGAGAAAGAGACACAACAGGTAATGAAAGGAAGTCCAATAATGGTTTAGAAAGAAGAAAAATAAAAGTAGATAATCAATGACACAAAAGTGTGTAGCAAAGCCTGTATATTTCAGGCATTTCCTCCCATTTTTGTTTATGTTTAAAAACCTTTCTAGATGTGTATGTACTATGCTTGAAACCCTTATGCATCAAGACATTTTGTTTTCCCAAAGCCTCAGGATGTCCTCTTTAATTCTGGTTAGTGGTTATTAACACTGACACCATTGTCATGCTAATTGAAAAGTCAAATTTTAAGCCTGAGTACTTAAAGAACCTTTGGCACTTTTGTATGTAATTCTCAAAAAAAATTGCTTGAGAAAACCAACAGTGTTGAAAACACTTTCATATTAGACATGATTAGAGAAAAATAAGTTGCTGTCTCTACTGAATTGATCTTTGTTCTTTCTGGTGATCTTTGCTGTGACTGTTTGTAGAAAGCTGTTCTTTAAATATAAAGTACACAAGTAAACATTAAGGAGAAACAGTAGCTTAAACATGAGGTAAGTTAAACAAGGGCAGTGCTGACTTTGACTCTGTACAGAAGGAAAAAATCCTGATGTCCTCCCCAGGATTTGACAGTCACATGCTGTTAGGTATTAGTTAAATCACTGGGGGGAAAAACATGTTTGTGTCTCATTAGCATCAAAGACAAAGCCTTGGTGTCCTCACTCACCCTCTGCTGGGCCCTACCTACAGTGGCTCTTTAGAACTCTGAATTATTGAGGGAACAGAGGAACAATTCTGAGTCAAGCCATAAAACACAGCCAAAATGCCTCGGGGTATAGAAATAACATAACAGGCTTTTTGAAGCTCAGAGCTTGAATTTGTAAACCCAAGTGAACCTTTTCTGATGCCACGTAGAGCAGGATCCTGGATCAGGAAGGTTGAGGATGTTTGGAGACACCTGAGTGTCTCCTTTGCACTGTTAGAGTCAATACATCTTCCCCTGCTTTTATTATTAGATAATTCTATCCACAGCAAGAAAAAGAAAGAAGCTGCAGACCTGTGCTGCAAACCAGACCTGTGAGGGCAGCACAGCAGATTCTGTCCTTAAGGCTGGGACAAAGAGTGTGAGACACTAAATCTTTTTAGGATTCCTGACTGCAGACCCCTGCCTGCTCCATTGTCAAACAAGTGTGTATCTAACACTAATGAAAATACAGCTTTCCCAATTTATTACCTTTCATTGCTTCTACTCTCCCACTGCCTTTAAAGCACCACATATCCAGCAGGCTGCAGCTCTTTAGTTCCTTTATGTTTGGTAATGCAGAGTCCCTTTACCTTTTTATTTCTCATAAATGTTATATTTGCTTCTATTTTCATTCTGTTGTAATCTGGATTTTACAGTGACTATAAAAGCCAGCGTGGAGTTCCATGAACACTTCCAGACAGCTTGTGGCTTTTTTTGTTGACAGAATGTGTGGTTATTACAAATGGGGATGTTCTAGGACCTCATTAATGATCAGTGAATACAAACTGAGAAAACCTCTTTTTTTCACCTTACTAAACCCCTCAGCAGATGAGATTTGCCTTTAGAGATTTTGATGGAGTGGATATTTTAGGGGGTTTCTATATATATATATCATTTTTGTATTCAAATAAGAAAAGACTCTGAAAGAAGAAATCATGTGTGAAGCAGAGAAAGGAGAATGGTTAATGAGAGAAAGGAGCAGGCACAAGGCAGTAGTGAGCAGAATAAGTGGATTTCTGTCAGAGGTTTTATAAGCACTGAGTTTCTGTGAGCAACCAGTGATTCTTATTGCAGTGGAGCTGATATACTGTCTGTTGTCATTATTAATAAAAAGAGTTATAAATTACTTGGCTGAAATACAGATCCTGTACTCCTAAAGTCAATGGGAGCACATGTCAATTCCTTAACACACCACAGTGACTAGTTCTGGATCCACAATGCAGAAAAGTTAATTTTTCTCCTGTTATTTTTGGAGAAAGACTGTGTGTACCCTATATGTCATTTAAACATTTTATGTCTTTAATTTGTCATACTCCGGTGTAGAGATGGGGTCAAAGAGGACATTTCACTTACTCTTTCTGCTGGTGTTCTTCCAGACACTCAGTGGAATAGCAGAATTTCATACTTTGTATTAATTATGGGTCCAGTTAGGCTGCTATTATCATTATGACATTCAAATAATATTTAAAATTATTACATCAATGTTATTTATAAGGTCAGGCATGTCACAGTTCTATTTTTATTAAAATTAAAGACACCACTGCTGTAGGGTAATAAGCCTTTAGATTGCTTATTGTCATTTAAGGGCACACATAATTGTGGTCTATGGTACTTAAACTGGAAATATTATCTTCATGTTTGGATTAGAAAAATGCTTTCTGATTACTATAAATATTTCCAAATCTATAATACTTCACCATTAGCTGGAGATATTTGGGTTTGTCTTGTTAGGTATCTATTGCACAGCTCTTCTGTCTGCTGGTGCCAAGAGCTGCACTTTTGGAACATCTTTTATTTAATTTTCTTCTAACATATAATTATGGTAAATAATTTTTAGAAGCTTATAGTCACAGGCTGTGTTCATGACAAAAATGGGAATTTTGTTTTCTAGTCCTTCATTTTCAAGAGGTGCTAATTCTGCTACAGACTTATTTAGACACCAATTTTGCTCCTGAAGGAGCTTTGTGTAATTGCACTGTTTCATCCAGTTATGGGAAGTGTCTGATGGAAGAACTGATCATTGCACCACATAAAAATCAGTTTGGAAGTTTTGTCAGTACTCTTGGACTGACCAAATTGTACATACAGAGGATGAATATACAAAAAAAATCAAAAGTTTTATTGATTCCACTGCTCTTAAACAAATGAATAATCTATTCCTTTAATTATATCAACAAAATAGACTCAGGGTGTGTTTGTACCGATGCTTAAAACCAAATAGCATGGCTGTGAATACCTGAATTTACTGCTCTTTACTAGAAAACACTCCAGCTCAATTCAATGGCTCTAGTTTAGGATTTCAAGTCTAAGAAATGTAAGTTATTTACAAAGGCTGTAAAAGCAGCTGAAAGCAAAATTCAGTGACATCTCAGAGCAGAGCTTGTCTTGAAAGGCTCCTGTTGCCTCCAAGAATAGGATCACTGATAAATGTGGGGTTGGCTCTCCTTACTGCAGCTCAAGTATGAGGTCATGATGACACTTGGGTCACCCAGGGCACAGAGAAAATTTCCTTTCTCTTTAATATCCAACTGTGAAGCAGTTGCTGGGATTGAGGCTAAGACAGATGGGCCACCGAGGAAAGAGGATGTGCAAGCACAGGTACTCCTGAAAACTGCAGCCTGGGATCCACTGTCACATGGGCTGTGCAATAAATTGAAACTAGATTTTTTTGTATATTTGCTTTTACCTTTTGCTACATATTTTCCAATTTCAATTCATTTAGTGGGCTGTCATTAGAGTAGTTTATTCTTAATCACTTGGTTTTGTTCCCATCACAGGTGTGTGCTGCTTTTCAACGTGGTTGCTGATTTACAAGCACTAAGCAAGTTTTCAAATGAAAAAAAAAAAAAAAAAGAAAAGCCCCAAACCACACCAAATTGCTTTTCAACAATGGGTTGCTTTTCTACATCTTCTAATTTAATGTTTGAGCAAAGTTGCAATCAGAAAATGGAATTACTATCCCGAACTGAGAAAGATAAAATCAATACTTGTAACAGTTATTGCTAACCATGTAGTGCTTATAGATTTAAATATAGAAACAGTTTATTCTGTGGTATTTACCAGTGTCAGAGCCAAGAGACTTCCACAAGCAGGAAAACAGTGGGTGACTGACAATAAAACCACAGATACCTGATGTTTTGTAATATTGTGGATGTGGTTGAACAAGGAATTTAATTGTAAAATACAGAAATAAAAACGTAAGTACAAATAAAAATAAAAAGCTCCTTCTAATTTTTCTGTGCTTGGTTCCCTAATGGAGCTTTAACCTATAAACACTGAATCCAGTCACTGTAGCTCAAGGTATACAACTGTTGTTCAAACTTTTATATGGCTTAATGCAATAATAACAGGAAGAGCATTTCCTGAGTAGAGCAGAGGCTCAGTCTGGAACATCTGTAAATCCAAATGCATTTTGCTAAAAATGGGCTTGCTTGATTTTTAAAAGCATATGGTTAAAAAGCAGCTATTGCATCCTGCATTGCATAAAAATGCAAATATGATGTGCTGAATACAGTAGGTAAAATCCTGGCAGAGCTTTCACTGACTTCATCAGTTTTGATGTTGAGAATTTTGTTAGTGGCTCTAATCAGATGATTCACATTATTGCTCACTGTAGCAATAACACAGAGTGCAGGAGATAACCAAATCTGGCATAGAGGCAAGCTATATTTACTGCTGGTATGTCTCTGCTTTTAGCACTTTGCTGTAATGGCTTGATCATTAGGTCATAATGATTTGAATTAAAAAAATCCCTGTAAACAGCTTTATGTGCAGCTTTCAGTACAATTTAAGTGACAGTGCCAAACTCGAGGGGTTTGTCACAGACAGGAGAAAACTTCCTGTAAACAATTACGAGTTTCACAGATAAAAGGATGATTAAACTCTGCTTCTCTCTCTCCGGAATTATTTTCCTGCAAAAGGAACCACCTCCTCTCAGCATTACAAATTCTGGGAAAGGTGATGTAGGCTCTCTGTTGGATCCATCACCAGCCAGTCAGCCAGCACTGCCCACCTTGGCTCCCTGTGGGAGCTCCCTGCTGCTCCTGTTCCATGGGAAGCAGCCAATTAGAAGCAGATAAAAGGGAAAATTTTCCAGCAGGCAAGTATCACAAACCTGCCTAACCAGGAGGTAAATCTTCAGAGAGGAAGAAAATTCCTCCTTGAGTCTGAGAACTCTTTTATCATGCTGAAGTTCATAGCCTGGAAAGCTCTCCTAGGACTAGACACGGGCTGGCACGGTGTTTGATACCACTACATCACCATAGGAACATGGATATTGGTCTTAATCACAAAAGATTCATGTTTTCGACTACTGTCCAATCTGTTCAGTGAAATATCTGCCCAGAGATCCCTGTTTGGTAGTTTACTGATATTTTATAAGAAGGGAAAATACAGATGTAAGAAAAAGAAATTAATATTTGGAACATGAGCACTTTTGATAAGTGAATAAATAACTAGCTCCTGGAGTTTTTTCAGAAAAACAAATTAACTGAATGCAAATACATTACAAATTGTATCAAGGGTGCAAATACCAAGAGAGTTAAAATGAAATTCCACATGAGAAACAAAAGAAGCAAGCTTCATGGAAACAAAAATGTCTTATCTGCTATAGATAGACATCTAATCTGCAAAACAGTGCTCATGGTCCAAACCCTCCTGACACCTCGCAGGTGGAGTGTTCTTTGAGAGGAGCAGATAATCATCTCTGCTTTTATCTGGGTGCTGCAGTGGTGCCCCAGAGCCACGCTGAAAGTTTACAGAGCACAAGTGAACTTTCTGCTGGCATGATCCGTTTGAAAGCAGCTCGTGTTACCTTTGATATTTCTGTCTGTAGTGTTGGTGCAGAGCGATGAAGCAGCAGATGCACGTTTTGTTTTCCAGTAGTTCTTTCATTATTATTCAGCTAAGCAGTGCACAGTGCAGGCAGGTTGAGATTATGCCCTTAATGACAACAAAACCACCAAAGAATTGGTCTCAAATAGTTTCAAATCAAGTTTTGAGACTATTTAAATGAGTAGGCATGATGTGTTTTCAAGCAAAGCCATCAATGTAAATAGACAAATTCAAATGGAAAATTTAATCCTATTTATGTTGATTTTAGTGTTTGATTAAGAATTTACATAAAATTAGGATATTCACCTTAATGGGACTGATTTTGTCATTATTGATTAAAAAAAAAAAAGGAGTTGAATAAAATATTTTCTTGATATTGGGTAGAATTTTGTATACAAGAAAATAAAGACCAACATTAAATACAACCTGAGGCATTGACCAGTGCATAAATATATACAAATGTCTTTGTTGCTATGGGAATCAGTAAATTGATCTCTGGTGTTCAATATTTCTTAGAGTTCATATTTTAGAAATAAGAAAAAATAATCCTAGGAATACCTAGAAATAGTAAAGCAATAAAATACACAAGTTAAATGAGAAAAAATTAATATATTCCTGGATGAGTCTTTGAAATGGGAGTTAAGAATAGTGTAACATTTGACATTAAAATTGCATGATGAATTAGGTTAATTAACTGGAAAAGTTAATAATCTCCAGAGCCCTATAGCTTTTGAAAAGGAAGATGACAAAGAGTATCTCAAAACCAGTAAAATTCCTTATTCATGCAGATGTCTCATTGCAGCCATGGAGAGGTCTGTGGTTGGGCTGGTTTTCCAATACTGTGATTATTATTATTATTATTATTATTATTATTATTATTATTATTATTATTATTATAGAAATCTCTCACCTACTTGTCAGTTCAGATTTTAACATGCAGTTTGATCACAGTTTTGTGTTCTCCTCGTCCCAGAAATATACATCAATTTTGCAATGAACCTTACTAATTTCTGAGTTTTACAGCTTAATGTGTGCTGATATTTTTAGCACGTTGTTTTGTCATAAGAAATACAATGTGTTGTGTATCTACTTTTATGAATAAATTTGTTTTCGAATGCTGAAGGAACCTTAGAAATCACATAAAACTTGGTGAAACAAATATATTACCTCCTGTCCTCACAGTGGAATGGAGAATTAGAACCATAACTTTTTCTGACCTGAAAGATTTAAAAAAAAAATTATTGTTGAGGCCTCAGTGTGGTTATTTCAAATGGAAACATTAATTTTATTTCTAAAAAAAAAAAAAATAAAAAGCAATAAAATAACCATTTACTTCAGTTTTCAATGCAATCTTAGTAAGGATCATAATGCCAGTCTTTGACTTCAGATGAGGAAAGAATTTGGGCAGTGATGAGGATGTGGAGTAATGAATACAAACACTTAGCCTGGCAAAATAATATCAGCAATATTTGAGGGGAGTTCTGTGTTCCATCCTGCTCTGGATGTACATTCATTTTCTCGTCCCTTACCTGCAGCAGCTGACAGGCCAAGCCACACTGGCACAGCATTTTAGCAGGAATGACACAAATTGGATTTGCTGGCTGTCACCGAGCCTGCTGCAGTCAGCACGTTCCCCTGCAATGAGATTCACAGGACAAATCCAAACTGGGCAGCTGTCCTTGGCACACACGGGGCTCCTGCACATGGCTCCTGTCTCTTGGTGCCCAGGTGAGTGAGGGATTTTGGGGAGGTGAACAAGGCAGGTGAATGGGCAGAGAGACTCCACTGTCCCCTTTTGGGGGATGCCACAGCAGCCAGCAGGCCTGGGTCACCTCACAGCAGAGAGGCTTTTGTGCCACGCAG
Source organism: Vidua macroura (assembly GCF_024509145.1). NCBI lineage: Eukaryota > Metazoa > Chordata > Aves > Passeriformes > Viduidae > Vidua > Vidua macroura. The sequence continues at coordinate 17,807,907 of NC_071584.1, read as the reverse complement.
TCCATGGATCCTCTTGCCCTCCTGATCCTCCACGATGGAAGGAGTTCTCTGCATTCTCCTTTCTGGTGGGCTGCCCTTGGCCAGTGACAGACGCCCACCCAGCTGCTCCCACACTGCCTCTCCTCCACAGCACAGAAGGAAATACCACAAAGTAGCTTTGTAGTCAAGAAGAGCACAAGGAGATCACTTACCAGTAACCACCACAAAGTCCCTGGTGTGGGTGCAGGGAAGTGTCTGTTCCTTCACACTCCCTCCATGGGCTGCAGGGAGATCTCTCTGCTCCAGACATGGAGCACCTTCTTCTCCTCCTTCTCCCCAGGGCTGTTTCACACACTCTGCCTCTCACACCTCTCTGTCAGGCACTGTTTCATCCTCCCTCAGAGTCATTTTCACGGAGTTTTCCTGCTGCAGCTGTGCCCTGAGTGTGGAGGGGCCATTGCAGAGCAGGATGGAACCATCTGGAACTGTGTCCAGCACTGAGCACCCCAGGCTCTCCTCAGGGGAGCCTGCAGACCCCACTCTGCCAAAACCAGACCCCCAGAGCCAAAACCACCTTCCACTGGCACCAGACCTTGTCTGTGCTCCTGGCAGAGCTGGCACCTGCTGCCCAAGTTCTGCTGGAGGTGCAGAGGGTCAGGGGGCTGCTGGGGGGGCTGTCCGTGAGGAACTGCCCTGGACCTTCAGCCATTGGTGACTTCACAGCTGATGGGCCACAAACCAAACCTAAATAACAGGGCAAAGAATCACAGAATCACAGTCACAGAATCACACAGTCACAGAATCACACAGTTACACAATCACACCATCACAGAGTCACAGAATCACACAATCAGTCACAGAATCACACAGTCTATAATCACACATTCACAGAGTCACAGAATCACACACAGTTACACAATCACACCATCAGTCACAGAACCACAGAATCACACAGTCACAGAATCACACAGCCACAGAATCACACAATCACAGAATCACAGAATCACACAATCAGTCACAGAATCACACAGTTTATAATCACACAATCACAAAGTCAAAAAATCACAGGGTTACACAATCACAATCACACAATCACACAATATGCTGAATTGGATGGGGCCCATGAGGATCATCCAGTCCTACTTCTGTCCCTGCAACCCCAACAACCCCACCCTGGGCATCCCTGGCAGTGCTCTCCAAAGGCTCCTGGAGCCCTGAATCCTTGAAGCCGTGCCCTGGAGAGCCTGGGCAGTGCCTCCACCCTCTGGGGGAAGAACCTTTTGCTAAAATCTACCCCAAACCTTTCCTGACAAAACTCCGACTGTGGGGCTGCTGGATACCGTTCCAGGGTGACCAGAGAGCCTTTGGCCTCTTTCATTAAATGTAAATTGACTCAAAAGCTCTCTGAGCAAAGCAGCTCCGTTCTTGGCAGGCCATGATTTGTCTCAGCTGTTATTGAATCCCTGGCCCTCGGCTAGAATAATTATCATCTCAGGATGATTTTTAACAAAAGGAAGAATATAAGTACTATTACAGGAAATGTAATACATCAAGGGCCCTGTCTTGCTGAAACTGCAGAAGAAATTAGGACCAGGTACTTTCCTGTGCTAATAAATACTGTAATTAAATAGAGTTTTCTAGTTGGGAATTTCAGAGGGGAAAGTTTAAATTTATTTTGGGTTTATGTATGCTATGTGGGAAAAAAAGAGCACTAGCCCTATGCATTGCAGTAGTCACATATTTTTACTTTGAAGGTTTTTTAAAAAAATCATTGAGGTTTTATAGTGACATGAGTAATACCATTATAAACTTCTTTGTGAAAACTAAGTACTTTTGAAAGAACAGAAGGGAGAACGTAAGCACGTATTAATATTGATGTTTTACTCAAATCTATTTTTGTTAGCAAGTCATAAGAAATGAATTGCTGTGAACCATTGGAAGTTCCAAACACTAGTGAGCAAGTAGGTTATTAATTGTATTTATTGGGGTGGAGAGATATTATGGGCAACAGAGAACAAAGGGTTTCATCCATAAAGAATGCATTGAGCTGCCTCCAGAGTGATTTAGTTAATTGATCTAAAAGAAGGTTGATTCATGATTAGCAAAAGGACAAATAAATCTCAATTTAAAGCTCTCAGAATGCATTCGCTCAATAAACTGCATCAAGAAACACAACTAAAACACCTGTTAAGAAAGTTGAAGTCCTTTTCTACTTGATGGAAGCAAACATTGAAATGCTTTTACTTTCCTTTTTTTTTAATTTGAAACTGATTTATTTGCATGGACTTTTAATTCTAGCTACACAAAGTATTCACCTGTTGTGTTTGTGTGGAGAAAATAATCTTTATTCTTACATTGCCTTGCAGGTGTGGGTTTAGCAGGCTGCCCAAGCCCCCAAGGACCACGCAAGGATCTCTCAGCCTGGCATGCCAGATTTGGGGAAAGGTCTTTGGCAGGTTTTCTAATTGCAGAAAATATCATATGGTGGAGCTGTAACAAAATGTAAATGATCTAACAGCAGGTCCTTGCTGGAGCGGCTCAGAGTTGTCTCTTTCTCCTTCCCTGCCCTTTCAGGCACTCTCTGAGTCCTTCAACAAGGAGAGTGAAGGTTCCAGATGTCCCACCTTTGTCAATGTGCCCCCTTGCCCTGTGTGCTCACACACCAGGGACGTGGGACCTTCCTCACAGCAGCTCTTGGAGCAGAATCCCTCACCCAGGAATGGAACCAAGGAGGGAGAGGCCCCAGAGCATTGTGCACTGGAGGATTCTTTTCACTGGGGCCTCTAGAAAAACAGCAGCAGGCAAGAGGCAGACACTGGAGCAGCAGCAGACTGAGACATGTCCTTAAACACATTTCTCAGTGCCTTTAATGAGGGTCTGTGCAGCCAGAGAAGGGCACAGCTCCTTTAATTCCCCCTGAGGCTGACGCTCCTTCTCTTCTGCCATTGCTCTCTACTTATCTAATTTTTCATTTGCTGAGTGATGCTCTTGTGACATCAAGAACATGGTTTCCTTTCTGGATACTTTGACAACAGATTTTTTAAGTTTCCACCTGGAATTTGAACTGCTTAAATTACACAAATCCATAGTCAACCCCTATTTTGATGGACAGAAACCTGTTTTCTTTCATGCAAACTGCCTGTAAACACTTTGAGAAAGGAATTGAGGATATCCAAGAGGAAAACTCAAAATAAAAATATTTCTATTTATACAGAGAAATGGTTGCTTATGTTTTGAGGGTCTTGCCAGAGAGTAGGATTGAAAATGGAATTTCCTAGGGTTTAAATTGTCTATTGCCTGATGGTGGAGAAATTGCCTTATCTATTTTCAAAATGTGATTGTGTCACTATTCCTGAGGTAAGGATGGATGCAGGCTGGAATGATGTGCCAAGGCAATAGAAATAATAAGGAATTATAATTATAAGGCATACTCTAAATAAAGCTACCTGCAGGAACCCTTTGGAGGGGTTTAGCAAGTCCTGTTTGCAGAATCATACACTCTCTTGTGTCCTTTAAACTAATTTTTGCCAATTAAGGTTATTAAATTCATTAATTCATTAAATTTTAATCTAAGTAAATCTGCTGAAGAGTCTTGATCTTCAAATTCTTAAATTACTTGCAGTCCAAACAGAAATGGGATGGCACATCCTACACTACATGGAGGACTATATCAGAGGATTTAGAGTGTATATCAGGCATCTGTTTAGTTTAATTACGTTCCTTAAGAGCTGTGTCCCTTGCATAAATTCACCAGTTGCACCAGGGTGTGTTGGACCCGATCTCATCATGGGATTGACTTTTCTCCTGAAGGGAAACAGTGCCACCTCCAGCCTCAGCTGCTCCTTTTGAAAAGAGGAAGCTGTTACTCCATTCCAAGGCATTACAGAAAACTGCTGGGTTTGAAAATAATCCAGTGTTTATATTTTTCATAAGTTGTATATAAAATAGCCCTTGGAATAACTGCTGACACATCCTTATAGCATTTTTTAAAGTAATCAGATGCCGTTTTGACAGTATTAATGCTTAGTTCATTAAGCCTAATGATAGAGAAAAGCAATCGATATTTAACACTGGTTAATTTTCATTTGAAATTACACAAAAAGTCAAGGATCTACAGCTGTAATTACTTCACAGGAAAACTGAAAAGAGCTATGTCATTTTCTTGACTTTATTTAAAAAGACCTTTATTGAAAGAGCTACTAAAAGGAAGGTAATAGCATTTTACATTCCTTTATCCTGTACCCAAGGGATAACTTTTCCTGTTCACCAGTAATTCTGATAATGTTAACAAGCCCTGTGGAAGACTATCATATAACTTGCTGTTCTGGTACAACAATAACCTTCAGCCACTTTTGGAAATGTGCTGTGGGTTGACAAGTATTCAATCATAATGTATTAACAGAATGAAAAAAAAGATATATATACACACTTGCTATCCTAATTAAATATAGCTGGGGACTGTGCTACGTGCTGGCTTCGTGTGGCACTATCACAGCTATCAAAATATCCGAGGTATTAATGCACTCCAGGGGCAGGGAGGCAGCTCCCAGTGAACTCACTGAAAATGAGGACTCAGGCATTTCCATTCCCTCTGCAACCTGTGTGCTTTAATCAATGCAACAACTCCTTAAGATCAATCCAGACAGCACAGGAGGTTACTCAGCCCTGTGCCTTCCCCAGCACCTCTGTCCAGAGCCCTTCCAGAACTCATCTGAGAGGATGGTGCCTCTCTAACTCCTGTCCCAACACAGAGTCCAGTCTTCTGAGCAGCATGCTGAGCCTAAGGAAAAAATTTTGATATCTTTAAATGCCATGTAAAGGATGGCAAAATAATAAGGGGGGTTTTAAACACTTTTAATTATTAAAGAATAAATTTTAAGAGAATGAACACATGTTAAAAAATAAAGTTATCACATTTTTGAATGATAATTAGATGATAATTTCATGTTGAGAGTCATTTACCTGGCAATATAAATAAGGCCTGAGGAGTATACTTGGTAAAGGTGAGATGGCTCAATTGTGCAAAATTAAGTGTTTATAATACGTGTGCTAGAGTAGAGAATATGATTTCTAAAGTAAACTTGGCCAAATGAATTCTGGAGAAGTTTGAAAATTATTTTCTGGTTAGATGTGATCAAATAATGGATTTCTTACATTAAAAAAAAAAAAAAAAATTCCTTTTGGCAGCAAGCCAGTAATTAACATCAAGAAATGCTGCTCTTGGTAGATTATTTGAATTATTGGAATGAGCCAGAGGAAACATGGCTCAGAAGAGAACACACCAAAGCATTCCAACAGGAAATGAACCATTCCCATTATGCTGCTATTGGCTGATAAAGTTCCACCACAGAGATGAAAATACCTTTAGGAAATGGTTTATGCATTAAAGCACCTTTGTGCTGTGGGGAGAGGAGGGAATTTTTCCCCTTCAACTGCCAAATAAATGCCCTTAAATCATTTCACCCCTACCTTCTCTGTTGTCCTAAGCCTGCTACTGTGCACCTGGAAACCCCTGTGGGAAGTGACTGCAGGTGATTTCAGCAGAGCTCACCTTTTGGGACACCCAAAAATCAGAGTGAAGTCATTGGTCACTAAAGACGGTGATCTTCACAGGGACTCTCTGGGTGGTAAAACAGGAATGAAAAAAACCTTTTTTTAAATTTTTTGTTTTAATTATTTTCATGGTTAAATGGTTCCAATGCATAAAAATAATGCTTTGGAATGAAGAGAGCAGCTGAAGTTTGTGTAAACCTGGAAAACTGATGACAGAAAAAGACTTTCCCTTCTCTCCAGAGCAATTCACGACCTGCTCTCACACCTATCCATGATAAATGTGTACACTCCTAGAGGAGCTGAGCTGCTCAAAGCCACAATTAGCTTTCTGTGCAGTTCTCACGGTAGAAGCCAGGATGGTCATCACCTCAGTTCCCCCAAACACAATGAAAAACTGAATTAAAAAATCAGCCCTCACGTACTGTCTGCAGTTAAAAACCTGGTTGATGTGGCAGTAACTTGAATTTCCTACATTGATTATATCCACACATTAAAGCCATGTTTCAAATGCTTATTCACTGTATTCTGCTTTTCCACTAATACCTGATCTTCCCAGTGGGAAATGCATGATCTACAAGGCAGCAGGTCAGTGGGGAATGATGAAGGGCATAATTACTTCCCCCACTTAGCATCACACTACCAATTAGAGGCAGCTTCTGGGAAAGCCTAAAGCCCAAAGGGCAGAAAGGGAAGAAGTTCCTTAGGAGGATTTGAGTTTGCCATGGGAGAAATATATGAGGAAAGCCCGCTGATGAGGTGAGTGCTGAACTGTGCAGCTGTCGGAGAATAACTTTATTAAATTAGGATGGAGGTGTTTAAAATGTCTGGTGTTAAGTTGTTATGAGGTAGCAATTCCTTGATGATTTATAGTGTTTCCAGTGAAGTGACTTCCAATGTATTTTCTGGTGCTGTCTCAGTGATTTTAAGGTCTGAGAGGTGGTTTTTGCCATGATATCTACAGTGTATTTTTTTTTACTTGTTCTTTATTTGTTTTAAAGTTTCAGATATCTTAAAGCCCCCTGAGCATTAAAGCAAGAGGTGTGTTTAATGTGGTTGTTCAGCTGGCAACTGCATCAAATTTAGTTTTGTCTTCCCAAATTCACATGGAAATCTGAGGTGTTATACTCTATCAGAAATGGCTATTAATAAACATTAGCTAGTTTGATGATTATGAATAGTGTCACCAAGCAATTAAAATTTAATTGAGCATTAAATAAAGTCCATTTACTGTACAGTATTGCCGTTTGAGTTTGAAAAACAACCTTAACAACGATTTTTTTTAACGAAGCATTAATTGGCTTGTAGTTTCTGGTTTAAAAACAAAGGAAGGTATTTTCTGTGGAAGCTCAGGGAGATTATTAAAAGAAGGATGAGGTTAGTTTAGGCACTTTGGGACTCATTTTCTGTTCTCCACTGTAGATTTAGTTTTAAGCTTTTCCCCTGTTTTGCACACCTGAGGATGAGGAGTGAAAATGAAGCTGGCAGGCCTCAGCATTGCAGTTCAAACCTTACATGCTTCACTCCTTGTTTGAGCTGTCCTCAAAAAATAAACTGGTTCTTAAATTTTTCATAGACGTTATCTAAGTCACAACTTGGCTTCTAAATTGTGAAGTGGCCACACATGGGGGTGGACTGGTACAAAGTGCACGACCATAGCAAAAATAAACATTCCTCTCCATGGTGTTTGTTGTGATGATGCCTTAGGATTTGAGCTTTTCTATTTTTCATCTATTAGTAATCCTGCAGTTCTTTAGTGAATAACTCTAAACTCCATGTGCAGTGTGAGCTGCTGCTGTCCCATTCTGGGCAGACACAACAATTCCTCTGCAGGCCTGGCAATCAAAGACACCTCACTGCCTCAGGCCCCAGAAATGTAAACAAAAGTGAGTTGTAGGGGGAGCAAACTTGTGGTAAATTATTTCATTACCTGAAGCTGTAATTGGAAGATGAACCCCAATATGCAAATGGACCAAACTTATAAAAGTATGAAGACCTGTGGTCCATTTTGGGTGTAGCCCCTGGGGATCTTCCTCTGCCCCAAATGTACCTGAAGGCCCTTCAAGAAATGTAACTGCTTTTATTCCCTTAATTTCATCTGGCCTCTGTGCTTAGGTGATCCCCAAAGGCATCAGTGGGAGCACCTCTTTGGCTTTGCAGAGAAGCAATGAGCTGCACCCTGGTGCCACTGTGACCTCTCCTGTCTCCATCTTCCATCTCTGTAAAACTCCCAGGGCTGATGCATTTGTTTGGGGAGATATTTGCCACAGTGAAGGTGGACAGGCTCTTTCACCCTGAAAACTTGAGGGGTTTAAATAAAACCTCCAAGGCATACATAAACCTAAAATCTCTGCTATTTAGGATATCTGCCAGCTGGCTTTCAAGGAGCATTTCTTTTGTAAAGCATCTCTTGGAATATGCAATAGGATTGGCTTCCTTGAAAGCCGCTAACTGGCCTTTTCTCCTTGACTATCCTGTTTCCAATACATTCCCTTCCTGCACAATAAATGTTTACTGAGTTGACTAGTAGGGTAGCAAAACTTAAATTGTCATAATATTGATTAAACCATCCTCATTTTCTCCACTGTTGGAGGAAATAGCATACTCTTACTGCTACTGACTTTATTCTGTGAGCAGATAAACTCCAAGGCAAGGTTTGGATTGCACATTAATTGACTTTTCTCTTGTAATAGATGTTATGGCATCTCTACAGAGCTTTACACACAGCAGTCCCTTCCTGCAGCATATTTCAGAGGGGAGACTGCTGGGCTCTTGCAGACATGTATTGACTGCATTGGGCCTCACAATCAGTAAATTCTTGTTTTCCTTCTTGAAGGAACACAATAATGCATTCTGGCACAATCCCCTCAGTTACTCTTTTTAGGTGTAATACGTGACTATTTCAAATTTTCCCTTGAAACTTGAATTAGTTCTGCTCTGTAGTTGAAAGATCTTAAGTAAATTGGATGCATTCTACTGATTGCAGCAATATTCTTATCTGATGATGCTGGATGGAGCATCTTGCACCACTATGGGCTGTTTGAGATATTGGAAGGGACTTCTGTGCAGCTGCCAAGCCATTCTGTTCACTTTTTAATTACTTTTCTGAGCGGAAATTACATATCTTTTCCTTTTTCCCAGAGTATGTTTAATATTTGTTTTATGATAGCTGAATAAACTGGGTATTCTCTCTGCTTCTAAAGGTTATTAACATTGTTTGAGATGTATTACTATCCTAATTGCATTCTTTCATCTCTTCAATATTTATTTTTCTGAAACTCATTGGAGTGAAGGTCCCCATTCCATTGAGTCAGGTGTCCTTATTTTTACTGTGAGCACTTTGCAGACCAGGGCAGAGTCCTCAGGGTCAGGGATTGATCAAGCATTGAGGTTGCCAAAGCTCCAAGAAATGTGCAACTGATGCAAAGGAGGGTGAGAAAGGAGGATGTGGGTGTGATGGGACCTTGAGGAGCACCTGGGCAGAGCCTTTTTTTTCAAATGAGCTCCCAAAGAAAGATTTGTAAATTAAAGCAAGCAACCAAGGAATAACAGCTTTCCTTTTGAAGCATGAACTGGCATAATTAGTTTTTAGAAGACAATAGGCAGGACAAAAACCTCTGAGGATATTTTACTTTTCTCTTTTTTGTTCTCAGTTAGCCAGATGCTACAAATATAGTTGTTCATAAGTTTTAGAAATCAACTGATTGTGGTATTTTCAGCTTTCATCTTTAAAGTTCATTTGTCAATAAATGTAACCTTGAGCTGCTTTGTACTGTTCATTCTCTCAGCTGACTCCCAAAAGAGGTAACTCATGGTACCACAGATTTCTTAGGAAACTCTGCTCCAGGTACAGATAATGGTGGTTGTGGTGTTTTCCCAAGGACAGCTGGGATTTCATCTCAGTTTTGGAACTGTCAAATTTCTCTTCTATTCTTTTGTCCTGGTGGCTTTTTCATACAGAGAATTTAAAACTGTTTTTAACCAATATTATCAGTTTGAAAAATTCCATGAAAATTAATTGAAGATTTTTGAAGACAATTTAAATTAATATTAGCTTAATACGAGAAGCTTCATTTTGGATGGCTTTTTCAGAATAGCATGAGGAATGGCTGGGGTGTTTCTGGGCTTTTAGCAACACAAAGATAAGCTTTTGATGAGTTATCAGTCACATTTGACTAATCAGGTCTGAGGAATGAGAAAGGACATGGGAGTGGTGAGAGACTTCTCTGAGTTGGTAATCTGTTGGCTGGTAATTGGTAATGGTTGGTAATCTGTTGTTCAAAAATAAATACATTTTTTGAATATACAAAATTGCACTTGATATTGATTTTTTTGTTTCCCTGTGAAGCCCAGCCTTAAATCATCTACCCAAGCTTCTGATAAAAGAAATAATGCTCAAAATGAATGGTTACTTTGGGTAGTCGATTCCAAATTTTTAAAATGAACTGTATGTTGTAACGACTTTCATATAATGTATTGATAGAAAATTAATCAAGTTTATGTCCCCTGTCAGTACTCAGCCATAATGAATGACAGGCTCTCGTGGTGCCAGACCATCCAAGAAATTATTTGTTATAGGCTTTGTCAGAAATCTGCTGACATTCAGTGAGTTCTTGACTATGGCTCAGATATGAAATTCCAGTTTTGTGTCATATATGCATGAGTTCTTCTTTCAGGCTGTTTTGGCTTTCTGCAGCTGTTAAAAGGTCAGAGGTAATCAGATAAGCCAGTAGGATGCTATCTGTCATTATAATTGACTTGAGCCATCATACAGAGGAAATCATGCTGAATAACAACACTGACATTTAAAGTGATGGTGTAGTGGTTGTATTATTACAAATGTAGCCCATGTTTAGTTACAGCAGATCCTAAAATTTCTTCTGTGCAGAATCAAGTGCTGGAAGGTATTAAATTTTTATGTCTGCTTATCTGAGAAGCATCTCAGCTCTCCAGAAATTACGTTCCCAGAATGATGTGATTTGGTTAATTCAGTTTTGAGATGTTGCCGTGCACAATTTATTTTATTTTCAGATGCATAATGGAAATATTAGTAAAATGTAACTTTTGCAGCTGGCATTTTGAATGTTTCTGCCAGTGAAAAATATTAATAAAGCAGTCAAAACTTGTTTTCCACAACACTGTTGAATGTTTGTCATATGTCTAATTGAGTTAACTCCAGGTATTCATATCTCCTGCTCTCTGGTGAGCACATTTAGAATTTATGAAGTAAATATTCAGGGTTCTTGATAGTGATTCTGTATTTTCTCCTCCAGAGCAAAGTGAGTGTGTACAAAATGTCATGTGTACCTGTATTTTAGCTGCAGAGACACTCTCTATTATTATTATTTAATATTGTTATATAAATTTCAGTCCAGAGAAGTACAGGTGAAAAGTATTTGCAAAAACCACATGAGAAAAATCCCTGAATTTCCTTTTAACATTCAGGTTTCTCTGTAAATTTTTATACAACTGAGCACTGTTGATGAAAGGATCAGAGTCCATCCCTTTGCCACTGCCCTTGTCAATTTAATGTGAACACAGTTCTATATGAAAAGAGCTTGGAGCAGTGAAATGTTTAAGAACCAAACCACCAGATATTTTGAGGATGTCACTGAGTATCGTGATGGAGAAATCTTTTTCTTATTTCCATACAAAAATGTTGATTTGTCTGTGACTGTAGCGACAGACACATGTCCTTGCAGAATGTACCAGCTTTTGTGACTTATTCTTTGTGAGTAAATTGAATATTGGATTTTCATGGTTTGCTATGGCAATCAATTCTTAAATCTGAATTATATGCAGGACATGCAAGCAATTTTGGGATGTTGGGCATAACCTTCTTCTGCTCTCACTTTTAAGTGCTGCTCACTCATAAAATGTCAAATCATAACATTTGTTTTAAAAAAATCTTCAATTTTTGTTCTATAAAGATGATTTTATACAAAATGTTTCAGCAAAGCTACTGAGTTCTCACATGAAACATGAACCTAAGCTGAAACAAATTAAATATTTTAATAATAATTTCTAGTTATTGCCACCAAGAGTGAAAACATATGGTATTTAAAGAGTCATTGAGGTAGCTTGTCTGAAAATCTAACCCAGGGGTTTGGGGTGGGTTTGGGACAGTGACACAGTTTTCAGTGTTGCAAATTACCCACCTTAAAGGATGTACTTGATGGGCTGTGGTGCATGAGAACAGGGGTCTAGTAAAGCTTAAATAAGGAGCTGCTCATTTTCTCCTGGAAGTGGCTTTCCAGTTGTACTAATTTATCATTCAAACTCCCCTGCGTTGTCAGGAAGGTGTATTGACATATTCTGCATAACTTTATGATTTTATTTATACATCCTACTGCACAAACTTCATCAGTGGATGACTGGCATTTTTTGACCCTGGCCTTTAACTTCTCCCTAGCAGCTATGTGTGCTTTTCCTGGAAGGGTATCCATATTGGAAGAAATCATATATTTCAGTGTGACACACTAAAAAGATGGTCCTTAAAATTTAGGTTTTTAAGTGACAAGTCACGTCACATTTTCATTTATGCAAGGCCTGTACCCTCTTCTTTCAAACTGGAAAAGGCTCCTCTGTGTGAGTTAAATACCTCACTAATTAATCCCTAGGTAAAATAGGCTTTAGCTGACAGCATTTAGCTGCTACTGTCAGAGCAGCTCTCAGCTGTGTGGTTTTCCACTGTATTCTGTGCAAACAAAAATGATCTGGGCTCCATGTGTGTGAGTAGTGATTCTGGATGGCCCTTCTTTATCATGGAACCATTGAGGCTGGAAAAGAACTCCAAGATCATTGAATCCAACCTTTGACCAAACCTCCCCAGACCATTTCTTAAGAGTTTAGGACAAATGTGAGATTCTAACAATCAGGCCCAGGGCTAAGCTAATTCCAGTTTTTTCTTGAGCATCTTTTTTTCATCTGGGAAAGATTAATGTGAAGAATTTTATGGAACTTTGTAGCTCTGACCAGTCTCCACTTGAGCAACTGATCTTCCACACTCCCCCTTGAGCATCTGCTCTCTGGTTCTGGGCAGGATAATTCCAAGTCTGTGGAAATAACAGGTTTCCTTCCAAGGTTCATTTGTGGGGCCCCTGATGGCAAAAGGTTTGACTGAGTGGAGAATCGGTTTGGAAGTGTTAATTAGCATGAATTGGAGACATATGGATCAAAACATCGAGTGATCTATGATGTGTATATATCATATGTTATCTGATGTATGTATCTATGATGTGTATATATAATCTGACTGCAATTTGACACTGAAAATATTTAAGGGCCACAGACCATGGACTGACTGAAATGTGGTGTAACACACAGCAATACATGGGTTAGTATTATTCTGTCTTTGCAGAAAACAGGGTAAAAATAATAAGGCAGCTTTTTTAAATGGTTGAAAAGCAGACTTTGAGGCACACTTTTCTAAACAGTTCTATTTGAAAGTGCCATCAGTAAAGCTGAAACCTCAGTGATCTGAGGTCATCCCACTGGCCTGGTGTCTGTTCTGGCGTACGGCAGCAGCTCTGGGTGTTGTGCAGGACACTTTGGATGTGAAGTTAAGAGACTTGTTACAAACAAATCAGCATTGTTCCTGCTCTGCCTGTCTGGGGGAGGAAGATAGGAGCTGCTGCCTCAGTCCTGTTTGCCTGGGTCAGCTGAAGCTGTGCTGTAACGTGGCAATACCAACACTGCAGGCTGCTGATTAGGCTGAGCTTAGACACTGATACACTTCTTTGCCGCTGCTGAATACTATAGTTGATAAGGGCTTTCTTTTATTATTCTGTTGGGAGTTTTTTTTAGTTATTTTTGTGCTCTATTTTCCTCTAAATATTAGCCCTGAAAACAGCTGATAAATGAAATGGCCTACCAGTTGGTGAATCAACATGTTGATAGGCAGCAAGAGCCAGAAACAATCTGTGTGAGACATACCAATAAAATATGCTGATCAATTCATCATGAATATTCAGCCAGAGACATAACAACAGAAATTCATGAAGACAAATATGTGCTGTGCTTTGTAGCACCATCTTTCCATCTGGAAAGCCCAGCTACCTCTAGATATACTAAAAATAAAAACCTGCATCCCAAACTCCTCACAACTCAATTAAAACATTGGGGTTTGCATTTCTGGTGCCTTCTAATGGAGAAGGAGTTGAAGTTGGGCGAGGTAACAGAAGTGTGATGAATGGATGGGACAGAGAGGAAGTGCAGCTTTGAGAGTGCAGAATTTTCCCTCAAAAATGGAGAAAGCTGCCCGAGTTGGACCAGACATGAGGGAGTGACAGAGCAAGAGGGAGCTGTGCGGGTTTGGCCAGGGAGCAGATATGATCCCCTTGTGCACAGACACTGAAATGCCTCGGTCATCCTCATCAATAGGTATTTAAAGTCTAGCAGACCTCAGTATGAAACCTCCCTGGCTTTTTTTTTTTTTAATGTTAAATATATTTTATAGGAGAATGGGGAAGATTATATGAGTATTGAGCTTTGAAGTTCCAGAATCTATAATTACATTGCTGCCCTATAGTACCTGGTAATTTAATTTGTGAACTCTGTGTTGTTGGCTCCATTTGCTCTCCTGTCCCATTCCTTCCCAAGGAACTCAAGGGCACAGTGATTGTCTGAAGCCTTTTCATGAGGCTAAAGCCAAAGGCTGAGGAGTCTGAGCTCTGGGGGGCTGTTTAGGGTAGCTGATGGTTCCTTGAATCATCTCTTAGAACTGGTAAATTAATTTAATACAGAGGTTGGAGAAGTCAGTCTTGGAATAAAAAAAAAAGCTGCTGCTTGAAGCCCTATTTAAATATTCTTTGTCAATAAAGACTTCAAAACATCAACAGATACAGATTGTGAATAGCAGTTGTCACTGTAGTAAAGGAACATATTTTTGATAAGGAAACAGTGTTGAACTCAGTAGAATACATCAAACTCACTTCAGAATCTAATAAATATTATCAAAGTATCTTAAAAATCAAGCATGGCATTTGCTGCCCTGGTCATCCATGTTTTCTGGCATTTGTATCAGGAACCACTATTAAGTTGTGACTTCATTTAATGTTCCGAGTGGAATTTTAGGTTAGAAGCAAATCGAAACCAATGTCTACTTCCAGATTTCATTATACTGAAATAATGAGGTTTTGACCTTAAATGAAAGAAATGTCATGGGATCAGCTGACTGCAATGTGATTTACTTCTCCCCCTGGCCTCTTGTCATGGATTACAGAGAATTCCCAAAAATTCCTCATAGATCCAACATATAATAACCAATGTAGTGCTCCTTAATTATTTTCTGACGGGTAATGGTTAAATTTACCACTTGAGGTGGTAGTTTTTTTGAAAAGTGAAGTTTTCAGTTATCCCTTTTTGCCTGTAGGCATTTGCATAAAGCTGTACCCTGCAGAGTCACTGGTGGTGCTGTCCAGAGGGGCAGCTGTCCCTCCCTGAGGCTGCTCTGGGGTGGTGGCTCAGCCCTCGGGTCACCGCAGCCTCCCCAGGGAACATGAGCGGGCTGCTCTACACCAGCACCAGCCGTGCTCTTTGCTCTGCTACCTTCCACTTATTTACTGCTAACAGGACACCTCTGAGAGCTCTGCTTGGAGCCTGCTCTGAGTTTCTGCAACTTCCTGAGCCCAAATATCCAGAGATAACACTCGAAGCTGTCGGGTGCATTCTCACGTTCTCCTTTGGCCTCCCGAGGCACAGGTCAGCAGTGTGCAATAATGAGGCTGCTGGTGTAGTTCTGCAGCACTGTCTTGATGGCTATCCCAGCCAGAATGCCCATTCACCATTCCTGTTTGATGTGGGAACGTTTGATATGCAGAAAGCATTTCCAGTATTCACTAAAAGCACTTGTAAGGGTAAAGATAATCTTAAACCACTGTAATAAATCGTGTGTGGAAGTTTGGTGTAAAAGGCTCTGAAGTGCTTAAAGCCCAAATCATTTTTTCACTTATTATTTCACCCTGCAAGTTTATACACAATTTGCATCAGAGATTTTGCAAACCCTCCTTATTAGTGATTTGCATACTAAATATGGGTTTAAATGAGGATGCATTTGTCCCTTTTGCTGTTCTATTACCAATTTAATAAGCAAGGGAGAAGTTCAATAGTATCCTGCATCTTGCAGTTCAAAAATACTGTGGTATACATCTTCTCTAATTTAAATTTTATTCAAATAGAATACTAAAAATGATCCATTAAGTTTACTCCTTAACCTCACCTTCTTCTAACCTTTCTGAAAGAGCAAAACATACCTTTAGCCTTTGAATTCATGAGCTTTTCCTTTCTCTTCTTTTTCTCTCCCATAAGAAAATAGGAAGAAGTGAGGAAAAAAAAGGTGTTGGAATGAAATAACCCTCTGTCTGAAACTGATGTGATGATGCATTAGAGCCCTGAACTGGAACACAGGCATTGAACTAGGACAACTATTTGCCATCCCTTTTTTTTGGTGCTTGTCACAAAGGCACGAACCAGAAGTGAATAATATGCCAAGGTCACTGTGGCAAACAAGTAATTCCTAAAATCTTTATTTCTACGTTGTTTCTACAGCACATTATGGGGATATGAAGCCATATTATTTAAATTATTCCTTCCAGGAATATGAATTATTCCTTCCAAGAATTTATTTCATTGCACAGTAAGTGCAGAGAGACCTCTGAACACAGTTTATAACTGGTGTCCCATGCTCAATACAGATGGATGCAAACTGGAACATCCATAAAATGGAGTGGAGCAATTTTATGTAAACAGCCTAGAAACCAAGAATTTCTTTAGCCATGTAAGATATGACTGTTAGTCCTGAATACTGCAGAAGCTCAGAATAAATGTTACTGATGAAATGAGGAAAAATAAGTGGATTGTCCATGTATAAAATCTCACTAGAAGCCAAAAGATGTTTCTAATTGATTAGTAGTAAGGTTCTACAGCTTTCCACTGGAATTAGTGAGAGCCAAAATCCAATTACCTTTGTGCTAGTCTGTGGCCAAATGGATGATGTTATTGCATAAGGCAATAACAGTAAGGAACTAGATTAGGTATATTCTGTTTTCATGAATTTTCACTACATCACTTTCCAGGGAAAGGTATCAGTGGTATTTTGCTGATACAAAGAGTCCTTTGTAGGACAAGGTTTGTAAGCAGAGCTAATGTCTTTGATTACACCTGATGCAACAGGGATGGAGGGGGGAAGAAATGCTAAAACCAAATGCAGACATAAATTCAAAAAGGCAAAAAAAAAGTTTTGGCTTGTAAAACACAATTTTAAAATTAATTAGACAATATCTTAAAAGCAGCAGTGATCTAAGACTTAAATAGTAGGAAAGGTCAATACAAGATCTGAAATGGATTCTGTTGTATGGTTGCCTGTTATATCAACAGAATGTTTTCAGTGATGTGTATCTAGAATGAGCCACTTAGAGATCCACATCTGAAATTTTCATTTCTTTTAGATGTTATAATGATCTCTGAATTGAGTCAGGAAATGAATAGCTCATAATAAGCTCTGACATAGAGTTTATTGCCTTGCTTTACAGCTGTTATACATGTGGTCATTAGTAAGTCAGAGCTGGACTGAAAATTCTCGACTGTCTCCTGGAATTCTTTGTCTGGAATTCTGTGCAGGGTGCCCAAAGGAGATGTGTCTGGTGGTGCTTTTCTCAGGTGCTCCCCTTCTTGTCAAGCACTGGGTCTCTTACTGCAGTAAATGCTGCAGCTGCAGTACCAGAGTCAAACCTGTCCTGATCACACCAGATGACTTTTTCAAAGTCAAAGAGAGTTTTCAGGCCCCTTTGATAGCAAGTGGACCAGGAAGCAGGGAACTGTTTCTCAGACTGCTTTGATTTCCCACCATATAGAGAAGTTTACCAGGGGTAAAGAGTGGCTTTGTGGAAGAAAAATGAGGCTGCTGCCATCAGGACTGGTTCCTAATCACCTTTCATCATTAAAACAATTTCTCCAGACTCTGCAGGGTGTGTGCACTAGCACTAGTTCTTGCCAGCTCTCAAAAGCTGAATCTTAAATACCTTATTTCCTACCAACCAGAAACATGCCTGAAGCAAATGGGTGTTCAGTCACCTGAAATCAAACTCTCTCAATCATTCCTGTCAAGGTTACACAGCTAGTGAATCCGAAAAAAAACTACAAATAAATCTTTTGCTTAATGACCTGAGCATGCAGGCTTGACTGAGGTTCTGTTTCCTGGTCCAATTAATGTTTAGAACACACCTCAGATGCAGGTTCTGTCACTGCAACTTTTGCCTTCTTCTTCTGTAATACATTTTCCTTCCCTTTAACCAATAAATCAGTCTTCTGCTTCATCTAATGTTTCCTGCTTCACTTGGCTCCTGCTGTAAAGATACAGGATAAAGAGTGGGAACAAACACATCTTACATCTGAAACTCAAGACAGAATTAATTCCATGTGACTTCTTGTTGAGGTAAAGAAAAATTCAGCGAGCTATGAGGACTAGAAAGGTCACAGAGTAGGGATTCCAAACAGTGCTACCACATATATACAGGAGTAATGAAGAAACTCTGCTAATGACTTTGAGTAATAAGATTAAGTGTGTTTGCACTTAGTCTTTGGTTTCCCTTTAGTTATGGTGTGCAAAGAAACAGGGATTGGCAATGCCTCCCAATGGGAGCTGCAGGTTGATATCATTTCGGGGGAAAAGTGCTGAATTTCACTATACCACCAAAGTGGCATGTGGTTTATCAAAGACAAAACCTAAGTGATGCTCTTACTGAGAGAGGTTGTGGAAATACAAGCTATTGAAGTGAATTTTTAATTTAATTATCCCTTAATTTCTTTAATGCACTGATACAGTTTACTTGGCTATCTTTGTGCCTTGTTTATTTAAACATTGCTTATATACTGGAATACAATACAATATTGCCATCTAGTGAAAGGAGAAAAAATATCCAGCCAAAATGATCCTTTGATGCATAAAAATGTTGATATGGTACTTAGAAATTAACACCTCAGAACACTGGGATTGTTCAACTTTGACAAACCCATGCTGATAACTTGTAGTTTGATTTTTTTGTTTGTTTGGGGTTTCATATTTTCACATTCAGTGGGATTCTTTGCTGCTTTTCTCCACAATTTTTCACCCTTCTGTACTTCCACATGAGTGTTTGTGCTGTGTTACCTGCTAAATCTCCCACACAGTTTCACTGTAATTCCATGAAAACACATTAATACCCACACCCACTTTCGAGTAGCTCCAAATCATAAGAAAACAAAAATGCCTTGCAGCAATTTACCAGGCTTTCTTTGCTTCATATGGGATTTTTCTCTTTCACAAAACTGTGGATGTGCCCACAATAACCATGACCTGAGCCACACAAAGTTTGCCTCCCAAAACAGATCCAGGTTTGGGATTCCTCACGAGTTCCTCTTGGATTCTTCTGTCATGAAAAAGTTGCTCAATCTTTGTGTGTTACCCAAAGCCTTCAGAGAAAATAACAATTCTTGTTTCCACGTTCAGGAAGAGCCTGCAAATGTCAGATGACGTTTATACCACACTTATTAAAACCTGAAGACCATTTCACTGAGGGCAGAGATGCTTTGTGCAAGGGAATTACCAAGTCACGAGGCTGAGCCTGGCAGTGTCACCCTGACCTTGTGTTCATGTCTGGCACCCAGCCACACTGGGCAGGTCCCTTTTCTAACTCTTTGGGGGAGCAACCATGACCTTGCATGATTTTTTTTTTTTTATTTTAAGTCTAGTTAGAAAATAATACTTAAAGGCAATACATACATCTCCCAGTTACCCCAGTAACTTACTACAAAAGGGAAAAGAGAGGAAACAAACACATCTTTAACCTGAGGCTTATTTCCCAAACAAAAAGTCTGCATTGTATGATCCATCTTCCAAAACATTCTTTCCTTCTTCAGATGATTTTCCTTTTTTTGCCAGAGGTATTCATATTTTGAGTCTAGATTTTATAAAAGTTTTCAAAAAAATCTATAATAAAGATGATAAATTGCATATACCTTTCATGTAATAACCATCACTTTTCCAAAGCACTGATTTTTTTCTGAAATTATGGCTTTGCATTAACAAGTGAAGATGTCATTTCTTGAATTACACTGCATATGTTGGCAATGTTTTTTAATGTGAATTTAAAAATACAACAATTTGTTTAGAGAAAATGTTTTTTGAAAAAGCTCAAACAATTTTTGTCAGATGCTGACCTCAATTGCAAAAGACATTTTCAATTAAGGAAAACGTTTATATAGTTAGCAAGCTGTCATTCAGTAAAACTCATTTTTTTAATTAAACAGATGGTGATAACAAAAAAATTAATGAACACATACTTGCTTGCCTGCTATCCTAATTTGCATTTCTAAATTATTCAGGTTATGCAGCAATTAAGCTTTAATTGCTTTTAGACAAATGAATATCTCAGAATGAATGACAAATTATGACGAAATTGTCCACGAAGCATGGTGCACATGCTATTTTATTTTTATGGCAATTTTAGAAGCCTGAATGTGGGCCTGGAACGTTGCAGTGCAGATTTCCTGGGCTGGCTCTTTGTTCTTTGTGCCCCTGGCCTGGGCAGGTGAGAGCAATGCAAGATGTAAAATTGGCACGACTTTGAAAGCTGCAGTGGGATGGTTTGGGTGGGGGTTTAGGGTCTCCAGTGCTCTGCTCAGGTAGGGAGGGATGAGGAAATGACATCAAGTGAATCATCACAACTCTTCCAGTTGGGTTTGATCTGCTTGGTTTATAAGTAATGCTTGAGAATTTTGCCAAGCTGGTTTCGAGGGGGAGTGCACTAAAACCTGGATTTAAGACGGGGAACTCATACAGGGTGAGGGTTAGTCTGGGCCCAGAGAAATCATACACCATTACAATTCCCTGGTTTGCTTCTTTCTCTCATTTGTGACTTCCTGCCTTCTCCTTGGAACAGCTACATGAACTATAAACACAAATCTTGTGACACCATTGCAGAGCTTTCTTTGTTACATTTTTATTGATGAAACCAGCTGAACATCCAGCTCAGCCTCAGTGGGTATGAGCTCACTGCACAAGAGGGAAACAGAGGATTTTATGGCTTTTTTGTGCCCTAAATATAGCAGATAATGGCTTGGTGCATTAAGGTTTCAGGTTGGAATTAGAGGGTGTTTAAGGTCCCTTCCAACCCAAAGCATTCCATGGGGCTGTGGTAAGTGGCACAAGAGAGATGTGGAAATGGATTTACATGCAAAAAATAAACTAAAAATGCTATGATTGTTACATATCCTATCCTTGCTAAAAGGAGGGGACTTGACACCATTGGACACAATAAATGCTTCAATTACTTTATTTTCTATTTTAGTCACATTTTAAACAAGTCCACAGTCCAATCCTAAAGCCAAACTGGAAAAGTGTCTTGATACATTTAGTACAGACTGTAATCAGAGTTTTACTTTAGGTCATCTTCTTAGCAACCTCTAAGCATTTAAATGGGGCAATTGTCTAGGAAAATTATTCACTCCATATTTTCATTGTATTTAGTGAATAAAAACATGTGCTGAGCTAAACAATGCATTTTAAATAAAATGAAGACTACCTGATAGCTGCTTTCTGCTGATTACAGGACCCTAAAGTTGAGTGAATCAACACTGGGTTTTCTGTTAGAAGGAATAAATCTCATTTGAAATCACATCAACAGGACAGCTGCCTAAATATCTAGAAATAATCAAGTATTGGTTTAGGCCTATGATTCTGATGGAGAGTGATAGCTGCCAGAGGGGTAACAGCTTAGAAAATGTGATAAGGAATAAATTGGGTACTATCACCCGGACAGCAAAGCAGTGTAAAAGGACTTGCAGCTTGTCACTTAAAAAGAATTGCATTGACACAGCAAATTATTAATTTATTCTCTGTACATCATTTTTAGAATAGGAATCGACCTCTTTAATCAGGGCAGATAATGAAAAATAGAGGGAAAAAAATTAAGTACTCAACATGACATGGAGGTGTCTTCCTGTTTAGTTTTGTAGTGTCTCAATCAAAAATTAGGCTTCTGTCATGACATGTATGCCAATAACATTGAGTGCAAATTCTTGTTGTTCAAATTAACAATATTAGATGTATCAGGAAAATTTAGGCTAAGATTTAAAGGATTCATGGTGACACTTTTTTTGGCTAATTTCTATTCAGATCACAGAGAATTGAAGAAGAAAAAAGTATTTTAACTGTTGCCTTATCTTTCTTATTTAAAAAGATTTATGAAACATGAAAAAAACCTGACCTTGCTATCAATACCAATGAGTCATTAATTATAGCATGCCAATATAGATGTGTTCTCTGATTTTTCATTTTGAATACGAATTCTGAACTTTTTGGAGGAGATCTTATTGCAGGCATTTCTCCTCTGAGTAGATACTCCTTGCCTAACTTTGAATATCACATTATTCTTCTTTCTTTTAAGTTCCTGAAGTAGAATACATGAATTAATTTCATTAAGGCAAAAATATCTAATGATTGATTTCAATTAGTGCACCACTACTGTTTTTTTACCATCCCTTTTCAAATTTTTTTATACATGCCCTATGCAGGGCATCCATCCATCCTGTAGATATCCTCATCCAAAATGATCTACGATATTATTACCTCATCAGAAAAGGAGAAAAAGATCTTTTTGATAACCCCTCATGTCTTTTAATGGTTTTACGTGACAGATGACAGGGGGTGCGCAGGGTTGGTGAATATACAAAGTGTTTGCCTAAAATTTATTTCTGTTGGCACAGTCTCCACAAGGCACTAGTGGTATTCATGTTGTAGGAGTTTGAAAATTTTGCAGGCATGTATTTATTTAGGAGCTGTCTAGAGAAACAGGAAATAGCTTTTTTATGTTATATTAGCACTGCTCCTTACCAGGACAAGCCTTAGGAGTGTGGCTGTTCATTTCATGTGGCATGTGACATTGGTCCATGAGCCTTTTTGTGACTGCAGCTCTAAGGCTCAGCTGCTCAAAATCATTTGGAAACATCAGTGATGTTACCTAAAGAAAATCCTTCTCAGCATCTGGTCTAAGCCTCTGGAGATGCCCAAGTCTGATTCTTGTCTTTCACACTGAGGTACAGCTCTGCTGCAGTTTGGTTTTTATTCATTTTCATTTCGTTTCATTTAGTTTTCATCAGTTTTCTATAAAAAGCTCTTGAAGGCCTTTCTTGCCTGTGTTCTGCATCCAGCTTTGTTTGACAGAAGCATTGAGCCCTGAAAATTAATCGCCCAATTTCCCTCCAACAAGAATTCCTACATCCACGTTATGTATAAAACTTTAATGCAAGTGTTGCACAGTAACCACTGCTCTATTTCTGGTGTGACTTTCCATTGCTTCTTAATAACATGGTTTTAAATAACATTTATTAAATTACCAATGCTTAAAATGGACTGGAAGCACATTTCAGATTAGCAAACATCTGCAGCTGATTTTCAGAATGTGAAATCAAAGATGCAAATGCTAAATTATGGCAGTTCTTAATATCTCTTTATTGCTGAGAGATTTTACCTCTTGATATCGACAACTGAAGTAGCGTCGCAGCTAGAGTTTCCTTGAAAAATATTTATAAAGTTAAGAAATTTCAGTAAATTTTTACCAGATATTTTAGTCTTTGAATGCAATTAAACTAGTCTATAGGCTTAATGTGAAATACAAATTAAATATTTGTATTAAGTTAAGCACTTCTTTTCAGGTGGGTATTAAAATTATGATATAAGTGATCAAGAACGTGGCTGAATTAGCAACATATGAAATGCAAAACAAGTTATTAGATTTTAGTCTTCCAATGGTTTGAATAAAACACCCTCATATATCTTATAGAAAAGATAAATGACTGACCTGGATAAATAAAGAAAAAAAGTTGTCTGAGTCATAATGAATACTTCCCCATCAGCCATTCATTATTGCTCAAACACATGTTGCCTTTAACACGAGTGCATGATCTTGAATATTATTAAGGTTTAAAGAAATTTAAATGTGACAAGCTCAAGATTAAACATGGCACAGAAATGAGTTTAAACAGCTAATTAGGTTTTCTTGGTCCATCCTGTGTTTGACAGATATGTAAGAGCAGTAATACTAATTAGGGGGACCATAGCACCCGACAGATATCAGTTTTATCCTGGAACTGCAGTCTGTGCCACACATTGCACACGAACCACTTCACCCTGTTTGAGACATTTTGAAAACTAAAATAATTCTGAGTGTTACAGTTTTACAGCAAGCATCACTTTATATGAAATAGGTCTTCTCTCCTTAAAGATCTAAAGATGAAGTCTTCACTTTTCGAAAAGAATTCCATCAGATAATTTGTCTAACTACAAATCTAATTTTCAAGTGAGGTTGATTTTTCCACTATATGTTTTTGATGTTGATTCCACAGTGCTGAATATAAGCATTAAAATTAGTTACATTTACATTAGTTACATCAGCATTTACAGTGCTGATTTAAAAAATAATTGGGATAGAGACTGTTTTTAACAGGTGATGAGCTATCATAAAGGATCTTATGTTAATATATAATTTATCTCATACAGCAATGAAAATTTATTAATGCTTGGTTAGTCATTTAATCAAATATCTCTCAACTGGTATTTAGAGATAAAACCAGAAATTAATTCACTGGGTGATAATGGAAAAGAATGGGAAACATATCATCATTTTTCTTTCTAAACCATATTCTTATAGGGAGGGTAACCCAAATAAAAGCTTGTAAAATTAATCCCATTTTAAGTCAAACATTTCCAAAACTTGTATTATCCCTCTTACTATAAAAGTGTAAGTAAAGAAAATGTAATGTTGAATCAAATAAAATAAATCTCAATCCGGAAGCAGTGTCACAGGCAATGTCCTGGGTCCCAGAGACATCAAGGTGGGATCCATCAGCCCAAACTCCACAAAAAAGCAGGAACTGTCAACAACACAATGTTCCAGGCTGGCACAGGGAGAAATTATACTCAGCTTCTTTGTGTTTTGGTTGCTGAATTGCATCTTAAGCAGAGAAATCTGTTCTTTGGCAGAAGAGAGGGGGAGATGAATTCAAGACTTGTGCCTTATTATCCAATAAAGCTTCAGTGTTAAAAGATTCTGCAGAGTAAAGCTTGAGCCATCATCACTAGAACAAAAGGATGGAGGCTGAAACAATCACATTAACATCTATCAAATCCTTGGACAAAAATTGACTTTCTGACACAGAGCTGCACAGGTTAGTGAATGAGCAGATGCCATGGAATGAGAGATTGATGCCTCAACAATAGCCTGAAGTCTGACTAATAATCCAGAACCAATTTGTCACAGATGCCAACTCTAAAGTATTGGTTAAGCCCTGAGCAAAGAGTCTGCATTTCAGCCCCTCACAGAGGTTTTATTTTAGCTGTATTGTTGTAAGCAGCTATTCCCAATGCTCCTTTAAACCTTCTGTTCCTGGTGCTTCCTTTTAGCCTGTAAATGAATTTATTAAACGAAGAGCAAGCTCTATTTCCTCCAGAACAGAAATAGAGGTACAAATTATGTAAAAGGATTTCAAAATCCTCTATTTACAGCGAGCTTTCAAGAATAGTGCTTTAGAGTTTTCAGGTACTCAGATCAGGATTCCTGTCTTAACTGTCTTCCATATTTCATGACATTAAAATCTCATCACATGAGATTTTCATCTTTTCGTTCCAGACTGTGAAATAGAAAATAGTAAGGATGAGGAAAGATCCATCATTTTCTTCTGTCTCCTCCTCAGAGTGACTGGATGGAGGTTAGGTGAGAGGAAACGTCTCTGCTTTCAGAGATGTAGTGATTTATTTATACCCTGTGCTATACCAAACAGGACTTGCATATCTTTCATTCCTGCTTCCTGTCTGTGTTCTTTCTCTTCTAAAATGAATTTAGCAATTTAGAAATTGTAATAATCTTTCTTCTTCTCTAAACCATGAATAAGACATTCCTTAGCAAAGCACTCATTGCAGAGCACTGCCTTGGTGCTCTATACCACTTGTGATAAGAAATCAGGATACTAATTCTTGCACATGACTGTAGCCTTAATATATTGAGCTAATAAAAAATAATCTTCAGCACATGCATAGGAATATTCAGTGAGATTATCTCCTCCTAACACAATTTGTTCCTAGGAGACTGATTTAATAAATCTGGAAAATCCATGTCTTCTAATGGTATTCTATTAATCTTCATTGGCAAGCTATTTTTCTATTAATAATGTAATTTTGAAATGTAATTTTATGTTAATGAATGACATTTGCAACTATTTTTGAGTTTAAAAAAAATATATCTGGAACCTCCAGCAAAGAATTCCAGGCTTCTGTACTCTTTATCTAATCAGTAAATAATGACAATTAATAGCACTTGGAAGAGGAAAACAAAATAAAATAACCATAAACTAGTTAATTGGTTTAAAAACAATGATTCAAAACTTCTGTTACATCTCTGTAGCACAGAGATACATTAAAAAAAAGAGAGAGGGGTTATTTGTTAATGAAAATAGCCTTCTGTTGTCTGGAGCCTTCACACTTTATAGTGCTCAGCAAATGACTCAAAAATGCTTGATTTGAGTGGCTGGGCAGCGCTCCCCGTGTCTGCCAATGAGATCATTAAATTTGGCTCTGATTTGGTTCTGTACGTGGAAATGCAGAATATTGGCACTGAGCTGCAGAATCCAGTTTATTGATAAAGCTGCTCTTGTCTGTCTAACCCTGGCTTGTGTGGCCTGTGCTAAGTTCTCTATATTTCAGTTCTCATATGATTCCCACAAAATACTGAACCTGAGCTCTTCCTCAGGGGATCTGCAGCCCCGGCAGTCCAGGGTTCCTTGTCTGAGGGAGCAGAACGGGGCCCTGTTCTTTGAAGTTTTTGCTTGCAGTGGGTGAGATTTACCATGAATAATTCACTTGACAGATTTTTACCCCTTTAACTGTTCAATTATTGATCACAGAATGAAAATCCTCCAACGTACTAATTATTTTAAATGATTTGTGAATTATTATCCCCACAGATTGTGAGGATTGTTATGAATATTCAAAACTTTTAGTATGAGTTGCAAAAATCATGTGGGATTTAGAAGACTTACACTGTAACAGACAGTATGGCCTGAATTACACTTTGACAGCTGACATAATTGTGTAGCTGCACAATATGATATTGCAGTCAATAAACTTAATTATTTGGCCTAAATTTCACTTTTTACAAGCATGGCCACTAATAACTCTCAACTCCTACAGTGAGCTTAGGAAGTGAGAAAATACAGGGGGGAAAAATACATATTTTGAACTTTTCAGCAGGGAAATGACTGTAATAAATTGATTGCAAGATGCTATGAAAAGGAAGTTGATCTTATTATACAAAATCTTTGGGTGAGTTGATTTTACCCACTCCATGCTCTCCCTGTAGCAGGGTGGTTTATGCATAGGAGGAGTTTAGCAAGGATAATTTGTTCACAGCACCGGGGACAAGGGACAGCAGCTGGCAAGTTCTGAGATTCCATTCCCTCTTTGCTGGACAGCTCATCTACATCCCATTGGAATCCAGCTGGGTTGGGTGGCCCTTCCCCTCTGGAGCTGGGTTACTTCAACTCTCAGCAGCCCTAAGACAGGCTGC
The DNA here is from genome assembly GCF_024509145.1 of Vidua macroura. NCBI lineage: Eukaryota > Metazoa > Chordata > Aves > Passeriformes > Viduidae > Vidua > Vidua macroura. The sequence continues at coordinate 17,780,782 of NC_071584.1, read as the reverse complement.
TACAGTGTCTGGTTGTCCCTGGCTCAGACAGGGACTGAGTGGTTCATCTGCCCTCTGCTTTCCTGTTTTTGACATCCTCTCCCATGCTGAGGTGGTGTCAGGATGGACACCATGGCATGGAAACACCTCCAGGGTTATTTCTGAGTGGTGTCCTGGGACTGGGTCCTTCATAACTGCTCCTGTAACTCCCAACTCTGTTTTCCTCAGGGGAATTTCCACTCGTGCTGCACTCTCAGCAGAGCTGATACCTCTGTGTCAGATCTCTCCATGTATACTCCACTCACAGCAATGCCTGCAGAATTTCCTTCTCCTGGCATGTTAACATGACACTGACCTGTTCAGAATCTGTGAACACGCTTTTTGCCAGGTGTCTCAGGCTGCTGTTTACAGCTGCTTTGCTGTCAGTGGTGTCTTCTTGGGGAGGGAGATAAAAAACCAAACAACCTTAATGAGTCCCAGTATTTGAGAGGTGCGAATGTCTGAAAAACACAACAGGAAATCATTTTATCAAAGAAGGAAGAGTTAATGAATCCATCTTGTCAAATTATTTTTCTTTCAGATACAGCTGACATTTTCAACTGTTATCTCCATTTACAATTTCAATATCTGAAATTCTTCTCTCCTGATCTGAATGCTTAGTCTGAGCTGGGAATGTGTATCAAGAAGGTTTTTCAATACATATGAGAGCATTAAATGTCACAGCTCAGTGGGAGGCTTCAGCTGAGAATCTTCCAGAGGATAAATTGCTGGAAGTGCCCTGCAGAGCACTTCATCTCTCTGGTGACCAGGCTGCAAGGCTGGGACACTGGGTCCTCTCTGAACTCCCTGAAGTTCATAGTTTAAGGTAGTCCTGGGGGTATGTCATTGACCTCTCAAGTTAAATCTCCTTTTCCTGTCTTTGTCCTTTTTTGTGGGCCCGCTGCAGTTCATTAGTTTCAGGATAAATGGAAATCCCTCTCTGTACCAACCCTCTCCCATGTTGATTGCTTTGCTCTAGACAGGGATTCAGCCTTGTCCCCAAACATTTCCACCACGAGTCCTTCCCAAGGGCTGCAGTGCTGCACAAATTGCCCCAGAATGAGTCTCCACGGGGTCTTGGAGTTGGCTGACCTGAATCCCATCAGACACGGGGATGGTTTTTGGCAGCTTCTCTCAGAAAGCCAATCCTGGAGCCCCCCCAAACCCAGCCCAGGCACCACCTTGTTGCTGTCAGACCCTGTGCCCTGCTCCTTCACCCTCTGATGTCTGCTGAACGTTGCAGCTCAGTGTGAGTGTTTGTCCTTTTCCCTTCTTGCTTTTCCCATCAAATATCTACAGCTTAAGAAAAGCAAATTTGCTACAAACAAGCACACAAAAACAAAGCTGGTTAAAACATACAGCTAATCCCAGGCAGTGTGGGCCAGAACCTGACAATCGATCTTAGGCTCCAATGCCACTGGCAGCAGATTTAAAATGTCAAAGTGCAAACACCATTTGAACGCTAATTTGGGTGCTTATTCCAGCTCCCCAAACTACAGAGAATTTTGCACCCCCTTGACTGCTTTAGTTTCTTGGCCTGTTGAACCTCAAAGGACAGATGTAATTCGCACACTGAAGAGTTTTATAGGATTCTCAAGGGCTGAAAAGGTTTTGAGATCCCTTGAGAGGGATGTGGTCCTAAATATTGCTGATATACATGAGCAATGATGCAGTCAAAGAAATAATACTTTTTTTCTGCTTAGACTGTCATCTTATCACTTATCAGCTTGGCACAGTTAAGTTGTTCTGGTCATTTTTATCTAAAATTTGTTATTTAATGCTAAGCAAATCCATTTTCTGACTAGCAACTACAGTTAAATATGTGTCATTTAATATCTCATTTAGCAGTTACATTTTACCTCTCTGCAAACATTTATGGGAATCAACTGTAAAAAATTTGGGTATAAGAAATTGCTACAGTGAAGCAAAATAAGCTTTGAATGCAAATAGTGATGGCGTCACCAACAGCCCACTGACAACTACTGACAATTTTTTCTTGCCCTGCTTGAACTTTGATTTGCTGAATAGATAAAACACCCCAATGTATTGATAGAGAATACTTAGATCTTAAATAAAACCAGCTCTTTCCAGTGAAATCTTTGCAATTTCCCTACTTTATTTTAAAAAGAGATTATTCTTTTTAGCTTATTACGCATTCCTTTGTGCATTTCTAAATGCAATTTTATTATGGCTATTATTATTATTACTACTCTTAACTATAAATTGAGATCTTTTCCCATGTTTCTAACACACAGGGTCTATAGAGGCACTGATTTGTTTAAAAAAAAAAAAAAAAATAAAAAATAAAAACCACCCAACCCTCACTGTCTTGCTGGTGATAAGGAGCATGCAAAGTATGAATTGCTTTTGACACACAGTGACACAAGCACCTTTGATACAGAACTGGGGAGTGATGCAGTTTAACAAGTTTTAATTTCTGGTGCAGCTGGAAGACAATAAAGAGAAAGCATGAGAACAAATTAAACAGTATATAGGTCAATCATTCTATTAGCAGTCTTCAGGGAGCACACATCTCATTTGCATAATTGTATTTCTGCTGCAACCAGACAGACTGCTGTGCTAAAACGTGTTCTTGGTGAGTCTATAAAAACACTGAGGATGGCCTTTCCTACATTAAAGTATGGGTAACCAGCATTACAGGAGCAAATGCATTATTAATTTTATCTAATCAGTATTTCAAGGTCAGCTTGACCCAATCTACAAAGGGCCCAGCAGCTCCACAGGTAGTGGTCTTTTGAATATTTTCCCTTAAAGCAAAGATTAAGTTCTTACATTTTTCATACTTATATGCAAATAAATCAAATTTCCAACTTTTTTGTTTAAGTCTGGGAGAAGATCCTATCTCCTTGTTGCCTCCTCTGATAAATTTAAGCATCCTGCAACTGGGACACTTGGTTGGCATTTACCTGTTTGTGATGCTTTCAGTTTCTCATAGAAGATGCTCCAAGACAGATCTTTACAAGTTAAAATATTGTATTTCTATTATTTTTTCTGTTCACAGCAGCAGGCTTATCACATATACCATATTTGTAACAAACTCATGATTAAAGCTACAGAGTGAGGTTTTTGGCTAAAATTTGCTTTTTCACTATTATACCTTGAGACAGACTTGTAATAATGAAAAGCAAATAAATGAACAGAAGAGGAAGATTGAGTTGTACTGCCCTGTCCATTAAATAGCTTTGTGTTAATTTACTTAATATTCTTCAATTACACCTTGGTTTTCAGGGTTTTTTTCTTATATCTAACCCCACTGTGCTGGATCTGATCTCTCTGTGCAAGTATTTCACCCTAAAATGCACAACGTGGGGCTGTAATCTTGAAGGAAATTTATTAAGAGAAAAACACGTTTTGTTCTCAAATTTGAATTAACGTTAACTATAATCATACTATCATGAAGCATGCACAAGAAATAAAGGTATGATCCAATCAGCTTTTCTAAATTCAGGGGGGGGAAAGTGTAATAATACAATATAAACCACTCCAGTAATTCTCAAAATCAAGACAGAAAATTAAACTTTTAATTCAGACACAGTAATTATCAAAAGAGCTTAACATAGATCATTTTCTCTATAAAATCTCAACAATTAATACTTTTCAGCAGGCTTCATTAAAAACATTGCCAAGATATTGAATTCATGCACTTACATTCATAAATAAGAAAAAATATGTTGCAAATGTATTAAAGGGAGAACTGCTGAATGAAAAATTACTGAATTTCATTTAATTGCCATGGAGGTGAATCAATGCAAGGATTATGCTGGGCATAGCTCTCACCAGCTGGGGTGGGGTTGGGTTTCAAATCACATTGGCTTGCTCAGGGATCAAATTTCAAATCCCATGAATTTGCTCAGTGATCAAATATCAATCACATGGCATTGCTATGTGATAAAATTTCAATCACATTACTTTATTCAGTGATCAAATTTCAATCACATGACTCAGCTCAGTGACCTTTCATGGCATGAACTGAGTGTGAGCAATGAAGAATTGTTTTGTATTTGATGTTCAGTTCCAGGTGTCTTTCCATGTCAAGGCTGAGCTTACACTCCACAGTATTCTGCAAACTGATGGTTTCATTTTTTGAAAATTAAGACAGTTATGTGATGATACAAATTTATGAATTGGACATATTTTAAATTGTGCATTGAGTAGTAAATCACTCTTGGGTCCCTCTGTAAAGAACTGAAAGGCAACCTGCTGTTCCTCCATGAGGAACCACATCCAAGGGCTAAACTGAGGACAGGCACTCATTATTAAAACTCCTTCCCTTGCAGATAAAAATAACTCTTCCATTTATTTGAACAAGTTGCCAAAAACTGTTGATTTAAAATATAAAAACGGCACAAGCTACCCGAATAGTACTGGTGAATTCTATAATTGCATTTCCTCAGTAAAATTTTCCATGTGGAACAAAACTGGTGTGTTAGGCTACCAAATAAATGAAAATCCTGATTACCAGCAAAATAGCCTGGAGCAGAAACACTGGACAATAGGATTTATTTTTTAATGTATCACTCTGAAAAAAACCTGCTGGTTATACTGTAGAATCTTTGTCCCGATATTTAATCATTGCATATTTTAAACCAATTCCAGAAGCTTTTATTTTAAAGAAAAATATTAATGTACAAAGGGTTCTGGAAAAAAAAAAAAAAACAAACAAAAATCCCACCCCATCACCCTGTGCTCCAGGGTTCATTTAAATATTATGATTAGTGAGAAATTTGGTGGTCCTCCCCTTTTTAACTGCAACTTCTGGTAAATATAATAAATTATTTCCAATTAAGGGCTAGCAGGACTCATGACAAGTGACATCTCTATCAATTTATTAAAACAAAATCTCTCTGCACTGGAATAAACAGGGTAGAATATTAAAATATTATGCTTGGAGTGTATGCTTAATTAAACGTACATTAGCTAGGTAATTCTTTATAATTTAATAGTATGATTTTTCTTTTTTACGTAGATGTCAATTTTGCACTTGTAGGAAGGACAGACTCTCAGAAGATTCCAGTATTTCAAATCTGGCTCATTTTAACAGCTGAATGAGTTGGAGTCTTTATTGGGTTTTCATTATTATTCACTCATTATTAATGTGTAATTAGAAAATTGGTCTAAAACAAATCTTTGCTGTTTGTTGTATTATGTAATAGGCAACCAAATGACACTGATCTGGAATTCAGTGGGATTTAAGCCTTTGTGGTTGATGAGTAACACTAAGCATCTGGATTTCCAAATCGGTTTTATTTGTTGCAAAGCAAAAATAAATCTTGCACAGATGATCATCAGCATCTTGAGCACTTTGCAGAATGAAGCATTGTTGCAGGGATCTGTCCTCTGAGAAGTAATGAGTCAGTCTAAACCCAACAGAAATAGGAAAGCTGAGTTGAGTCATGATGCTTTAAAAGGCAGAATTTTCATTAGATTAACAATAACTGACTTTAAATGCAGATTTCTTGCTTCTCACATTGGGAAGGTTATTGTTAGTAAAAATAGACTGCAGAGATAACAAGCACTGATTATGATTTATCTCTTCACCTAATCAAATTCTAAAGGAAGTCTGGTGTAATTTGTGTGGTATCATCTTAGGAAGATTACTTCTGGACTGCTTTTCTTGATGAAGTGATGTTAAATATTGTAACTGATTGTATGAATTGGTTTGCATACAGTCTTTCCTCTAAAAGAACACTTAATCAAAAAAGAAGTTGATAGTATATAATTTTCTTAATGTATGCATAACTATATTTTAAGGGAGTGTTTTTTGAAGTGACATTTCTTTTGGAAAAGGCACCACACTGACTTTTCTAAAATCTATGTCTGTTTTAGAGAATGTGAAATGTATTGTGCATCTGACAGGTTGGAGACAGGGAATTTTTTTAATTCTTTTCTTGACCAACAAATTGTGGTAAAGCTGCAGATATCACTGGTGCCTTTATATACCCAGGCAAAGAGGAATTGCAACTTTCTCACCGGGAAAATGAGATCACTTAAAAAATGGTGACAGGAGTTTAAATGGAGACAAGTTTTTGGGATTTTTTTTTTTGAGTATAGAGTTCTAAACATGTAAATTCAAGCATATTTTTCAGTTAGCTCTGGGGATGACTTAGCACTGTCAGTTTATCCCTTGCCAGTGAGAAATTCAGCAATATGGCTTTTGCCAATGTGCCTTTGGACTTGTTGCCACTCCAGACTTGGCAGTGTTTGGAATTCCTGCGCTCAGCCTGGGGCAGTCAGCTCAGGGACGTAGCACAGAGCAGCCAGCATGGCAGAACACAACATTTCACACACAGATGGAGATGTGTAGTCAAGATACCATTACAACATCCATACATATTCATACAGATACATGGCATTGCTACTTTTAGTGAATATGGGTACCTCGGAATCCAATTAATACTTTTTTTCTCTGAAATATATGAATAAAATTGGGAAATTATTACAAATAAAAATTAGTAACAATTAATTTGCATCAAATTTTATATATACAAATTTTATATATATTTTTATATATATTACTTTATTCACAGTAAAAAGATTTAATTACTGTTTTTCCTGCTCACGTGTTTAAAATCAGAGCATTTTCTTCAATTCTAGAGCTATGAAACATTTATTTTATTGTGCACTTGTGGTGAGCAAGGATAGTGTAAAATTAAATGCAGCACCATTTATAAAGCTTTTCCTTAGGCATCTAATGAAAGTTCAGTGACAAGACCAAAAGCCTGGTACGTGATATATGTCAAAGAAATGAAGTATTTGATGTGAATGAAATATAGATATGAAAGTCACTCCATGTAACCCAGCTTCTGTAAATCTGCATCTCCGAGATCCACGCTGAGACATTTGTGAGGAAACATATGAACTGCAGCCTCCCTGTGAATTTATGCAAAGTAGGAAATGTCACATATGGAGCTCTTGGGATGGGATGCAGGCTATGATAATCACTGCAGCCTATCAAAGAGAAATTGGGAATTTGGCATGGTCTGAAGAACTTCTATAAAACAGGGGCCATGTGCAATCTTGCCATCATTTCTGGAAGTGGATTTCCTCTGGGTCCCCATTTTCTCTCCCACAGTGATAGTTCTCAGTCTTTACCACATTTTTCCAAACTATTAAAAGTGGTTGTGATGGTGGCACAGCTCTTTTCCTTTTTACTTATGATTTCTGCTTTTTAAAGATGTAACAGTGTTATAGTGCAATATAGATTGTGATTTATTGAAGGTCAGAGCTGTTGTTTTGTGGTTTTCATCCCTGGTAATAATCCTAGTCAGTACTGTGACATTTGGTATGTTAGGAAAATTGGTTATTGCAGAGAAATGCTTTTCCTAGCATGTTGATGTTTTCCAGGAGCAGCCTGAAGCTGCCATTCCTGGCTTCAGCCACAATTCCTCTTGTACAAGTTCTTCTTGAATCTTGTATTAAATCCTAGCTAGCTGAAAGCAAGCTCAAATGCACAGATGCTGACAATCTGCTACTTCTATTAATTCAAGTACCTGTGACCAATTTCTCCAGTGCAGCATGCAGGATCTCCCCTGTTTAGATTTGTGGATGTGTGTTTAAGCATTGACTGCCTTAATATCCTGTGGAATGCTCATAAGGAATGATTTGATCATGGGAGGAAAAAAAAAAAAAAAGGCAGTGAATGACAAGGGAAGGAGAGAGATCAAACACAATGGACAGAATGGGAACCAAAGGTAAAAAAAAGGAAAAATACCCAGTCATCAATCTAACAGATTAGCTCTAAATTGGCAGGGGAAAGCATGGGTCATCACAGAAATGAGAGCAACAGGCTGTTTGGGACTCAAAATTGAAGTGGAAATACAGTGTGCCTCTAGCTTTAGGCCCACTCTTAGTGTGGCTTCATGCTCAGCTTTCTGGTTTTTATTCTTCTGTGTCAGGTTCCCCACTAGAAGCCAATGTGACTTCCAAATTTCAGTGGCTTCATGAGATGCTTTAAAGCCTGCAGGCCAGAACTCTTGGTTCCAACAAAATACAAATGGAATAGGAGAGGGGTACCTGTGAGCCTGGACAGCAGTTTTACCACTCTGCATGTTCTGGGGAGTAAATTATCACTCCTGGTCCTTGTATCCATCACTGACCTGGACTGAGGCAGTGAGATTTTGGGTTTTGGTGATTTGTTTTTTTAACTGAGCCATGTATGTCTAATTGCACATGAGGTATATTTTTCTCCCACCACTTCAAAAGGCTTTTTCTCAGTACTGTTAATGTACCACATGCACTTATCTGGAGTAAAGACCTCTAATTAATTTCATGATCCTTCTTTTAGCAGACCAAGCAGAACTTCCTCTTAGAAATGGGGTAGGACATTTTCTTTTGCAAACTGTGTAGTAATTCCTCTGTTAATCAGTAATGACTTGTGCTGGTTTGGGACAGAAGCTGATGTCGGGCTGTGTTTTGAGTTTGTGCTGGAAACAGGGTAAAACAGGGATGCTTTGGTTATTACACTTGTATTGAGATGTGTCTATACATAAAAGGAGATACAGCTTGTCTCAACAGCAAGATAATTCTAGCCAGGAAATCTCCTTGCTCTCATGTTTGAGTCTTCCAAGGCTTAGGTCCCTCTTTCCAGCATGTTAAGAAATACCATGGGAATTTGCACAGCTCCTGGGTTTCACCTTCAATATGATTTTTACAGTTGAGATGGAAAGAAGGACAAGTTCGTTCCCTTTCTGCCATTTTCATGGAGAGTAGTGTTTCATTAGGCATTACATGCAGATTTGTTCCTTTCTTGTTTTGAACATTTTGAATCCTTTACAATGTTTTGGTTTTCCCATGAGTAAATTTTTTCATGAATGGATTCAGAAAAGAGCCCCTTAGGAGACCTTGTACCATCCTCATCTTGCTGTTCAGCAGGAGCTGGCTTCTTATGAAAATGCAAATAGGATTAAAGCAGAATGCTCCAAGAAAAAGTCAGCCTCCTCACTGAATTGAAATGATTTTGTCCTAATTCTCAGCTGAATGTGTACAGCTGTAGGAACAAGCTCTCTCCCTGTCTCAAAATCCATTTGGTGACAAATCACCTAAAACACAACACAAACTGCCAGACATATGGAGGAGTGAGCAGGCTGGGAAAAAGCTTCTGACAAAGACTCCTTCCTTCTGAGAGCAATCAGGATGCAGTGAAGATGATGAGGAGAAGAGGGGGGAAGAGTTTTGTGAAGGACAAATGCTGGCTTGAGAACAAGTGTGTGGAAGCTGGCCATCAAAAACTGCAGCTGGGCTGACTGACAGCGTGGTCTGTGTGGAAATAGAGGGGCAAAAACCTTCCTGGAGTTATAGGAAGCTGAATTTAAGAAAGGGATCCTGCAGTTCTGTTAAGGATGAGCTTTGTAAATACGCAATTTTCTTACCTGTAGGATTTCTCAGAGGTGTTTCCCCTCTTACAGATGCAGGAATTATATATTTAACAAGAAAAGGGTAAAAATGCTTTATTGTTTTAATCAAATTGTGTAATTTATTAGTTAATTTTTATTATAAAGAAGATAAAAATGAAATGAGAAATTATGAAGGTTACAAATCCAATCATAATGGCCCTCTCCCATAGATGTTTCTGCCTCTGATTGTGGATCAAGATGCTGTCATGTTTTAATTAGAAGAACAGTCGGCAATATGTCACTGTAAGGATTGATTAAACACCAGAATTGCCATCTTAAACTCAGTCTTTCAAAATATTTCTTTTTTTTTCTAATTTGAGGATTACTTTTGTAGTGCAACAGCTTCAAAATAACTTTTAAAAAGAGTTATTCAATCTGAGGTAGTACCATTTCTCTCACATCTGTATATGATTAAACAGAGATCACAGAAAACCTGGAAGATTATAAAATGTATTGTCAGCTTTTATTTAATTTTTTAATGTTAAGGGGTTTCTCAGTTTCTCTGGTGCCTTCATTAAGCATTATTTGATCTTCAGTGGCTTCCCTTGATTTTGGGGTTAATTATGTCTTTTGATATAAATATCTGTTAGAAATAGATAAGATTCATAGCGTGGTCATGGAAATGGGAAGTAAATTCTTCTATGGGGAGAAATTAGGGAAATACTATAAAGAGACAAGCAAAAGAAACTTAAAATATTTTCTGTTGTACTTTCTAAATATTAGGAAAAGGATCGTTAAAGTAACTAAAAATCAAAATTAAATTTTCAAGAACTTATTTAAAGGCTCTGCACAGTTTTTAGAAATCAGAAGGGATGGTAATGCACTTAATAGCATCAGAACACCTGTAAAGTTACATTCCTTCAGTATCTAATGAGTTCCTTTCTTCATGACTTTGATACAGAACACTTTACTTGAAGTCACTTCATTAATTTTAAGTAGTCTGTGTCTGAAAATATTCCAGCCTTGAACATAGAACTTTGGAGAGTTAAAACCAACTGCTGCAGGAAGTTATGATCTCCCAGATAAAATAGCAGATGCTGGCTCACAAGATTTTCAGTTTGGATGTGTTCTGAGGGGGTTTAGTTTTCTCCCAAGGATCTGGATATTGTAATATCCAGGGGAGAAAACTTTTATATCAGTGGGAAAGAATAAACTATGTCTGGTCATGTTCTTGGACTGCTAGATGATGCTGTACAGAAAATAAATCAGTGTATGGAGCTAAGGGTGGGTGGTCAGGGGGAGTAGTCTGGCAGGTAAAACGTGAGTTTTGTGACATGGATATCGCAGGTATTAAAAGAAAGTGATGGCAAACAACAGTGGATGTGCTGCCATAAATGGGATTATCTGAGGGCTGCGTTCTGAACAGGATTCCTGCATGTCTTTCCAAATATTAAGAAAGAAGGAGAAACAAGGCATAAATATTTAATGTGATTTTAAAGGGAGAATGCAACAAAGCTCTCTCTGCTGTCACCTCAAGCTGTAGGACTGATGAGATAATACAGGCACCGTGGCAAGTGACAATATTGCAATTACTCGTACTTAGCAGAAAAAATGAAGATCTGACCCTTGCTGTGGTGTCACCTGAACCAGCAAATATTTACTGTGGTTTGGACAGGCAGCAAGCAGAAACACATTGCAAATTTTAATATGTTAAGGATCATTAAGTTGATTGTGTCAATTTGTTAAAGTGCCAAGTAACGATTTTACAGGTAATTAGACTTTAACAGGCAGAAACAAATTTATGTCCTGCTTGTTTTTATGATGTATGTAATGATAGATATACCATCATCCAAGCTGTTGTTTTTAGGTGCACAACACTTCTTAATGTCCTAAAGCAAATGAAATATTTCATGTCAGGGACTGATCAGTGACTGTATAAAACACATTAGTAGCTTTTCTTCTTTTAGCTCCTTTTAATCGAAGCTCATTCCTCATGTCAGAAAGATGGAATGTCTCAGGTTATTCCTGCTGCATGGAGAAATGGCAGTGAGCCTCAAAGGTCAAGGGAGAAGACACTAGTTCCAGGTTATTACAATTGTTTTTCTGCGGCTGATCCTCACGCTGCCCTGGCAGATTTTGTTTGGTTTATTTCTCAGTATGAATAGGGAAAAACACACCTCAGGACTGAGCTGGAAAAGGAGATTGAGCTTTAACTGTGTTTGCAGAGCAGCTTGCCTGTTTGCTGTTTGCCTTTGTGTACCAGGGGGACAGCAAACCACTGGGGTGTTTTTAAAAGCCATTTATATCAGTGAGAACAGAGGTTTGCTGCTGCTGCTCTCTCAGTTTCACACCCCAAGTGATGATGGCAGATTCTAAGCTCTAGAAACCAAACTAGGAGGAATCATTAACCTGCAGTAACCACTGCATAAATCTGTATTTGGAGGTTCCTTTGCAGGTTATCCACAACTCAGAAACAGGAGCTCACAAAAAAATGTAGCCTAGAAATTGGCCAGTTCTTACTCTTGTGCAGCAGTTCAGACTTGGAGTTTAATTAAAGATAGGCCCAAAAGGTTGCTTTGGTCTTCAGCTGTGCTGTTATTTTTTTCCTGCAGGAAGACAACACAAGGGGAGTGTAGATGGTCCATACATTTTTTATCGCTTGGAGAAAATCAGTTTTTTTGTTGTTTGTCTTTTAATAGCATCAAGCTTCCTGTCAATCAGCTCTGTTGTTGGTTGCATTGATTACTAGTGAGATGTGGAGCTGTAGTCTGCAGGTTGCTGCCTGTTGTCTGACACTTCAGAAATGAGATGTTTACTGCAGTGAATTCTTAGATGTAATTGCAGTGTTGCTATTCATGATGATACGGTTAAAATTATGTCACATCATTGGAACAGCAATTTTAAATGGTAAATGATGATTTATCTGTGGCAAAAATGAAGTAAAATTATCATCCTGGTGCCATCCCTTGACAGCTACAAGACACACATTCTTTTTCCTTTATGAAATTCAGAGCCTGAGCCTGGAAAAAAATACAGTCCAGCAGTTGATGTGAAAAAGGAAAAATAAATAAATAAACCAGAGGTTTTGTGTCTCAACCCTGAAAGGATCTGCACCCCTAGAATACTTTTGCTCTCATCCCTGCTTTAGTTGTGCTCTGCCATTGAGCTGGAATTAAATGGTAAAGCAGACCTTGGACTTTCTTGGCATAGTCAGTTTTGGAAAAAACCTCATAATTGTCCAACACAGACATAGCACTGCTCATTTTATGGTAAAATTGTTTTTATTGCATTTTAAATAAATCAGTGAAAAATAAATGCAAATTAGGTTAATGTCAGTGTGAGCTGAGCTGTGGCAGTGGTCAGGGGATGGTTTGCTTTTAATGAAAAATCTAGGAATAGAGCCTGTTCTCTATTAGATACTAAGTAAACATGTGCAAAATATGGGTTTCATTACTTGCTTTGGAAAATTGGGGATTTAAGCAATTTTCTTTGAAGCTACCCTATCCTGTGGCTTTTGCAGGAAATAAGAACAGAATTCAGAAGAAAATAAGACCAGAATTCGGTTCACTCGAGCAAGGAAATACATTGAAAATTCTAGCAATAACTGAGGTTTTGTTTAAACTTTTATTACAACAGATGATGGAGACATTCTTATTATTCATTATACTGAAACAGAATTAAGTCTATGATAAGCTTTTTACAAATAGTAATTGAGGAGCTGTTTGTCTTCATTACCCTTAAGCTGGACAGTAATTTTATCCACAAGAAAAGTCTTACATCCCAAAATAGGGAAAAAAGTGCACAAACTAGACAAAATTTTTACCAGGGTTCCATTATGAATAATTATCTCTGGCATCTGAGCCTGAAGCTAAATTCTGCTACCAAATATTACTCATTTCCTTTTAAACATGTTATTTTTACTCTTATGAGGCTGCACAAGTGAATCTGTCTCCCAATTAAAATAATTTTACTCCACTTTTGATCATGCCTCATCTGGATGTCACCTTACTATATCAGGAGTAGTTACAATGAGGTTCGTTCTTTTCTAGTCATAAATTGTTACATATAAATAAGTAGATTCTTGGCCAATTATGTTTATAATTTAGACTCCCCCTGTGTTCAGAGCCACCAGATGCCAGTACAGTTTGTTGTGTGCCTCTGAATTAATCTATAAACAGTATAATATCTGTAAGGGAAATACTCAGTGCAGGTCCAGTGCCAATCTTCTGCTTGTAGGAGGCATAAAGCCCTCACCAAGCAGCTGGAAATGCAGTGTCACCCTTCAATTCACTCACAGGAAAATTGGGTCTCCATCAGAATGGTAAAATATAATGTTCCAACAAATTTGCCAAGTTGGATGTCAAGATCTTGCTCACCTTTTTTTGTTTTAATTACAAGAGAGATAGCACAAACTTGTCACTGTTATATTCTTACCAAGGCAACTGCATCTGCAAATTGCAGTTGGAGGGTATGACACTTAACCTTTCATAATTTAGAAATAGTTTCAAAATCCTGAGAGAATGTGATGAAATAATTTCATATTCTTGGTGGTGGGAAGAGGGAAGAAGCTTCAAAAGATGCTTACCTTGTACAAATGTCAAGATGCAGCGAGAATTGGCATTTGGGCACCAGATGCCTGCAAAAGCTACAGGCTGCTTTTCAGAGTCAATTTAGCTAAAAAAGGAGGGGGAAAAAAAGAAAAAGAGGAGGAAAAAGCCTGCTGCCTTTGGTCCCAGTGCAGTCAGACACTGAAATGCAAGGAGGCAGTGCTATCCTGCTTTAACTTATGGCTTTGAAGTTGTAATTGCTTTGTGAGTGTGTGTTTAGCATTTTGCTACAATACAGCCTTCCAACATCCTCCCTTGCATCCTTGACCTTTGGACTAACAATGAAGCACTGCTGAATTATGAACTCACTGCCCTTATCTGACAGGTCTGACTTATTTTCTCCTCCAATATTCTTTTCTTCTAGCTGCTACAAATTGTTGCATGTCCTGGGAATGTCTGGGTTCCTGGCACTTAGATTTTAGTCAGGGCCTTCTCCCTCTTTCTGAAAGCACCATTAAGGGAAGATATTCCTCTCCCTCTGTTACTGCTGCCCTTTATAAGTGTTTTTTGTTTACTGATTGGGGGAAAAAGGTGATCTGTGTTTTTATTTGAGCTGACACTTGAGTGTGTGCTCCTGCTCAGACACCTGTACCACCAGATCCTCCCTGACAGGCTGCTGCTCCTTGCCATGAAGTTTCATTGGTAAACTGGTGCACACGAGGGCTTGCAATTTCCTCCTGGTTTGGGAAGATCATAGAACAGAGAGATACATTTAAAAGATTTGAAATGGAATTTTTGGTGTTTTATTTCTTGTAGCATTTTAAGAGATTTTCCTCACTAATAATTAATCTTATTCTTTATTGTACACATGGAGCAAGGCCTTTCTTAAGCACAGTGCAATCAAAACACTTTGTGCTGAAGGCTTTATGATGACACAATACTTTGATTTACTGAGATCAGCTATTTATTATAACCTTTAAATTTAAGAAATCTATGGTTCATAACAATCTAAATTTTGAAAACGTAAATTTTAAGAAATCCCCTCTTATTTATTCATATTTTGCTATTGTTCTGCTCAAGTTCAGTCTTTGCTTGCTAGTTTTGATAGTAATAATATTTGGTGAAAAAGATTGTCTGAAAGTGCACAAAAGATGATACAAAAAACTTCCACATCCAGTAGAAATGGCTGCTACTAACTGTGGCAAAACTCTGCTTCGTATTGGGCTTTTATGTCTCCTTTAGAAAGATTGGTTGGTTTTTTGTTTGTTTTGTTTTTTTTTTTCATTCCCTAAGCTTATGAGAGTCACTGATTCTGTGCAGTTACAGACAAGGAAGCACAACGAGGGGATGATCCAAGATCCAGTGCTTTGCTGTCTGAGATTCCTGCCTTTCCCCCTTCTCTTCAGTCAGGGCTTCCACAGCCTTCACCTTAAACTCCCGGCCAAAACTGAGCTTTTTGTTTCCTCAAAGCCCAGCATTAAAATCTGCAGCTGTTTCTCTTTGCTAAATGTCCCAGAAAGGGTTGTTTGTAGGATTATGGTGCATGGTCCCTGTGCTGCGATTTAAGCATTTATCACTGGTTCCCAATAAAGGGAAAAGAGGGATGAGGCAGGGAATCATCTGAAAAGGGATTGCTGTTGTGTGCTCCAGTTAGTGCTGCAAGGGTGGGAAAGAAAAGGTAGAGCTGGAACCAAAGAATAACATCCAGAGCTCCTGGAGGTTGTTTTTTTCTGTTTGGACTTGAATTTGTGAATTCTTTTTGATTTTGTAGCTGCTATGCAAATTAACAGAGGCACTTCAAAAGTTCAATGATTTTTAATTGTGTACAGTTCTCAGTGCCTATGCAGAGAATCACTGTGTATTCACAGAGAAACCATAATAGCTCAGAAAGCAGGATAATGATTTCTCCATAGTGCTTCCCAAGGATAACGGATTTCAGACTTACAAATTAGAAATTATCTTCTGGATTGCCTACTGAATATGAAATAAACTGGTCTTAAACGTTTCATGTCACTAAAATCACCATGATTACAGCTCTTACCAACTGACTGCACGTTTGGCAAATTAGTTATTTGTGAAATTTGACTAAAATTAGCATCAAATCCTGACACATTCAGTATAAAGGGAAAGCTGCTTTTCAGGAAGGTTCTCACATGCCAACTGTATTTCATCTGCAAGTTCTGCACGTAGTGTTTAAGGCTTGATCTGTTGTGCAGTGCAGCTTCAGTAACTTGTGTTCACTGTGGAGCTGATCTGGATTTACCAGAGGTAAAATCTGGTGGATCTGGTAGGTCCCACAGAGCTCCTGCTGCTTGTCATGGTCCCAACACCGCTGACTTTGCATCAATTGTGCAAAACGAGATTTTAGTTATTTTGAAGATTTTTTTTATCTCAGGGTGCTAAAAGAGCAAGCAGGGAAATCCAGTCCATTATACAATATTGCATGATAATTCAATGTGATAAAAGAAAACAGGAAAAGAGTTGTTGGCAGGGAGATTTTCTGCTTAGGTATGGGGGCACAGGAATGGGGATAGGCATTTGAGATTAAGATAATGCAATTTTATTAAAAAAATATGGTATTAATTTCCTGCTCTTAAAATTCTCTGAGATTCTTGCCACAGAGCACTCTAGCAGAAATTGTCTGGAATAAGTCATTCTCTGCTTATCACTTGTCAACAAAATATGCATTTAAATAATTAGAGAACACTGTCTCAAAGGGAAATATAGACACCAGATATCAGTTAAATTTGTTGAGGGAAATGCATCCAGAGACTATTACAACATTTTCTAGATATTCCTACTGCTAGAATTTCAGAGAACTTGGAGCTTTGTTATCAGAAGAGGATGTGATGACCTGAAGAGTTGGCACACATGGTCATGCCACATCAGAGAACTTTCCACGCTGAAATAAAGCTGGATTCCCGTGTTTTATTGTCACTGACACCATATGTAAACCTGTACGTGGGAGCAGGAGATATACTGTCCAGGAAAGTATCCCCTTTAACATGGCTGTTCTTTCCAAGTGAGAGTGAGTTATGGTGTAACCAGGGGATTTCAACTAAAAGCATGAAGTCACTGTGTAAGCCAAAGCACATTACAGTTCTTCATGGTGTAAGGGCAAGCAGTAATCCCCAAAGAGTGCTTCCACAGAACTGCAACATCCATTACTTTACAGCAGTCTCACTTCCATAAAATCAGATTCATAAAGTGAAATGTCATTTCTTTAGGTAATTCTTTTAAAATATATTTTAAAAGACTCAACTCTTAACAAGTCACGCTTTTGGCATAATTAACAAGTAACCTTATTTAGCACCTGACTAGTGCAGACCTGCTGCATTAAATCCAGGCTGGTTATGTGATTTTCTGGCACCAAAATTGGAAATGTAGGGGTTGCATAGCCATCAAATGTAGGGGCTGAGGGAAATCTCGTCAATCACTAATGCCTGAACTCTTAGAGTCCAATGGAGATCTCAATATTTTGCCAGCTTCTTTGCAAAACTCCTCAGGTTATGTCACAGCCAACCTGTAGAACCTTTAAAAAAGAGAGAGCTGGATCCAAAAAGCATCTCAGAATCATTGGGTGGATACATTTCTGGAGGGAGTCTTTGTTATAATGCTTAAAACAATTGTTTTTCATCTGGGTCATATATTAACCAAAGCACGGTGAAACTATTAAATCAGGCATTTACTAAAAGGCCTTCAGAATTAGTTTAAAAATTGAGTAATTAGACCCATGCTGCTCTGGCATTACTTTTGTGATATTGCTTCCCACTGAAGCCCAGTTTCACTGCAGCACTTTCATTAGCTGCTCCATGGAAATTAGCTGGGAAAGAATGCCGTATGTTTTCAATTATATTTTAATAGTAAGGAACAAGTTATTTTCTTCCAGACTCTAAGAGTTAGCAGCAGAATGTGTAGCATGCATAAAATCAGCTTTGCAATCATTTTCATCCGCAGAAGATTGGTTTGCAATAATTTATCTTTGTGAAGGGCTTATAATCAACTGGAATTTAGATTTACATGAGATTTATTCTAAAAAATACCTGTAATACAAAGTAAGGCCTAGCACCTTTTGATGAGCACTATTAGGTGGATTCTGTGACTTGAATGGAAGTTGCAAAAAGAGTCTAATGAGAAAGGTACCATAAAACCAAATTAACTGATGCTAATGACTGACAGAAGTTAAAAGAGCTTCCATCTTAAATCTGTTTACTTTGGTACCACATAAAGTACTGAAAAATGTAGCAGTTAAATTGTGATAATGTTCAAATTTAAAAATAATAAAAGTAATAAAAAAGCCTAAGGAAAAATAACTGAATACCAGAAATACTTGTGAGTATACAGCTGTCTAAAGGGGGTTAAATAAAGAAAATTAAATTATACTGCAGGTCAGAAACAGTGATTCGTTTCTCTGAATTTTCTTTATTTATATGCACTAAGCACCTGTTTTGTGGATTTTCTTGATTAGATTGTGGATTTTTCCATTTCTAATGTGATTTACTCTCAGTGAATATATAGAACTTTGAATCACTGCTCCATTCCTTTTCTATATCCACAGTCTCTTTGCAGTACAGGAGCTGGATGAGGTTTGGAGTCAGACAACATCTGACAAACAGTTCCCATCCAGCCTCTATCTGCATTAATTTTGATAGATCTCTAACATTTCTCAGTGAGTTCATGACATTTACTGTCAGCACTGGAATGCACAAGATTCCCACAAGGAAGAGGTGGCAGGTGAGCCTGTAAAATTTGGTAGCATTGCATGCACAGGTTTCCATCCTGCAGCTGCATCAGTTTTCACATGGTCACATATTTTTCCTTGCTGACACAACAAACACGAGGATCAGTGAAGCTTTCAAATTTACATGTTGCTTTTAACACAGCACTCTCCCTCTAAAGTCACTGGATTCTTTTCTATCTTTATATATAGCACAAATGCAATTGGGTATCAGAAAGAGTTCACTGGATAACTGAGGGGAACCACCTTTGTGCTACCTCATTTGCCACAGTTATCACCTCTTGTTTCTCTATTCCTCTGCATTAGCAATTTCTGTAATCCTTTCTAGCAGGCGGCTTTGAAAGATTAGAAGTGGTTTTTTTTCACTCTAAAGTAGTCAAATGGAAATATTGCCATTTAAAATGAATTCTGTATTCTCTGTCCAGGAACTGTTTTGTACCACTTGAATTAATGGTGGAGAGTGGTTGCTGTGATTATCCCACAGCTAACAAAAGGGAAAAAAAGAGAGAGAAAATTGCAGCACTCACTCAGGAGGAATCACTGGAATATTTAGGGAGATGCAGCCACCTTTTACTTCACTGTAGCCCTTGTGTCAAAACATGAGGAGATAATAAACTACCAGCATTTAAGTTGACAGATTCCAAATTTTGGTGGCACTGACACAGAGCACATGTGGCCTGGGACAAAGGGCATCACCCCAGTGCTTGTGGGGAAACAGCATCCCCAGCAAAATTCTGTGGGAATGGCAGAGTTTAACAGCTGCAGCATCAGAAAAGACAGAGATGATACTTTTTGTAACCTGAAGAAATATTAAATGTCAAAAAAGAAGTCTTAGACTGGTCATTCACTGGTGATAGGAACCTGGTTGTTTTAAGATGAAGGTAGCAAGGCTCGCTTGCTCAAAATATAAGTGGGCAAAATATTCTGATTTCAGGACAAGAAGTAATAAATCCAAGTACTACAGAGCTTTAAAACTGAAGAGACTGACAAATAACTTCTCACTTTTGAGTTCTTTTTGATAACTTCAGTGTTTTGGGAGTTACCTGGGAAGGTCTGATAGCTCCCAAATATTCTCACTGTTTCACTTTGAGAGACATGTTTGAGTAATGCCCAACTATCTTAGATTAAGAAAAATTTTTATAAAGCTGGGTTTTACAGTGGCAAAATTAAAATATAGATATTCATTTGCAGGTGTGCATGCTTAAACAGACACTCATATCATAATTAAAAATAATGTCTTATCATTTCTCTTTTGCAATAGCTGTTGCTACTGGACAAATTATTTCTTTACCATGGATTTGTATTTTGAAAAACTACATGTGATAATTATGAATGTGCTTGCTGTAAATTTGCCTCTCTTGCATGGCTTTATCAGAGAAATAAAGGCACATTTGGGTTTTTTCCTGCTACCCCACAAGCTTCTGCTCCTGGATTTGTGGGATTTTGGGCGTCGACAGTGGCCCAAAACTCAAATAGCATTGAACTCTTATAAGAACAGCTTTTATAACCTATTCCACCTCTACTTTTAAAGTAACTTATAGAATAAACAGATATTAAATCATTTAATTCTCTCATCATACAGTAACCTCCTTAGAGGAAATGTTATTCCCTAAAGTTATACAAAGTGAATATCTGCAAAAGAGGATGTGCTGAAATTTTAGGGATGGAAAAAGATGATTACTGATAACACCCTTGTCTGGTTGCCTGTCAACACACAAGTATTTCATCAGAAACCTGCCAGGGTTTTGTTACATCTCACTGTAAATAACTCAATGAATCATTTTCCCTCATGGATTGCTAAGGAAGAATTCCACCCTACAGGGAGTTGAATATACTCTTTTTGTTTAATGTCATTCAATACATGAACTACAGGCAGTAAATATTTCCCAGCTTGGAAAGACTAAAACACTTTCACTGTTGGCACTCCACTCTTTATTCATTGTCATCTGAGCATTTTGAAGGGGTTCAGTATTTTCCTTCACAGCAATATTTCCTGCTCTCACTGCATTTTTTTTTTCCAGTTCTTCCCAGTTTTCCAGTCCTTCCTAGCAGGGTTTGGGGTTTTTCTTTAATTTGTATAATTCTTAGTTGTTTAAATACATCCTTTACATTCCCTTCAAAAGTATTGAAAAAAAAACTCCACCATAATTGTCTCTGTAAGCACTGACATTATAATTAATTCTCTCAAGGCTGTAAATCAAAATACAAGTGCAGATTTATATTCATTTTCATGTATATATGGGAAAATGGGGGTGTTTGGAAGGAATTTGAAGAATGAATGAAATGTCACTGATTTAGTCCCTTTAGAAGGGACCAAATTTCCTTTTATTTTTTTATTACATAGTAACAAACAATGCTTAGACCTCAGCCCTGATAATAGAAGAAATCTGGGGACAGTCTTAGTGAAACTGAATTTCTTCAGACCATGGCATTTAAAGCCTGTTTCTGTAACTGTGCAAGAATCTGTTTGCAGACAATGGAAATGGAACTGCTGCACAAGGGCAAACCTGAAACTTTTGTGTGTGCATCAGCTTTGTTGCATGAACCGCCCGAGAACAATAACAATGATGGGTCACATTTAGATTTTATATCCTGAAAGACATCATAATGCTCTTTCAAGATTATTTTGTGCCACTGTAAAGGTGTTTTGCCTTTAGGGGTTTTTGTTTGTGTTTGTGAGCATGTGTATCATACCTTAATTTGTGTACAGAGGCATAATTCAGCAAAGACTCTTATTTTAAATTTGAGCAGTTCTGCAATCATCACTTCCTGTGGAAGTGAATTATGAACTGTAAGTCTGACAGTAAAACTTCTTTCTTTCATAATTGCAACGAATAGTTGCAGGTAATTCTGTATAAGTGAGATCTGGGGCTGTTTGAGCTTTGGAGGTATTGCTTTTTTAAGAACTCCGGAACTAAATACTGTTAGAGAGAGCACTGCTTGTGTGGTTGCACAGTGCCCTGCCTTGCTGGGCCCGCCAGGTATTTTAGTGCCTGTTCAGAGCAGGTTTTTGCTGCAGTGTTTGTTACAGTGAAGCATTAGCAGTTTTTGCTCTGAGTGACAGAGACGATGGATGGGCTCTGCTCCCATTCCCACCGGCCTCCAGGACACAGGAGAGAGCACCGAGGTGCCCTGCAGTTATTGGATCCCTCTGCAGCTTTCTGACAGGTGCCCTGACAAACACTGGCGACCTCTGAAAGCTCATTTTGTCTCCACTTACATCTCATCTTGATCCACCTAGGCAGCATTTATTTAATTCAAGAGGCAATTTTTCCTTGATATTGGGAAAACCTGTGTGCTCTTTAGCTGATTCTGGGACGGATGGTGACGGAGCGTCGCTTCTGCTGCAGTCCCACCAAATCCATCAGTTCCTCCCCAGCTGCTGTGAGTCGAAAAGGAAGAACAGCAAATTGCTTTTGTTTCTCTCCCTGTTACTTGGTATTGAAACAGGAATGATGTATGAACTGCAGGGCAGAACACTGTGGAGCAAATACCTGCAGAAAAGTCCTTTTGGTGCTGCTGTTGTTGTTCCTCTGGCCTGTGACAAGGCAAAGCTGGTGCTGCCCCATCCTGCTAATGCTTAACTCTGGCTCAACCAAACTAACAGTGGTATTGCCCTTTTAAAATTATTATTCCTGCATAAAATGCTATAAATAAATAACAAATTGATTAATCAGGAGTCTTGAAAGTGAAGGCTTTTTGATTCAATAGAATTGCAGTGTAAATATTAGACCAAAGAACATGAAAATTAATATTTGATGGAAGACAATAAAATACACCTTTCTCTCCAACTTTAAACGAATTGAACAAAGACAGCAACTGCAATAAGAAGAATAAAGCAGAAAGGATCCTGGTATCAGATAAAAGATCTGAAATCTCATGAAAAACAGAAGCTGTCATTTTATCACAGTTGCCATCTTTTTATCAAATATTTCAGTATTTTAGCTTATGCCACCATCTACTGGTCACCAGCTCAAAGTGTTCAGCTGACTCTCCAGTGCGTTCCCTAGGTTTTCACACAGATGTCTGCTCTTGACCTGAGCTTTAGGAATAGATTTTTTAAATGCCTTTTTGCATTGGCATAAAACTGAAAATTGGATAGAGTGGTAAAAATTGCTTCTTGATTAGACACATGCTTTTGAAAACTTCAGCAACTCATATTTCTGTGTGCAGTGTGGGAGCTGGTGAGAGTCACCTGTTGCTAGAAACTTTGGTGGAAATGTTAAATTTTAATTAACGTTTTGCATGTGCATTGAAGGTTCCCATGGCACTCGCTTCATTTATAATTCATAGGATTTTTATCCTTTGGCATGATTTAATGTATTGCATGTGCCTCATCTAAAGAACAGGGTTCTGGTGTTAACAATCTATTTTACCCTCACCTTCTGCATTTTCAATAAGCCGAAACAGAGAAATGCCAAAACATAGATCTTAAAATGTCAGGTCTTTAGATAAATTTCTGCAGAATTTACAATCCATTACTGTGAATTTGGGGTCTTGGCAAGCGTTTTCACTCACTGCATGTGAGAAATTGGATGATAGGGCACCAAGTTCTGGATGGCTGGGGAGGGAATTAGGTCATTCTGGTGATATTTAGATGTATTTCGTGTAAGCCATGAAGTTCACATACATGCCAAACAAATGTAAGAGCCTGTGGTGTGATGTCACTTCATCCTTTTGACTGGTGGCCTAGAGACTCTTCCTCAGTTCTGGTTGTTACTGGCTTTCCTTTTCCTCCCTCTCCCAGAGACAAACCTTCCTTTCCAGCAGAAGCAGGTAATCAGCCTTCTGGAAAATCTCCACCAGCAAAGCAGTTTGGCACTTTTGGATGTTAGCCAGAGTGAGGCAGGAATTGTGTCAGGAATCTCCCTCCTGCCTCCCTTTTGGTGGCTTCAGCATGATCAAAGGATGTTCTTTGCCCCAGCACTCGTCCTGGGTGCTGTTTCTGTGCTCAGCTTGGGACATTTGTCCTGAAGGCTCCCGAGTTTCAGCACTCGGCTTGAGTTTGAGTTCCTTTCCCCTGGGAGGATGTGAAACACTTCACAGCCCTCACTGAGTTCAAGAGTGGGTTAAATCCCCACCACTGACAAAACCACTTTCACTTCAGAAGACCCCCGTGAACTTAAGCCAGTAATTCATTAATGGAAATGGAAGCCTTTATTACAGACTTTAATTTCCATGCAGCTATAACCACAAATGAGTGTGTGAGAGTCCATCCCCGACTACGCCTGAGTGGCTCATCCACCTCCCATCCCCTGGCCTGTGCCCTGGCAATTTCTGAGGTGACAGCAGCACCCGAGCCTGGTCTCACCGAGGCACACTCCCCATCACAGTTTCTATAGTGATAACTTCAGGGCTCCGTGGTAATGGACACAGCCAATTAATTTCCTGTCTGTCCTTTTTTCCTTGCTTAGTTTTACTAATGCCAAAACTAAATGTCAAGTAGGAAAATCTGTTTTGTCCCTCCAGCTTAGAAACAGTAGATAAGGATAAAATCTAAGCCAAACATTGCGTCTCTGGAGGTTTCACATATGACTAATTGCAATTTGGAAGCATATATGCTTTTAATTAAGCTCTGTTTTTTACAGGCAGAACATAGTCAGGACTGCAGTGGTGAGCACCCTGAGGGTTGTCAGGCTGTGAATTCCACTCTAAAAATTGATCTGATAGGAGAGTGGGGCGTATTTCCTCCATGCTGTCTTTTCCAGGCTTTACCTGAGGGAGAAAATAATCAGGTGTCAGGTCTTTAAAAGGCTGGAGGATATCCCTGCAGTCACACACCTCACTGGCAATTTGTCCTGTGGTGAATCACAAAGGTTTGGCAGGATAATGTCCTGTCCAGTAGCAGCTCTGAGATTGTACAGCGGGAAATCGAGGCAGAGCTGAGCCAGATTTGTGGCTAAATTGTTACTCCTTGTGAAAAGTGCTCCTGCCTCCTCTTTGTCACTGCAGCGGGCTGGTGCATGCATCACTCTGACAGGTGCTCCTTACAGCAGCGTTCTGGAGCTGGGTCAGCCAGGTTGATGGGTAATTTGTGCTTGGAAGGCCAGAAAGCAGGATAATGGGAAGGGAGGTGATTTTGAGTGGTTCTGTCCAAGAGTTCATTGATCTACTGGTGTGGATTATGATACAACACTTTTACAGGCACAAAGCTGCCAGCCCCACTTACATTGGTTTTTGTGAAAGAAAAACCCCGATTCGAGACTTGAAAATAATGTCTTGTTTTTAAACTCCCTTTCTAAGAAAATTCAATACTGATTGCCTATGGGGATTTTTGAATCACTAGGCTAAATCCAAGAATTTTTTTCTGAAAAATGTCGTCAGGATATATTGAAAAAAAAAAAAACTTTGGTTCATTACTATGAATTTAAGCATTCATTATGGCTACAATTATAGCAGGGAGATCACAGAGTACATGGGAATGGCATTAATGACCCTTAGCAGGAAACTGCGCTGTAAAGTTGATCGGGACCTGTGATTTGCATAGAAGTGACAGTAGGATGATAATTGTTCACTAGCAATTTTGGAATGAAATGAGTAGTATTCACACAATTAAAGCCTTAAGTATGCAGTTGATTAAGGAGGATCAGTTTGCAAAGCCCTCCCGTTATGAAGCGATCAGGTTTGAAGAATGAAGTCTTTCATCAAATCATTAGCTGGATCATTTGGAATGGCAGCAGAGGTGGCTGGAATTTGTAGTTGAAAGCACTGAAATGCATGAGAGGTTTGAAAGCTGATGGATGTTCTCAGCCTTGCCTTGCCTGCAGGGCTGCCCTTGCTGGCTTTGTGTCCATAACACCTTCCCTTGTGTCACCTCGGCCCCAGTCCAAGGAATCCTTGGGTAAATACACCTGGCTCTCCTAAAGCTTCAGAAATTGATCTCCAGCCCTCAGGGAAGACAGTCAGGGCACCCTGCAGTTAAATATGGTCCCACAAAGAGCCATCCCTCGCATCCTACACCAGCATCAGCTGACCCTGCTTATTCCTGGGACAGTCAGTGAAGCAGAAATTCACTGCCCTGTCACTTCTCACGGGCTGGGCATCATCCTCTCGTTTCTATTTCCTTTTCTCTTCTCAGGTCCCTATATAGGCTGTGAATTTAAAATTTTACAGCTCAGAAGATGGTCTTACTTGTGGACCCATGTCTTTAACTGAGTGATTAATATTCAGAATTATTCTGGAAGATAAAAGTACCAAATACTTCCTGTTTTTTTGTTTTTGTTTTTTTTTTTCTACAGCTGTATTTTGCCTTCTTTTGTTTTCTTTCATTGGCTGCCTCTGACATGAAGTGATTTACCAAGTTAGGCACACAACCATGAAACACTGCTAATGAATCTCTAAATACACTGAGTGTGATCAGAAGTGTCCTGTAAACATAAAGAAACATTCCATGGAGGTATTGTTCAGTCTTTCAAACAGAATTTGGCTCCTGGGGAAAGAAGAAAAGCACAAAAGGCTCAGAACCCTCAGAGAGGCTCCCAGCACGAGGAGATGGCTCAGCGAGCAGAGCCGGGATTTGTTGGGTTCTTGTCCTGTGCCACCCGAGGCTCAGGTGTGCTCCAGCTCCACTGAGACCTGCAGGAGGTGGCAGGGATGGTGGAGGTGTTCCAGCCCTCTCTGGAGCCCTTTGATTCACCTTTGGCTTTGCAAATCTTCTGCAAGGATGTCTTACTTAACCCTGGGCGTGGGGTTTAAGTACGAGAAGAGCCGGGAAGTTGTTAGGCAGCCCTAGAGCCAGGCTTTAAGGATGGTCTCTCTGTAAGAACCAAGTGCTAGAATAATTCATTATTATCTCCATCACCTGAAAAGTTTCAAAATGAAGGCACAGATTTATTTAAAATGGGATCTTGCACTAATGAAGCAACATGAGAGCAAATAAAATGCTTTAACAGACTTGGTTTAAAAGCTCTTTCACATCTCAGTTTTATTGCACTCACCTTACTGCAGGTAAAACTTAAATCTCCTCTCAGATTTCCAGTGCCCATAAGAGTCTTTTTCATATTTACTTCATAAAGTCTTAAACATTTTTATGAAAAAGAAATATCCCACAGGCAGAATCGCCATTCTGCAAAAGAAAAGCTTCAGAAATTGTTATGGAGGAACCACAGAGCATATTCTGGATAACGTAAGTGGAATGAATTAATCTCTCTCAAACTCTGGTGATCAGAAACTGCTTTATTATGTCTAGGACATATAGTATAATGCATGTCAGAACAGAACATAAATTCCTTTGACATAAAATTACAGTGTTTAATAAAAATAAGATACAGATGGATGGAACTTCTCCTGAATCCTCTGTCAACCCCATACAATTCTGAGAATAGTTGGCAACAATAAATATGGAGAAAAAGTGAAGATCTTTTACTCAATTTTACACATCATTTACTGTTCCTGTACCATTTTCCTTTTAAAAATGGACATTTTCCAATGTCACATGCAGTGGTTTGGAGGAAAAGTTAGTTTGTGAGTTGTTTGGGCTGTTCAAAATGAGCAGCTTGGGCAATACTGGGCTCAGTAAATCCACAAGCTCCCTTCTCAAAAACAGCTGCCCACTTTTCTTCATGAGAATTGATATAATTTAGTTTCACTCTTACTATGTATTACAGGACGCTCATGGAAACCTTCTGTTTCATAAAGGAACCCAATAAACTAACTTAATTTTTTTACACAAAAAGAAATTTACCAGTGAGGGAGAGCTCACAGAGAACCAGCAAGGTAAAATGAGCTCATGGATCTGCCAGGAAGTTTTTCAGTACATGGAGTAGATTTTTGTGTCTGTTAAATCTTCTTTTAATAGGAAAAATCTTAAGGCACTGTCACTCCTGTTGCAGCTATAGTGTGGTAGGCACCAACCAGTTCTGAGTGTGCTTGAGGTGTGTTCCTAACTAGAATTCCCAATTTTTAGTGTAGCTGATAGAATAGCATCATGTGGGAAGGAAAGCAAAAATTCTGACTTTCAGATGTCTGCATTTCCTCAGAGCCATAAAATGGAGTGCACATGGGAATATTCTCCCATCTAATGAGCATATTCTGGTTTCACACAGACTGCATGGGCTGAGGGCTCAGAGTCTGACAGTGAACCTAAATACATTTCCTTGCTTCTAATACCAGACATTCAGAGTATTTTAAAACTGAAATCATCTCCACTTTTAACTGTTTAATTTCTTAAGGTAAAAATGTCAGGACATAATAAAAGGAAGGTGTTTTGGGGAAGTTCTGTCTTGATCTGTGTGCATACTGATCCCATTCATTATGTCCTAGTTTTCATAGGACTCCTTGAAGCTTTTCTGAAATTATATTTGCACTTCAACTCAAAATATTTTTATTCCTTTAAAAGTTCCAGTAATGCCAATTTTATGTCTGTATCAGTACATACTTCATGAGATTACTGAGCAGCCTCGTTATTATGAACTTGAGATAAATCCTCTGCTATGTCTGTCTCTGTGTAGGGACATGCGAGCAATAATTAATGAAAACAAAACTGCTACTGACAGGTGGGCTTTGAGAAGTAGTCTTGGCAAGAAATATAAATATAAACTTAAACTACAAAATAAATATAAACTTCAATAGATATCTCACCATTGATTCATAAAGTCTTTGTGAGTGGCAAAAAACATTTGCATGAGCCCAAGAGGATTTTACACCTTGGCATTGGCAGGTTGGAAAATACATTTACATATGACATTTATTTGAAGATTTAGAAAGCTGAGAAAGATGAAATATTCTGTTGGATTTCATTTGCTTTCTGTTTGTTGATTAGATTTTCAGTTCTGTAGTTCATTGTTGGGGAGAAGAGGGAAGAAGGTTAAAGGGTTTTTTTACATTAATTTTCTCACCATGTTGTCCTTAAAATGGTGATGCAACTGCCATTTAGGGTTATGTTTTTCTACTCAATTACCTTACTATTTAATGACCAGAGCCTGTTTTTTTTCTCTTCTTCCTCCTGTATGATTTTGCAAGTGAATTACTTTGAAAGCTGAAAATCATTGGTTTCCTTGCATCAAGAAGTTTAATTTATGGTCTTTGAGGTTTAAAAAAAAAATTAATAATCTTATGACTATTTGTTCATCTGAATATTTCCAAAGTACGTAATGAGTTAATGACATATTTTAATTCACAGATTATATTTACACATTGTATTTACAGTGTAGGGTTCTTGGGTAGAAAATATTGCATGATTCTCATCTGATTTTGTTCATCAGTGCTGTTCAGAATGCCTGTGAATATCAAGATTTTTGGTTCATTTCTATTCCTGAGAGAGGAACAGTGTGACTTGATCATAGTTTTGCCCTTCACAGCAATTTCTGCACTGAAATTTAGAGCAGTTGATTGAGTTTGGTTCCAGCAGAATTCTCAGTGTGCAGCTCAGCCGAGAACTGAAACTGGAATTTCAAAGCGTGGCCATTCCTATGACTTTACAAAAACCCACCCTGAGCTGGGAAAGCATCAGCTGGGCTCTGAGCTCGTGCCTGCACTGTAATTTATGCCAAAGGCAGATCTGCATTAGCAGCAGTGAGCTACTGCTGAGTGCTAAGGTCAGCTGTGCATTTCATACTTCAGCTGCACAGGCAGAATTTTATTGCTTTTCACGGTGATGGTGCAGTGAAAAAGGTGCTTTATGATGCCACAGACAATTAATTGAGGTACATTACCTAGAAACTAAAAAGGTCACACGTGGAACATAATTGACACCTCATAACCCCTATTAATGATTACAGAAATGCAAATTAGTACTTTTCAGTTTCCAACAAGTAGCATAATTCTTCTCCAGCTTTGAATTATGTGTCCATTTGCTTACAATCTTTGCTCTTTAAAATGTTTAATTTACCTTTCCTCTTAAAGTAACCTCAGTCTACAGTAAAAGTTATACTCTATATAAATTATACTATTCAGAAGAAGTCTATTAAGCTGCAATTATTTTTTCTGTGCAATAGGCACAGAGAGAAAGTACTGATATAAATCACACGTGTAATGCTTCAGCAACCTCCCTTCAAGGCTACACGTGCTGCAACCTTTATGGAATTGCAGAAAAATGGCTTTTCCTTCCTTATGAAGACAAACTTGAGAATCTAAGAGAATTTAATGTACTAAAGAATAATTTATAGGTTCATTTAAAGGTGTTTTGTTGTTATTATTGCGTACAAAAGGAGTAATCCTAGCACAGAGAATGGGGAGTGGATAACTAAGAGTTAGTACTGGATTTGCTCCAGTCTTTGTGTCCAGTTGTGTGTGACCACTTACACACTGGGATCCTCCTGATTTTACTGTAAATAATGCTGCAGTTTGTTGGCACTTTCTGGTGATTGTGTTAAAGCATCACAGCATGACATCAAGATGTGACATCACTGAACTGTGAGATTTCCTTTCCTCCCAGGCTGTAACATTTTTAGCATTGGCCAAGACCAAAGAAATGTTTGGTGGAGTGTGAAAATTCTTTAAAAGATAATTTTGTTTTAATTATTTAAAAAATTTTGGTGTAGCTGTACCTGACATTGAAATCCTCCAAAATAAAGTGTGAGAGCTCAGTGTTTTGCTGACTCTTGGTAAGAGCTATTTGCACCAGGTCTGCAGCTGCTGGGAGCCACACTCAGCCTGAACAACCAGCAGTGCAGAGCAATCCCTGGTGGCTGTAAAAATAATCCTCAGCAGAGTCTGACCTGTCCAAATCTTACCTTGCAGAAGAATTTTAGAACAAGACCATTGTTTCATCAGTTTTCCCCAGATGACTGGTATGTTGATTGATAAAGTCATTTGATGGAAGGATTCGTTCTAAGGATGTCTAAAACTCATGGTCATGCTGGAAACAATTTATTGGTTTGAGTTTTAAAAATTTCACATTTATTAAATGGTGCAAAACCTTCACCTCAGTTGTTGATAAATAGTGCAGAACCACCATGGCTCATTCCCCATTTGATTCATTGCTTCCCCTCCTCATGTAGAAGTCATGAAAAGTTCTCCTTTTGTCCCTTCTTTTTCTTTAAGAACACAAAAAGTCCATGCTTGCACTGCACAATGCAGGAGCATGGTGGTGATGAAGCCAACTAAAGAATTTCCCTAAAATTTGAGGGTTTAGAAGCCCTGCAGTTCCTACTGTCTTGTGCCACTAATATTTATTCTTTTCTCTTTCCAAAATGAAAGGCTGCTGAGGTCCAATGACCATTCCAGCCCTGAACATGTATTAGAATAAATAAATGCCATGTTTATGTCATAGCAATACTTCTCTATTGGCAGGCAACTGAAAATTAATTTTATTTAGTAAACCTGGCAGAGTGGATGACAGTTTGAATTGAAACAGTTATATCATCAAGTTGCTCTCGTTCCAAATAAATGAATATAGAAAGATACACTTTTTCTTAAAAATGTTATGCATTTCAGTATCCTAATTAACATATTGAATTTTAATGTTAGTGTTAGTTTTGGAGTAAATGGTCACAGCTTCCATCGCCAAGGACAGTACTTCCCTTTTGTGAGAGCTGTACGCGTATTTTTTTTCCATTAATAAAATTTTTGTTAAAACTGTCGCTATTGAGACACATAACAAGCTTTTAAATTTTAAAAATACCATAAAAGTAATGGATATCTAGTCAGAGATACACCACATCTCTCTCTTTCTTTCTTTCTTTCTTTCTTTCTTTCTTTCTTTCTTTCTTTCTTTCTTTCTTTCTTTCTTTCTTTCTTTCTTTCTTTCTTTCTTTCTTTCTTTCTTTCTTTCTTTCTTTCTTTCTTTCTTTCTCTTTCTTTTTCATTCTCTCTCATTCTTTCTCTTTCTCTCTCTTTCTCTCTCTTTCTCGCTCTTTCTTTCTCTTTCTTTCTCTTTCTCTCTTTCTCTTTCTTTCTTTCTTTCTTTCTTTCTTTCTTTCTTTCTTTCTTTTTTTCTCTTTCTCTCTCTCTTTCTCTCTCTCTCTTTCTTTTTATTTCTCTCTTTCTCTCCCTCCTTCTCTCTCTCTTTCCCTCTTTCTTTCCTCTTTCTCTCTTTCTTTTGCTTCAGTCCTATTTTGAATTTTCTATCCAATGCAAACATTAATTTCTCTGGGGTTGAAATGCAGTTTTTTCCTTTCCCTTCCTTTGAGCTACCAGCCAAACAGTCTGCTGTTTAGGGGATTTTTTTTTTCAAGTCAAAATTAAATTAGTGATATTGTAACTCAATACCATATAGAAAAATTTATTTGCTTTGTAAAAATAGCTTGGAGTGCCATTACAGCTGTACTGGCTAGACTGGGTGACTTTCTGAGCTATCACCTGTGGCAGATTAAAAATAAAATCTGTCTGTACTGAAATTTGAGACATGCAGGAGGCTCAGGGTGCAGGGGTTGTACAGATATAATGTGGAATATCACCCTTTGGTCTTTGATCCTCCTCAAATCATTTGTTTGCTGGTTTGTTCTGGTTTCATCCTGTTTGGTCCTTCACAGTTGGAGCCTGAGTTTCAGTTTTCTCTTCTTCTTATCCTCTCACTTCTTATTTGAGAGAAGAGATTGACCCCACCTGCCCACAAAGCTCCTTTAGCTCCCTCTCCTTCGTGGGTTGTGCTCTGAAAAACTGAGAAATAAATAATCTCAACATTCCTCATTTAACACTCCAGTGATGGGACCACGCTAGAATAGGTGTCTGCTTCATTTTAAAATGAAGTTATTGTTTTGTGAAGTGCATCTGGGCTTCTCAGAGGTCATGAAACATAGAAAGCAAAGTCTGTTTATCATAAGGGTAAGGCATGGTCTGATGTATTTGATAGAACAGCTTGAACTCAGTTTATTTGACAGAACAGAAAATGAGCTTTTAACAGCAGAGAAAAGAAACTTTTAATGCACTGCACAAAAATTATATTTTCATTTGCAGATCACTTTTAGATTCTTGCAGTGTCCCTTAAAGTCCTGACTCTGTCAATATGAAAGTATAAAAAATGTTTTCAGCCGAAAAAGGAGTTATTTGCATGCTCAAGTCAAGAGCTTGTTACTTGCAATTATCAATCAATATCCAAACACAATTCTACAAAATTCTGTTTAAACATTTACAAATGTCTGCTCTCAAATGAGAATTTTAGAGTAAAACATGTAGCTCTGGACTTTAAATAATTACAACAATGAGCTATGTAAATAAATTAGGGGACTATAAACCATTCAAGATAATGAGAATTATAGAATTGATTTCCAAATATTCCTGAAACAACTTTAGCAAAAGTTTCCTTTCATCAGCAGCTACAGTACTTTTATGAGAAGATGCCAACATTGTAATGGACCTTGCATTTTATCTGTCTCTGGAGGGCTGAATAAACTCAACAGTCATAAGACTTTTATGATGACAACCTAGTGGAGAAAATACAAAAATAAAATTAAGTAAAAAAGGTTTGACCAGGGAAAAAGGGAAGAAATACAGGGAGATACCAAACAAAAAAAAAAAAAAAAAAGTAAAGTGAAGTTCACAGAGGTCGATTGTTAAAACTTAAGAAAATTACATTACATTTTAGATCTTGTTGGCTTTTAACCTTTTTTAAAGGCTCTTCAACTCTTTAATGCTAAAGGAAATAAAAACCTCTTGGCATTTAATCACCATGAATTTTAACTCCGTTGCTATGTCTGCATGTTAGATAATTGAAATGTGAATTTATATACCATTTTCATCTCTAAGTTACTAAGTATAGAGTGAAACAGATTCCAAATGAAATGTTGCTTTCAGATCTGACAATTCTGTTGTTGGAGGGAAGAAAACAGGAAAGAAGTCTGTAAGAAATGCTCCTGTACACACTTAGAGCCTCATTGCTCCTGCTTTGCTTCATGGCCTTTTTACTTCTTGTAGTAAAGCATCAAATGAGATTTTTATAATGTATTTTATTGTATCTTAAGGATCAAATTAAGTCTGACAGGTTCCTCAGAGGAATTACTTTTTGGGTATGTTATTTTTCCCCTACTCTGTAGTGTCTCTTTTAGCTCCTGACCTCTCTCTCCAATCTCTCCCAGTTTTACAGGACATTGTTAATGAAGTGTGTACAATGTTGCTCGGGAAGAACATGCCATAGTGATTTTTCTTTATTCTTGCAGCGTGTTTGATTCCATCTAGCAGCTGCAGGCCCCTTTTCCCACAAAAGAATCTGATTACTGTGTGTGATTAAAATGAATTTTTCTTTATATGGCACACTGTTTTCCCCAAGTGAATCAGACAAGCACATGTTTTTCTGAGCATCATGCAATACTTAAGGTTGTAAAGACACAATCATCACAAGACTTTTTATTTACTATTGTTCAGCACAAACAGTGTAGAGTGAAAGAAACTAATGAGGTCTTTGATAATCAATTCTTATCAGAGATGCCTTGGGCAGAATGGGGTTTTTCAATTATCATCAGTTGTTCAGTAGATGTACATAGGCTTTTATTTTTTTTCATCTAGAAGTGCTGATTTTATCTTTATTTTAAGAAAGATTAGCCTACATTTGAATGCTTGAAATTAAAACTGTTCCCACTTGGACTGGTTTCGTGACAATTGGCATTATTTCCTCGTGCCTGATTTTACATGTGAGCACTGTCAGAGAAATGCTGAGCTTTGGGAGGAGGATCTCTCAGGCAGGAAACCTTTGGCACAAAGAGGTTTGGAGGATTTGGGGGCAGGATGTTTGGTTTTTAAGAGAATAGGAGATGTTTTTTGTGAGGGAATAGGAGGGAGGTAATGCACAGAGGAGCCTCTAGGGAAATGGTGTTTCCAAATTTTTTGGAAGAAAACTCCTGTTTAGTGAGGAGGGAGAGGCAGGGAAAGAGCCACTGAGACTTGTTATGTAAACAGCTGCATCTAAATATTAGCTCTGGCTTTTGAAAGGGACCAGTTGGACACTGAGGAGTTTGGGAAGCTGAGGCAACAAATTTGAATTTTTGTCTTTTTTTCCGTCTCTGCTGCTTGTGTCACAGAAATAAAGAGGTTTTCTTATGGAGTTTCTTTTGCCCCACGGTTGTAATTATTGAGGAAATATCTTTGGTGGGGGGTAGGTGTCCTGAAAAAACAAAAGCAAGCTTTGCCATGTAATAGTGGTGGTTCACAGCAGATTATTAAAATATTTGTGGTGTTTTAACTTCTCTACAGAGCATAGTCAAATGTCTCTGAGCTCAGACTTACCTTGAGCTGACAGAAGTCAGTGAGGAATAGTTACCCCTTTAATTAAAGTATAGCAGAGGAAAGGGTCAGTTTCAAGTGCTCTAACACTTCACTTTCCCCAACATTATTTTAATTATTGTTTTTATTTAGAGCTGTTTTATAAACAGCTGATTGTAAATTTGTCTTTATTTTCTGCAAGGAATAGTTCATAAAGTGTATTTTTTAATGTTGTCATTCAGAACTTATTTCTGAATTCTGGAAGTAGTATCATTGAACCATCTATAAATTGGAGGTGACAGGGAGAACTACATATGAAAACAAGTTGCAGCTCTGTGTTTACAGAGAGGTGAGGTGAGACTGCTGAATCCTGGAAAAGCTGCATTCAGTATCTGGGAATATGCAATATTCCCTGTTCCCTGCTGCAGTGGAAGGATGAAGCCCTGCTTTATCCCCTATAAAAAGAACAGTCAGGACTGTATGAAGTTTCCTTATCTTTCATGTAAAGCACATTGTATTCATCTCTGGCTCTGTTTCATGACTATCCTAGTATGGAAAACAGGGAAACAGGGCAAAAACCTTTTTTTATTTTATTGATGGCTCTAACACCTATGGACATGTCAGGTGTATTTTCTAAATGGCAGAGCTGTGCAGTTTTACCCCACATCAGGAACTGCAGCTTAAAAATGTCTGGAGGAAGTCAGGGGTGGGTGCTGGGGGCTACCTGGCTGCTTGATGGGCTAATGGGCCAAAACAGACCCTTCTCTTCATCCACCTGCCCACATCGTTGGCTTTTCATCCCGAGCCTTAGCAGCCAGAGAAATGGGTTCCATGATTTGAGCTCGGCAAAATCAAACACGAACAACTTTTGATTTCCATGTGCCAAAAGCCAGAACGGGCACCAGGGCAGCAGTACCAGCTGCTGCTTTGGGAATATTTACAGAAGGGGCTTTGCTGTGAATTGGTAACTTTGATTCCAAACTTTCCTGAGGAGCTCAGTGATCTCTGTGTGTGCAGGGAGTGGTCCATAAGGCAGTTCCACTAGCAAATAGAGGAGGCTCTTGAGAGTATTAAAGAGTGGATTTATATTTCAAGGATAAATATTACTACAAGGTAGTCTCGTGTTCTCTTACAAAGAGCCAGGATTCTCCAAAAATTGCCATATAGCACCATCTTCTGAGCAGAGCCTGAATGGCAAACCGAACCTGAGCTGAGTTCGAGTCTTGCTCAAACCCCCAGTGCTCAGGGCTTTGCAAGGACTGTGGGATGAGAAAAGTTTTATCCAATTTGCTGAGGAAGAGGACTCATCATTAAGAAATGGATCTAAGAGTGTCATGTGTGCCCTGAGTGAAAAATTCATGGGCAAACATCAAGCAGCTTTAAGGAAATTCACACTGAAATATCCTATGTGGAAAATGCAGTATGTGTGACCCTGTCAGGGAAAAAAATCTCATGTTACTGCCTGGATTGAGTAAATCCTTACTAAGTTCCTATAAACTCTGAATGTAGGCTGTTCACTCCTTGGTTTGTACAATTTGAAGACACCCAGAACTGATCAATTGAGGTTGTGGTTTAGTGTAGCTGTGTTATCCAAGAAATTAAAAATTATATTCTATCAGGAAAATAAGCTATTTTTATTGTGACAGCTGTAAATAGCTCTAATACTGCTTTCCTCCAAATATCACTGCTAAAGTTGTGGGAGGGACTTTTTTGGGCTAATGCTCTTGGCCTAAAGATCTCCTCCTAGACAGAGATGGGGTTAAGCTGCATCTTCAGCCTTTCCCAGAACTGATGTCATGGGTAAGGGGTATCCCTGCTCCCCATACATCCTATTTGCATAAAGTATCATTGCTGCTGCAGCTCATGTAGAGCTATCACCCAAACCTTCAAATTCTCTTGTTTTCTTTCCTTCCACCTTCCTGTTACGAGCCCAATTTCCTTTTGTGGAGTGCTGGTTTCCTTTCACATGGTTTTTCACTGCTGTACAAATAATATGGAAAAAAACAAAACAAAACCCTTAAAGTTCAGTACTAAAACCACCATATCCTTCCCATCCTTTCCCTTTTCCCCATACCTGTATTTATCTTGGTGTTGTTTCTGTAACAAGATGCAGCCTTAAAATTGAAGAAGTGCACTTGTTACTGCAGCCTTGCCACAGAAATGAGACCATCTCACCTCATAACACACACATGCAAATATTCACATGCTCTGCCTCAGAGATTGTGGTTCATGCTAGGAAGAGCTACTGAATTTATTAAACTGATAAACAGAGCTGCTTTCTGCAAGCTAGAAGCATGACATATTTTTTCTGCCTTATGTTATTTTTTACATAAGCAAAGCTCATGACACGATTTCTTTAGAGAGCTGTAAAGAAATACAAAAAGTGCTCTAATACTCCTTCTGAGCCTTTATTAAATTACAGAAATGGCAGTGTGTATTTTGAGAGATATTTAAGGGGATTGTTTATATCTAAGTGTTTTCCCTAAGTGTTTCATGTCTTGTTTGCTAATAGAGCATTTAATAAAATTTGCAAGCTGAGAAGGGGACAAAGGTAAGGGAGTTCTGTGTCATCTCTCAAAGATTCTGTGTTTGGATTAAGATACTATAGACTTGAACAGGTTTCTGGAGATGGATTTTTATTTACAGACCTCTCAATTGGCTCAGGAGCCATGGCTGCTTTCTCTCACTTGAGGCTTCTGTGTTCTTTTACCCAAGAAAACTTCAAATTCCCTGCAAAGGCTCAGTGGGTCAGGTCCATTGGCACTGTCAGTCTGTCCTGATGTGCCTCTTGCCCACGTTGGCATCAAGTTGCACATTGTTTGTATCATTTTTATGTTGGAATTTTAGAAATGAGCATTCAGTACCAGTGTTTTCCAACCACATGAGGCTGTGCTGGTTACTGGAAGCAGTGATGTGCTGTTTTAGGAGAAAAGAATGATTTAGAGCATGAGTGAAAAGCAGCAGTGACCCCTCTCCCTGCATCCACACAAATCCTTATTCATATAAAAGATTGCACATGGCTGTTGCAGGACCAAAGCAGGATGGCAAAGAATAGGGGGAAAATGTTAAAATCTTTATTATTCATGTTTAAAAGTTATTGTTTGCTGCAAGAAGATGTTCTGGGTAGGTGGACAGTCAGCTTCCCTATGGACAGGGAGAGAGGAACAACACCCACCTCCCCCTCCCCAGTGCCACTGGGCAGATTCTCTGTCTGTGCTTGGCCCCTTGTGTTTGCTTCAGATCTTGATCTGCTGGGAAATTAAAATATTTCCTTCTTCTGATGTGACTTCTGGAACGCAGGAGCTGGTTTAGGGTTCATTCCCCACTTACTTGGCAGGGGGTTTTTGTGAATCTTTTGTTCTTTTAGAGTACAAAAATGAGATTGATGCTTCTGTGTCCTCTGGTTTTGAAAGGATGTAAAATAAAAACCACAAAGTTGTTAAAATATAATCCAAATTTTCTTAGCAGAGAAAGTAAAGTTTATTTGAATGTAGCATGCTATATATAAACATAATTGATTTTTAAAGTTAAAAATGTTCTTCTTTTTATAAATATGCTTATGATATTTTTTTCTTTAGAGGCATTCAATAGGTTTAATACTATAAATTTGTTTTAAAATAGCATATTGCTAAAATCTGAAACCACAGTATTCTATCAGGAATGTTGGCCTACATATTCAGAGATCTTTGTCTCTGTCCTGAATTTTCTGATACTGACAAAACAACAACATAACAAACACTGAGGTGGATACTGACCAAATATTGTGCTTTACAGCATAGAATATCTTACATACATTCTTTTTTCTAGAATACACTTTCAGCATTTGACATTATAAAAAATGAAATTAAAGCAAAACAGTAGAAATTGGCACACAAAGAGAAAATATCATGCATGTGGAATATTATGTGCTGTTTTCAGGTGATCCCTTTCCTGTTTGTTCTTGATTCTTATCATTCCACAAACTCCAGGTAGAACATAAGCATGTTTACATAGATGGGATCCAATGTTACACAGTGGGTGTGGTTTATTCCTTTACCATATCTCTACTGTACATGAGAGAAAGCTGGTAATCTTCAGCTGAGGTCAAAGATTGTCATATCAATATGATATAAAAACTTCGTTTTGTAAGTTATATTCAAGGAATGTAATTGTGTGATTGTTTTAAAATTTGATGCATGGTTATTATCCCAAGAATAGTCAGATTAGTTTAACACATACTGACAGATGGTTAGTGGGCAAAGAGAAATCCATGAGTAACCTGACACACAGAGCAGCATTAAAATATCACAAATCTATGCATTGAATTCTTTTGCAAATTATATTTGCATTATGTTTTGACAAGAGAGATTTCTTTCTGCTGGCACACAATAGGATAAAGGTACCTTAACGCTACTGTTCTATTCAATACACTGCTAAAAATGGATATTCTGTCACAGTTCTGGCAGTGCTGGATGGTAAAGAACAAACAAATTATCTGATTCTCTGATTTGATTTTAAAGTTAATTTAGGAGTTTAATTTCTGAATATAGAAATTAAGTTGCTTCTGCAGAGAATATTCTGTTGACAGTAATACTTAGGAGCAAATATTTCTTTTTGTGCAGCTCCCTGGTGGAGGTGTTTCATAGTCATTTTCATGTACTTAAAATATAAAAGCTCTTTTTATAAACTTTAGCATTCCTGACAACATAGAAAGGAAAAAAGTTTTTGAAATATTAGACACATCTCTCACTGCTGCAATTTATAAATAACAGATGCACTTTTGTAACAAACCTGAACTATTCAAACATTTAAACCATTTTACTGGATTTTACACATTAGGCATAACAAAGTAATTCACTTCTGCAAAGTTTTCTCATTTTTGTGATGCAGGAAGACACTTCTGTGCTGTGATGGTGTGATGGCTCAGGGATAAATATTGTCTGTAAGGGAGGGCTGCTGAGGTGTGTGCAGTCTGTACTGTCCTGGAAATGTTTCTTGACTTCTGAGACTCCACTCAGTTCCGTTTCATGATAATTTACAGTCCTCAGGGCAACTTCACAACAACAACACATGCTCCAGCCCTGCCAATGTTGACAGGAACTTCCTAAAAAGGAAAAGGAAAGAGGAAAAGGAAAAGGAAAGAGGAAAAGGAAAAGGAAGAAACATTTTTAGTAGCATCCTATGGATAGGACAAGAAGAAATTACTTTCAGATTAATAGGAGAGCAATTTGTTTATTGAAACTGATGTAATACTAAAAAAATTAGGTTTAACTAAGGTATGAAAACACAGTTTGGGCTTTTTGGCAAAATTCAAATTGCAGCGTGGGGTTTTCCCCTTGACATGTTCAAAAGGCCTTCCCATCCAGTGTTCCAAAACCAGGACTGTGTGGCTGCAAAAGGATCTTGGCAGTGCAGGGATTTCCTCTTGGTCTCAGTGTGGGGGGCCATAAATATAAAAGTTTGGAGGTGCCTCCAGAGGAGGGTATGGCAGATAAACACACAAGATCGACCAACACTGAATTTAAGCACTTAAAACCCAAAGTGATTTGTGCAAGCTGGTTTGCTTGCTCATGCATTTCCTCCACCCCTCAGTCTGAAAAGTTTTACGTGGTTATTTTGCAGGAGAGGGAACTGATATTTTATCCAAGCCCACCTACAGTACTGCTGCATGCCGACGCGTCGCGTTTCACCAAACCGGCGATAATTCCGCGGTTATTTGGACGGAATTACTCCTAGCTGCAGGAAGAGCCCCTATCCTTTCTGAGGCATCACCTGTGCTCCCATTACCTCTGTCCACTCGTTGTTCTGGGCATCGTAGGACTCCACGGTGTCCAGGTAGGAGTGGCCATCGTAGCCCCCCACTGCGTACAGCCTGTCCCCCAGGGGACAGATGCCAACCGCGTCCCGGGGCACGCTCAGAGGGGCCACGGTGGTCCAAGCATCAGTTTTGGGGTCATACCTAGGAAGTGTGGGGATCAAGTTCAGAAAAATGCATGGTGGAGACACGTTTCAGATTTAAATTGCTGATACTCGCTGGTTTTCTCCTGTGCTGCTGTTCAGAACGAGTACACCTGAGATGTGATTCAGTTTTTGATTCAGCCACTAGAGGGGCCTTCAAGCACACAGAAAATACCCCTGCTTTCACTTTTTGATTACAATCTCTCCATTTCGATTACATTAAGCCATCAATACATTTTAAACACAAATGGGACCTGAGGGAATGATAGTATGGCCACCAGTTTCTCATTTTCTCAATAGTTTCTCATTTTCTTCCTCTATAAAGCTTTTAGTTTTCTGTTTATTGTCAGAATTAATGTTTTCAGAGAAATTTACTATAAAAGAAGTTAAATATCTTGTGTAGTAGCTCTAAGCTTCTCACATAAAATGAGAAATGTGTGCAATGTGTGGCAACATCTTACATTTATATTGATTTTACTTCTGATCTATTCCAATATAAATTGCAGTGAATTCCAGGTAATTCCTGCTTTGCCCCATCTAACTGAGAACAGAATTTGGCCATTGCTCTTCACAGCAGGGTTTAACACCCGTTCAGTTTTCCTTTCTTTACCCCAAATGACAAGACTCTGTGATATTTCTTATATTTTTACAACTTTTATCAGCATCAGTCAAATTACTGGAAGAACAACTGAAAAGTATTTCATTCCTACAGCACATGGCACAAGCAGCCTAAACCTGAGTTCTGGCATTTGAGAAATAGGAAGGTCACATGTTGAATTTGTCTCAGTACTTCAGTTGGTTTTACCTGGCTCTTGGGTAGCTCAGGCAGAAGGGAGGAATTTGCTGCTGAGGTTTAATTCTTTTGTTATCACAAAAGTATTGGAAATCAGTTATTCCTGTGTGGTACATTCCTGCTCAAAATATTATTTCAAAAAGGCGGAATATGTTTTACAAACACAACGTTCCAATTGTGAAGAGAATTTATTCTAGAATCCCTTCCCGGAATGTAAACAGAAAAGTAAAAAAGCAAAATAATGTCTTACCTCTCTACGCAGTCGGACAGGCGGGAGCAGTGGTTGGAGGCAGGAGCATCGTGGCCTCCCACGGCGTACAAAAACCCGTTGTAGGTGGCCACACCCACACCACCTCTCCTCTTGGACATGGAGGCACATAAACTCCACTTGTTTGTGTGAGGATCAAAGCACTCCATGGATTTCAGGCAGGAGCTCCCGTCTCGCCCACCAACTGCATACAACCTGGGACAGCAACCCACAAACAGGGAAACAATCTCAGTCTTTATTCTCTCACTAAAAAGAATTTTGTCTGGCTGACTTCATTCAGACCACTTTAAAATTGTCATTATTTGCTGCGCCCTGGAATTTCCTTTGCTCAAGGCAAACATGTTAGATGAAGTTACATTCTTCACTTCAAGCAGCCACATATGAAAATTAATTTTAAAAGTTCATGTTAGGTTCTCTAAATGTGAGCCAATAAAAAGAGTTGAATTGGAAGATGCTGCATATGTTTGAAACATATGGTAGCATTCCCTGGGACGGGGTTACAGAACATTTGACATCTTATCACATTAAAAGTTTTTGCCTGTGCAGTTAACTTTAATAACTTGAATATATATCAAAAACATATATAAAACATACAGTAAATATATTTTCCTCTCAGTCTGTATCTAAGAAAATCTATTGGACAGAAGGTACCACCTTGTCTGTCCAGCCCAAAGGCATTTAGCAAACAGAGATTTAAACAGCTGATGTCAGGGCAATTCGTAGGAATAAATTGTGGTAATCCCAGTTAAAAAACATTGGGGCAACTTTTAGGAATAAATTGTGGTAATCCACATGTGGCTTTTTGTTAATTAATTTTCCAAAGCCTGAACTTTTTTCCAGTCTCAAGCTAACTTGGATGCTGCTGGACTAGGATGGAATGTAATAGAAGGTGTGTTCAGATGTTGAATGTTCTGGCTTTTCTGCTCCCTTTCAGACCCTTGTTATTGTTTTCTGCCATGAAATTAAATTTATTTAGTGCAGCTTATTAGAGACCTAGGGAAATGTGGAACTTGCCCAGGGTAAATCACGTAAACTAGATCAGCTGAATTTTCTTTTAGAAGTGCCTGTTTTTTTCCAGAGACTTAAAAAGCTTTCAGACTTCTCTGGTGCATATTTTAAATAGAAGATTCTTCTATTCACCATTAGAATAATAAAAAATCCCCAGCTCGCTCTCTCCTAATGTTTGTTCACTTGATAAAATTGAGTTTGGTTGTGCAGTCTATTGTCTGACTCATACAAAACTTGAGGCTTTGATTTATTTTCTTTTCACATCATGCCATTGATACAGCCTGCTTGTTTACTCAGCTTTCACAGGGCAAGGAAATCTCTGTATATTCAGAGTGATTGGTTGGGATCCTTTGTTCTCCACAGCATGTCTACAAACATGATGGTGGTTCCCATTCTTTAAGGAAAAGACCAAATATAGCATTATTGAGTGATGTTTTCAATGGACCATTTATTGGTCCAAAAGCGTTGCTCCACAGATAGGTAAATGCTTTTCTGGTGGGGTTAAACAGGAAAAAATATGCTGTGGTTTAGGGAAACAGGAAAAGGAGAAGCATTCTCTTGGTTGGAGCGCAGCAGTGGCACTGAGTGATGGACATTTGATCTCCTGGTATGCCAGAAATTACATCACCAGACTAACAGACGTGATTTAAACCCTGCTGGAGACGGTTTGTATCAGCAATGATTGAGAACAGAGTCAGGATCGGGCTGATTTCCTCTTTGACAAAGTGGTTTCCTGCATGTTGTTGCTGTGGAAGGCACCAGGAGGAATTTCTGGTGGAGTTTCTGCTGAGAACACTTCCTCTGAGGTACAGCAGGGAGCTGGAGAGGCACTTCTGCCTCTCTTGGACTTCTGAGCTACGTTTTGAATCCTGCCTTGTATGAATGCAAACCGCCAGCTTGCATTTACAAATATCCCTTTACTGGCATCTTTGTTTCTGCTTTTTATCCTTCTCTTTTTGGGAATTTACAAAGTGATCAGGGAAGCCAGTGGCAAAGGTTCCAGGTAAATGCAGTTGTCTGCCTGTAACTGAGTGTTTCCAGCCCCTACAGATTGCTAAGAGCTTCCCACAGGATTAAATAAGAAATGTTGGCTCAAACCATGTCTTCCATAACCTCAGGGGTTTTACAAGGTTTTTGTAAGATGCATACAGCTGTCTGCTCCCATGTAAAAGGGCTTGAGTGGCTTTAGCATCTTAACAGAATGTTTAAATACATTAACACTTGATTTTGTGTATTTAAGCAAGAGATGGAGGGTGCAGTAAATCTGGATAGGATAAGATTTATAAGAGGTTTTTTATTTCATACCTAATTAATAAACTCGTCTTCTTCCCACTAACCACACCATACAACTTCAACGTTTTAAAAATTGGCTGCGAATTTGTATGACAAAGGAAAGACTTTGTTTCCATACACATTAAGTCTATTTAGACACAATGATTTTAAAGTGTTAACATAAACTTGGAATATTTCTTTAAGTAGCTGATTTTATATCCCCATATGCTATTTTCCAGGTGAAATTCTGATGTGCATGTAATAACATTTTCACATTGCTATGATTTAAAAGGGCTGAAATGTTTTTAGA
The DNA here is from genome assembly GCF_024509145.1 of Vidua macroura. Lineage (NCBI taxonomy): Eukaryota > Metazoa > Chordata > Aves > Passeriformes > Viduidae > Vidua > Vidua macroura. The sequence goes on along the minus strand of NC_071584.1, from coordinate 17,736,464 downwards.
ACCTGACTGCAAGCCTGAAATCAATTCACCACACGGCAGAGCAAAGGCTTTCCTTTCTTATTTCTACGCATTACATTTTTCCCTTTGTTTCCTTGAGGTCATTAATAACCATGAGCCTGAAAATAAAATTCAAGAAGCTGCATTTGCAGGGAAGGAAGCAAATGAAAGCCCAGAGGGAGGTTTTCCTGTTGCCATACTTGCTGTTGAGTGCTGCGACCCCGACGGTGCTCCTTGGGGTGGACATGCTGGCCACGTAATTCCACTGCCGAGCCTGCGGGTCCCAGCGCTCCACCGTGTTCAGGTAACTCCACCCATCGTGGCCACCAACTGCATACATTGGTCCTTCAAGCATTGCTACCCCTTGGGAGATAGAATTAGGGACAAATTATCTCTTGGTGTCAGTGACCAGCGGTGAGTTCATTTCGTGCGTTAATTCCCTGTATGCAGATAAGCAATTTCGGCTGGTATTAAACGATCTGAAAGCTGCCTTTTCATTTGGAAGAATAAAGAGAGATAAACAAGCACTTCACATACAGTGCTCTTCTAAATAACCATTATCTTTTGCCAAAAGATTATAGGAAAGCTGCTTTAGTTCTGATGTTCTCTTCTTGGACTTATCTCTTTCACTTCTGGTGACCTTGCTCTGAAACAAATTTGAGTCCCTAACTGGGAAACGATGTTATTCTCTTACAAAAAGGCAAAACTCGAGTCAGGCAATGAAAAATATGCCCAAACCAACAGCCTCTCCTAATTCTGAGCCAGCTGAAGCTCTGTAGTGCTGCCAGCACGAAGCCTGGGTGGGTGGGTAGCTGGCTGTCCTTACCAGCTAAAGCACCACAACATTTTAATGCCTTTTGGATAAGAGCTGGCTCCTATCTGCTATCCTTGAGGCACAGAAGAGCCAGCTTGGCTGCCACTGCAAAGCTCTGTGTGGACAAACCCTGGGCCATTGTGCTTCTCCAAAGAAGGGCTTTGGTGCCTTCCCTTTGGGAGCTGCTGCTGCTCTTTGCTCCCTTTGTTAGGTGAGGCAAAGTGTTTCAATCCAGCTGCTTAAAAGTTTTTTAAATCTGTCTTTCAGGCCTAAATATACATGGCCTGATTTCTTCAAAAGCTCCACACAATCTTCCCAAAGGTAATGGGGACTGTAAGTGTGAGGCAGCTTTGCAAACTAGGCACAGATTGAAGCCAAACTTTGGGCACTCCAATTTATGGCTGTGACCTACTTGCTGGGGAGAATTATGCCCCTGCAGTCAGGAATTATACAGATTTCAATGCAAATTATTTCATCTGTTTGGTCTTCTTCCCTTTTGCCACCTACTAGTATTTGGTTTCATAAATTTTGTGCTCCAGCTAGTAAGAACCCTACACGACCCTTTCTCTGTCAAGCAGTGGAGAAGGTGACATGGACCACAATGCTTTGCCAAATAATTCTGGATCAATCTTCCTCTATTACCCATAAAAATAAAAATATTCCATGACATTTGAAATTACTGATGATTTCAAGCAATATCTGTCTCTGTAACTTAAGAGAAGCCAGCTTTTTCATAAGGCCTGGGATATAGAAATTGTTCAGAAATCATCATATTCCCTCTGTTACAGTCTACTCACTTGTAAACTTAGCCTTTTTTTTAATAGTTCTGGAAATAAATTCTAGCTTTCATATTCATATTATTCCTTCAATGTGAATAATATTAAGGATTATTTTGCAGGAAAAAAACCATAGATACTAAGCCATGGCAGAGCTTTGTAAAACTTCTTGTAATTACAACATTAGAACTGGTGATGTTGTACTTATTTCCATACACTGTTTTCTTCAGCGTGGGCAATGCCCTGATCTGAGTTACAGAGGTGGTTGATACCTCTGGGCTTAATTCATAATTTATTTTAAAAAATAAAATAAAATTGTTTGGGTTATTATTGTTATTGTATTGTAAATGTATCCCTTGACCATTAAATCACGTGAAGTTGATTATTTTCACTATAGCTTATATTTTGGAATTTCCTACCAGCGAAATTAACTCTGGAAGACCAGTGCTACTTAGGTGGATACTAATAAAACCATAAAATTATGTCAATGGGCAAATGTCTCTTTGAGAAACGTCCTCTACAAATATTGCTGCATGTCTCTGAATTCTGTTAGAAGTTTTCTCAGCAGTGCTGGAGTCAATCAGACCCCTCTGAGCGTGCAGGGAGGCGTCTGCAGAGGCACAGCCCCTCTTACCCAGGCCGTGCCTGTGTGTTGACATCGGGGGCATCACGGTCCAGGCCTTGGTGACAGGGTTGAAGCACTCGACAATGTTGGAGGTTTTGAGCCCATCCCTGCCCCCCACGATGTAGAGCTTGTTGTCGATCACTGCGACCCCAAACTGCAGCCGCCGGCCGTTCATGGTCCCAATCTGGATCCAGCTGTTGGTCCTGAGGTCGTACTTCTCAATTGTGGTGGTGCCTGTGAAAAACAGAGACAGCCGTGGAGGGAGAAGTGCCCAGCAGTCAGCAGACAGCTCAAAGCATGAGTAAATTATAAAATATTGAAATTTTGTGCGTGAGGTGCTGCTGTGAACTTCAGTTCTCATGTGAGAACTAATGAGACAGCTGCATTAATTGGATACACGGTCGGCAAGTCTATGAGAATATCCTGGTGGCAAGAAATGGAGAATTAAATTGTGGCACTTTTTGTAGCACTGCAAATCTGGGAGGTGAGTTAAATCTCTTGCTTAAATACCATGACAGTAGGGGGTTTGTGGGTTTGTTTTGGGGTTTCTTTATATTCCTTATGAATACAGTGCCTCACAACAATCCACTCTTTAACCATGTTTGGGCCTTAAAGCATTAGTGATATTAAAACCAGACTCCGTGTATCTGTCTGAGGAACTGGACAAGCACCTTCAGCCATCCTGTGGCTATTCTCCCTTTTGGGATGCAGTCAGGCAGGAGGCAGGGCTGTGTGTGAGTGCACACCTGGTTCCCACAGGTATGTCCCCTGAGGCTCACCTGTGCAGCAGCCCTGCAGCAGCCGCGTGGCTGCTGTAACACACCAGCCACATTTTCCATTTCTTTCAGGTCGCTGGACCTGCAGTAACATTTTACTGAAACCCTTCCTAAGGCAGGAGCTCTCTGCCATTCAGACTGACACTTCTCCACGCGCCGGCTCCCACCATCACTCAGGAGCCATAATTGCTCCTCTGAGAGCTGCTGAGCACAGCGAGGCCACGGCTCAGTAAGATCTGAGGCAGAATTGCCACTGCACCTTGGAGCTCAAATTCAGCTCAGTCAAAGGCAACCAGATGAGGAAAACACAGCTGATTTCTTGTTCCTTGACTGGGATTTGAGACCAGACAAGTGGCGTTTTGGAGATAACAACAGGCAGTTTGTGGCTAAGAAATTATTTTTACAACAGGAAAACAACCATGCAATAAAGCAGAAAAGAAAGGTAGGATTTGGTTTAGAGATCTGTTATAGATCACCTGATGCACTCCAGAAATTCAGTGAAATAAGAGTTTATCTCATTCTGTCTTTTCTCTTATCTATATGTTTTTCCACAGGCATAAGTTGGGAAAGAAACTACCAGCCCCATCTGCAATAAAAGACAGAAATTCTGCTTTCCCCCTTTATTCAGAGCAGCTGGGTTTCTTTGCCTGCTCTTTCCATCTTGTTATTCTGTTTGCTGCTCTTTGCTTTGATTCTTTCTCATTTATTCTATGCTAATACGTGAGTGCCCCAAAGTTCTCCACTTCAAAGGAAATCTCTCACACTGACTAAAACATGGGGAAAATGCAGTCAGGTTCAAGTGTGTTCAGCCATACCCTGTGGGCTGTAATTTTTACAGAGGCTCGAAGATTTGAAAGTCACAAAACCTAACGTGGTGTAGGCACATTCCCATTTTTCAAAATTCCGGCCCAAAAGTACCTCTTTGATCTTCTTTTGATCATTGGAATTTGAGACTTGTCTTCGTATTCCACCTGAGATAAGCACGAAGGCAAAGCTGGCGTTGCCTGGTGTCTGCCTTTATCGCAGGCAGAGTGTTATTGCCAGGGGTGGGAGATATTCCCTTCTCAGAGCTGTTCCTCCAGTGCATCCTGGTCTCTTTCTGCTGTTCCTTTATCTCCCAGACTCCAAATCTGAGTCAGAGCTGTGGAGGACAGCAGGAGGAGCAGAAGTGCTGTTCTTCTTGCCCATCAAAAGGCAAAAGTTCAAACAATTGGCTTCACTCCAAGGTAAGAAGTAAGAGAGGCACCAAGAGGAAGTGCAGATGTTGACTGAAATAGCCCTTTCTTTGCATAACCTTTGCTAGGAAAAAAATGATTGGAAAATTGTGTTCTTATTTTAGGGGAAGATACTTTAAAGACTACCTGATTGTCTGATATAATTCATAAATACTCAGTATCACTGATGAATCTGCTTAATTGCAACAGATTAACTCCAATTTGCTAAATTGTCCTAGGAATGAGTGTTTTCATGTTGTGCTGGCGATGAATGTGTATTCTGCACTTGATTTGATTGCACAGAGATAGGGAGGTAGCTCTGCAAGGCCTCTCATGTGAGGAAAAATCAGTCGTCAGCAGCTTTTTGTAAACCATGAAATGGATTATCTTCTTTGTGATTCTATTAAAAGTGAACTCACACAGCTAAAAGTAATTCTGTGCTGCAAGTTGCTAGACTTTAAACTAATTAGAGTTCTCTGGCTCCAAGCTGTGGGTTTGAAGTTAAGGTTCCTGGAGAAAATGATTTAATATTCTGCCTCCTAAATAGAATAGTGCAATGTTTAAAGCTGTAACCTGATTGCAGCTGTGAAAATCAAATAATAGAAACTGGAATATATTTATAATAATTAACTTTCGACTACAAACCTGGAAAAAAAAAAAACCTGTGTTTGAAGTCCTGAAAAAAAGCTGCATTCATGAAAAATACAAATCTTTCCACCTGAAATGTTCTAATAAGGATTTATAAGCATTAGGTAAGAGTTCTCTATAGTTCAGTGATGCTTTTGGTCTTATTTTTCTTCTTCTTTGAAATCAAAGCTTTCTTGATTTGTCATAATATAGACCACAAGGTTTAATATTAAACAAATCTTGAAACATTTTAAATATTTACTTTCCCTTCTGATTGGTAATTTCAACTATTTTTTGCAAAAATTCATACTAAGTTTAATCTTAAAAGTCACCATATGACTCAAACTTCTTTAGTCTGCACCTAAATATAACTGAATTGTTTACAAATATGATTCTTGCAAGAAGAAAGCACTTCTGACAGGATTCTGTTCTGTGATTTGCTTTTTCTTCTTCTTTACCCCTAAATTGACGTTTTCCTATGGGAAATATTTAACTAAATGTCATCTATTCCCTAGGTGTCTGCAATACAATTAATTAATCCCATCAAATTAACTTGTGGGCTTACCTTTAGTGGCATCCATGCCTCCCACAGCATAAAGGGCACCCACTGTGGATTTTCTGGGCTTGGTTCGAGGGCTCTGCATCATGGAGCGTCTCTCTGGCAGCAGGTGGTACTTCATGGCCTCCATGAGGAGTTTCTGACACTCAAGGTCGTCTGCAAACATTGGGCTGTTTTCTAGATCAGCCAGTAGCTAAGAAATGGGGAAAAAAAAATCATCTTGATATACAGCTAAATCATTAAAATTGCATGTACTTGAATAATTAAAGTATTTGTAGCTACAAATACTCATTTTGAGCTCACCACTCACTTGTGCTTTACTGGGAATTCTGCTTTGATGCAAGCAAAACTAGATAAAGGTGGAGGAGGAAAGTCTATGAGTGTGATGGCTTTGATTATTTTTTCCTACCTCTTTCTTTTAACTTTTGAAAAAGGTTCAAATCAGAAATTTGTAGTGCTGCATCCTCTACACAAAACTCATTATGTGAGTAAATAAATCTACCACAGAGTACTGGACATCTCTTTGAATATTAGAAGATACTAAATGTATTTAAAATTAAGTGTGTATGGTACTTTTATATGTTATTTAAGGTAGAATATTTGCAGCATCAGTCATGCAGACTCATAAAGTGTCCTGACTGACACTCTCAATATTCTATATGCAGTTTTGAGGAAATATAAAGATTCCTCTATGACACAGACACAGCAGTGTCACCTTTCTGTAAAACAGACTGTCCAGCTCTGGAACTTGATGGATGACTTGTCTCTTTCAGAATTAAGGGACAAGTAATGTCAGTGCTCAGAATTGTCAGCAATAATTTAGGCCCTTTTATATTTGTCTACTTTGTATGCTAATAAAGAAAGAAGCATTGTGGCTTATCTGTCCTGCAGTTTGATAAATCTAAAGAAATATCTTTTCATGTTGTCTAAATTGCTGTTCTGTTAGAGGAGAATTATTGCAACCCAACAAAGGATCACTTGGCTTTTGGAATAGACTGGCATTTTTTAGAGGTAATTCTGAGCCTGGTAATTACACTGGCACTGGGGGATTTATTTCCATCTGTGTTTAAAAACAATGAAGATATATATACCATATCATCAAAAAAATTTTAAAGGGTGAAAAAAACCCAATAACCTCCAACCCCAGCCAGAACCTTTCCACAAAGCTCTCCTCTCTGCCTACAGGATGCTAAAGACAGGCATTTCAGCTGGCAGAATTCCCTGTTAACCCTTCACATTCCTACCTGGGGTGGCAGCAGGGGCAGTCTGATGTAGGAGAGGAGCATGCCCAGGTCCCGCTGTCGGTTTTGCAGGTCGTGCCTCACCCACATCATCAGGGCCTGGAAAATTGCCTCTTCATCCGGCACGTTGATGTCATCGCTAGACAAGAGCTTGGCAATTTCGTTAGCTGGGAGCAAAAGAAATTCCTGGTTTTTTATTACTTCTATGAAGTGTTCCTAAAAATAAAAGAAGATTTCAATGCACAGGTAGAAATAGCTTTTTCTTAGATAATGTAGGCTTTGTGAATGTTTCATTCCTGTTCTGTTCCACAATACAGGGAAATGCTGTGGATGTTCTAAAGACCACTGAGTGTCCTTCTACCATTTAAGGGAGATTTTGGTTGCTTTTTGCTGCCCTACTCTTGCAGAACTGAGGAATAATGCTCATCCTCACACCACCATGCTGCAGATGTCTTTGTCCTGGCTTAGGGATTTGCCACTGGCACTTTTGTTCATCAGAGTGGTCTTAGCTCTGTGGCTTGTTAGAAATACTATTTGAAGATAAAATGTGCATTTTAGAAATGCCAAGTGGGCACTCAAATAAAATGTGTCCCTTCTGTTGCAGATTCAGAGGTTTTGAGCCAAATAAACCAAAACCTTCCAATCCTTTGCAACGAGCTGTGCCAGCTGTTGGCTGTGTGACTGTGCTCTTAGGGCAAGAAAATCCAGCAAAGGAAATTCAGCTCACTTTTCCAACAGCACTGTTTGGGCAATGCAAAGTTGGATAAATCCCAACGAATGGTTCTCAGCCTTTTAGCTACTGCTGTGATAAAACTCCCCAACTCTAGAAGTGACCACATGTGTTAAATATCTAGGGTCTTTCATAGAATTATTTTTCATTTAAAAAAAAATATTGTACAATTGAGTTACAACAATATCAGAGTTGATATCAATATATAGGATATAAATATATATATTATATCTTTCCCTATCAAATTCCAAAGGAAAAAAAGGAATTTGATGAAGAGAGAGAGGGGGTTATGTTACTTGCATGTAGGAATTCATGACTGCATTTGAAATAGAATTTCTATTTCTGTACCTAGAATTAATATATCTTCTTTAGGAACCAGGTTGAAATAGGGCAGTTGAAGAAATTTTAGTAACTGATGTTTTATTGTTTGTTTTCAGCAGTTTCTTCACTTTCTGTAACTCTGTAACTTTTCAAGTGTAGCCAGGATGCAAATACAGAAGTATCAGTGATTAAAGGAGATGTCAACTTTGGTCTGTTATGCATATCCTGCTTTAATATTTGTGACATTCAGAGAACAGGGACAGGAAGGCCAGTCCACTTCTAGTTACAAATATAGCCCAAGTTGTTTATCAGAACGAGCTCTATCTGCACAAAAAGATACCAGGCAGGAAATTGTTAATACTCTGCCTCAGTGGCCAAAATACTGCAGGGGAAGGTCCCCATTGTGTCTGGTTTTATTGAATGGATCTGGTGTTTACAGAAGAAAAGGCAATGGGCTCTATATTTACAGGACAACTTTCTAGCCTTTCCCCTAAGTTCCACATTTTCACCAACATGAAACAAACCTGAATGTTTTACTTATCCCCCTCCACAATGTTTATGTGTTTATGGATTGTTATGCTCTCCTGTTCTCCAAAGGCTTTTTGTAATATCACTACAAGGGTTTGAGACAGATTTTTATTTCAGAGGTGCAGGTTTCCTCTTCTCTTTCTAAGCTGTCAGTAGCAAACGTGGTGGGTGGGTTTATGGCCCAGGTCCTGCTTCATGGCAGCATTTTCAGTCTGTTCCATGCAAGAACAGGAGGTGGTAGAAGTTGTTTTCAAGGAAAATAATATAAAACTTATGCCTAGTGCTGCTGAATGTCACAGAGTCATCATGATCCTTTACTTTAGGAAGTTCTTAATGACTCAACTCTCAAGTCTGTGACACAGGGTTTCAAAAAATAGTAAAGTTTTAACTCCTGGGAAAGCCTGGAGGATTCAAAAGTTTAAAAAACTATAAACAAAAATTATTATCATAATCTCTTCGTTGTTTATTGTCTCATCATCTCTTACTGTCATAAAATCATAAATCCAACCCTATGATTTTATTTCGGTTTTGCAGAAATCTGAACCATCATTTTAAATGCCTGAAGCTGCCCCCCACGTTCTCGCACTGGTGGGAGGAAAGCAACAGTAGAGGGGGATTTCCTGATTTTGGATGAGTATAAAAAGGTTTGGAGCAGCAAGGACAACACTATTTTACACAGGCTGAGCAAACCTCTATCTTAAATGCCCCATTTCAAACTTTGAAATGCAAAGGGGGTGTAATTGCTGCTAAACAAAGCTTTCATTGCTGTGACAGGGAGGAGCACAAGCAGTGCCCTCGATCTGCTCAGGCCACCCTCACCTCCTTCAGCAGGAGGACAGGCACAATCCCCTGCTGGAGTGCTCTCAGCATTATGAAGCCTCTAAACTGCTTCTGACATCTCCCCTAGTATTTCAAGCAGAAAGCTGCCATGGCTCTCCTAACAAGCAGCTCTTTTTATATCTATTTAGCTGTAGCAGTTGCCATTCTTTTTGTGTGTTTTAAGCTGTGATAGCACATCTTGTTGCCCTGAATATTTATCCCTCCATTTGGTTTCATAGCAAGTTATCTCGCTTCTGTTTCCCATGCTCTGAATATTCATTTCTTGCTTTGAGCCAGAGGAGGATTATGCTCCAGTCAGGGACGTGCTTCTTTTTAGCATTCCAAATCTTTCCAATACATTCTTATTTTGACTCTTTTTATGCGTGTCTCACCTTAAAATCAGCTTTAGAGTTTTCTTTGTGTGGAATCAAAGGCATGAGGATGGCCCATTGCTGTCTGTCCCTAGACATGAGCCGTGCTAAGGCCCTGTTACATTTTTTTGGCAGGAGTAGGTACCACTCGTGCTGCAAATTTAAGTTCACTGAGGCTGCCTTCCTACAGGGCAAAACTCTGAAATGGGGAACAGCAGGAGTGAGTATTTCTGTATGTAATTGTGACTGCCAAGCTGTCAGCTGTTCACCTTACCATGGTGTACGTGTGGGCCACCTTCAGGAGCTCGGTGCAGCCCTGGGCATCCCCGAAGGAGCGGATCCCCAGGCAGTTGGAAGGGTGGAGCTGCTTCATGAGGAAGTTGCAGCACACCTCAATGACCTGGGAGAGCTGCAGAAGGCATGCAGCAGCCAGCAAGCTCTCTATGGTGTCTTCCTTTAACTCGAGGATACCTGGGCAGTTTTCATTTAGGCCAAAAAAAAAAAAAAAAAAGTAAGTTTAAAGTAATTTCCCTTGTGTTTTCATTATTTAAAACCTCGTTGCTCTTTGGCTTTTCTCTGCGATGTCCCGTGGTTCACAAATTCATTTTCTTTTCTTGCTGAAGGATTCTTTAAACAGATATTTTAATTTACAGGATTTGGTGGGTTTTGAATACAATGACTGGGACATTTTTATTGGAACTTTAACAGCTTTAGATACGACCTGGATTGTTTAAAAAAAAGAAAAAGAAAATTGTGTTTAGGGAAAAACTTTTCCCAAAACAAGGCTCTGAGTGACCTGGTCTTGTGGAAGGTGTCAGGGTTGGAGATGGGCATTTTTTAAACTCCCTTCCAACCCAGAGTATGAAAATTAATATATTAATGAACAAAAATATATAAAAATTTCTATAAACAGAGCTTTAGTATGAAAATTAATATATTAATGAACAAAAATATATATAAATTTCTATAAACAGAACTTTAGTATGAAAATTAATATATTCATGAATAAATATATATATAAATTTCTATAAACAGAACTTTAGTATGAAAATGCATATATTCATGAATAAATATATCTATAAATTTCTATAAACAGAACTTTAGTATGAAAATTAATATATTCATGAATAAATATATCTATAAATTGCTATAAACATAATTTTGGTATGAAAATGCATATATTAATGAATAAATATATATATAAATTTCTATAAACAGAACTTCAGTGTGAAAATGCATATCTTAAAGAACAAAAATATATATCAATTTCTACAAGCACTCTGGGGCAGGGTTACCTGTGTAGGCGTAGCGCACCAGAGCCTTCAGCGCCTCGGGATCCACTCCCTCCATCTTGATCTCCTCCTGCTTTGCTTCCCGCACGTCGTTGGTGAACATGGCAGCAAAGTAATCAGAGACTGCACTGAGGACCAGCCTGCGGGAGAGGCAGTGTTAGCAGACATGCCTCAAGGTTTTTGCTTTTATATTTTTTAGATTCTGTACTGCCTTAGTGTCTGGGCTTCATATTATGGGGTGGTGAGCTCTCTTCACAGAGTAAGGAGAGAAAACAATTCCTTCTCCAGCTGGGGGCCAAGGACAAATGATCCAAATCTCAGGCCCAAGAGCACAAACAGCGTGGGCTGGAGAGAGAAAAACAAGCAGGATGGGAGTGCCTGGGCTAAAGCTGGAATGGGACAATGAACTGCAAGGTGCAAATGGAGCAGAGCTGATCCCAGTGAGAGCCCCCGGGAGCGCTCGTGCATTTTGGGACCATTTTGGTTCCTCTTGGGTGCAGCCCTGGCTGGGCTCTGGTGCTGCCCAAGGTGGATCCATTGAGGCCTCCTAATAAATCCTTACTTTATTCTTTAGCTTTGTCCAGCCTCTGTTCTAGGGCAGCCTTCACAAGGTATCAGCAGGACAGCAAATTACCTCATCATCTCAGTACCAGGCAGAAAATCCAGCATTATTATGTTATTAATTGTGTGTACAACAGAAACAATTAGCATAGGAGTCAAGTCTTGCAGCAGTGAGCGGTGAAGTTAAAAGAGTAATTAGTAATCTAATTTTCTCCCAGAGTGCTTATCTGGGCAGATTTTCTCTGCTGATCTTGCTGTAGTTTGACAGCAGCAAGAAGAGAGGGTGGACATTGCCAGCGGTTTGCATTTGAATTTCATTGTGTTTAAAATAATAGACATATAAGAAAGGTTGATCACGTGATTAGCTGGAGTCCTAATTAGAGTAGCTCTCCATTCATAACTAATCAGGCTATTCGTAAATCGAGGCAGCTTTTTGGGAATTTCAGGCAGAAAGGATCCTGGGAGCAGTACCTGTGGGCTGGGATCTTTTGGTCGCCGGCGATCAGGAGCACGTCGCAGAGCTGCTTCTGCTGCAGGTAATTCTCCATCTTGCGGAAGGTTTGCTCCGCGTGGTTCGTGGACTGGAAATACTCGTCAGAGCCATTGGTGCTCATCACAAGAGAGCTGCTGGTGGTGGACAGCCTGCCAGGGACAGAGGCAGTGATGATCACAGCGCTAGAAATGCGTTATAAACGCCGAAGATGTTGATTTTTATTCAAAAGGCAGCACAGAAATTTTTGAGATTATAAAAGTCTCACAATCCTGGTCTTACCAGGCCTTCTTCCAGCTTTTTCTCTTTGGTATCTGGAAGTTTTCATTCAGCAACCAGCACATAAACTGTGCTTTACTGCAGTTATGTGTAGTAGGGGTGCTACTGATTTCTCTGCTTCCATCAGTTTTGAGTGGATTGCACAGCACTGACAAGATAAATGCAGCCTCCTGAGCACTCACAAACAGAATCCTTAAAAAACCCTATTTTCCTGTGATACTGATAGCTGAAATACCTCTTGGTATGAAATGTTGGATGTTACACCTTTAGGTCTTATTTCTGATCTCTTCTTACTTTGTCAATTAAATTACTTGATCCAACAGTAATGAATCTGAGGACAATTTAATGAGCACCATATAATTCTAGAGAAATTTCCAAATTAACAGCTCATGGAACCTGTACATGGCCTTTAGAATCTGAATGCAAATAATGGAGACAAAATAATGTCTCTGCCTTTCCTGGAAATGTACAATATAAATATATTCCTCCCACTCCAGAATTCTGCTAGCTTTCCCACTTATTTCCCATAATGTTTTTTCAAAACATCACTCCTTACAGCCTTTAGAAATGGATTTTGATGTAGATTGAAACACCTTCCTGACACTTAGAAAAATATTTCTTTTTCTCTTCATCGGTTTTTAGTAAATAATAATGCATTTGTTGATATAAATGTATATCACATAGCTTGAAAATGCCGCAATATTTAACACTACTTTAGCTAAAGATTATTTAGAAAAACATTTTCTCAGTTTAATATCATATTTTTTTAGAATGTATAGCACCTGGTTTTTAAATTTCCAAGCCCAACTGGGAAATAATGACAGCTTGTTGACTAAATTTCCTGGTTGTCTTTGATATTGTTAATGCAAATTCGTAAATGATTAGGAGAGATAAGGTCTCTTCACAAAATTAGCATAGTAAATTTAGCAGAATATTGGATTATATCCACAATTTAACATCTAGTTCAGAAAACAGAGAAATAAAAAAGGGTAAGTTGGGTTGAATTGGTAGATCAGAAAATAGAGATGTTAGATCATTCATTTTCAAAGATCATACCTCATTATATAGCTCATAGAAGTCAAGGGAAATAATTAGAAATCAAATTATAATGTAATATTGAATTGAGATACAACAGTTTTCCATCCCCTCTGCAGAACGTTTCTGTCTTTATTACAATTTCAAATCCATCTTAGCTTGGCTTTAGTTTTAAAGAAAAATGGGAAAACCAAGTTCACCTCTAAAGTGTTTCATTTGTCATTTTTGACTTACAAAAATGAATTTGTCTCAGTGTGTTTAATGACTCCACTTTCTTATTTGTTTTCTTTCAATGCTTCATAGACGGTGACAAAGCTGCAAAATTGGATTATATGCTCATTAGTTTTGTATCAGCGACTGGGTGCCAAATTCATACTCTGGAATATTTTGTTATTTACCTCTTAAGCATCTTTTAATGTTTTTCAGAAAATTCTTTTTTGAAAAATATTAATTTTTTCAGATTCAGTATATCCAAGATACAACACTCTAAATGTTGTACCTCAGTACATTGCACTTAGCCTTGATGTTTGCAGAAAAAATCTCAAATAATACTCAGCCATCCCAATTGTAATGTTGTGGGGAATAAATAATTCCCCATAGCATGTATTTATTTGTGGTTAGAGAATCATTTCCAAGAGAGTGAAAGTCCAATTATTTCATTTAGTCCTGGGTACTTTTTAGTGGAGTCACATTTAACTACACCATAAATACCACTAATATAATTAATTATTTCAAAGGCAAAGGTCTTCAGAGACTGAAAAACACTAGAAGCAAAAGCAATTTCTCCATTAAAATTAATAATATAATTTCTGTTTTATCTTCAGCAGCTGATTCAAAATGGTAGATATATCATGGAGGGGAAAAATTGAATTCAAAGATAAATATTTCTATATTTTCCTTATGGTATGACTGTCAGACTCAAATATTGACCTTCAGAGTGTAGAACTGGGTAGTGATGAACTAAAGTCAGGGATCAAAATATCCTGAAGGAAGGAGTCAGGAAAAGCCCCCTGGAGTCTGACATGGAATTCTGGCAGAGGATGCTGAGGGTGTGGCACAGATAAAGATTTGTTCCTATAAAATGTGCACAAGTTTGGACAAACAAAAGCTGAGTATTCAGGAATGAAAGTTTCCACAAGTGCATTAGTCAGGGAGCAAAAATATCAATGATTTGGTCTGAAGAATCAGGAACCCAAATTGTTTCATGTTATCTTTGTGCTGCTGTTCACTGGGATGAGGAGCTGTAATTAGCATTCTTAATAATGGCTTAAAATGTGCATTAGCCTGGAGAGATAAATCTATATTTCGATTATTCCAAAGTCACTGAGTTGTATGAATTTCATTTAGGTAGAGAACCAAGTGAAATCGTTCCAGAGTTTTCCTGTAAGGATTTGTGAAGGATAATCAAAATATGGTCCCATATTTTAAAAGAAACATGGAATTTTGAAACAGACAATATAAACTGAAAACTTGAAGAAATAATCAAAAAGTATTAAGTGTCTGGATGATAAGAAGGACATAAATACCAGCCAGCGTGGCTGGTCAGAATGAATCATGTCAGAAAATTGTATTTTATTCTTTTTTTCCGAGATACCAAAGCTTACTGGGAGAAAAACATGAATTGTCAGAAGTCATCTCGCCTTCTGGGTGACTTCTGACACTATTTCACATGGCATTTTCAAAATCGAGCTGGGATGGCAGGTTTTAAGTGAAATAAATACAAGAGATATGAATAACTTGTTTAGCCACGCTTGAAATCTGTCAGGGATTCAATTGCAAAGGCAGATGAGGTGCTGAGAGAATTCCAGGCTGCTCCATGTTTTTATTACAGAAAATCATGTGGTAGGGAGAGGGTTTAATTGTTATTAATATTTAATTATTATTATTATGGGTATATCATAGCAAGACAAAAGTTTTTTGGGAACTGAATTTAATTTCAGAGAGGCATCTTTGCCCTTTTCCCATTAAACTTTGGGGAAATTTTTACTTTTCAAAGAACTGCTTACACCTCTGTTCAAATAAATACCTGAATGAAACACAGGAGGGGAAATGACAGGTAACAGCAAGATTTTTCTGGATCCTAAGAAAGCCAGGACTCAAAAATGGTGTGTGCAGGTAAAATTTCATATTTTCTGTAATCAGAATTGATGGCATAAGTTTTGTGATTTATTCCAGGCCGACAATTCTTTAAATTTCTGAATTATGTTGAATTTATTTTCTGTCATTATGGAGAACTCTTCACACTAATCAGCAGAGCACTCTTCATTAATCAGTATATAAAGGATAAACCCAGATTTCCTCATTATTTAATTAGAATGTGATAACACATAAATGCCATTTATTTGCCATGTCCTTTTTAAAATTCAGTGTTTTATTAAACCTCATTCAGTGTGTCTGTGGCCAAAACTAGGAGGAAAACCTGATGATAAGGAAGCTTAGAAGCATAATATTGCATGAAAACAAGGTGATTTACTGGAGTATTTTGATTTTCTTGGTGCAGATGAGGCTATTATTTACATTTTTATGGTGACCACTTCCCGGGGGTTTGTTGACTGTACCTATTTAAGATGCTGTGACATTTGAGAAATTCAGTTTAATCAAGTTCAGTTATTGGTGTCATTTAGGGATTTGGATGTGGGGTGTCCTTCCCTGTGCTCTGTAAAGCCCAGCAGTCACCGGGCCTGGGGTTCAGGGGGCTCCAGCTCCGTGGGGCTCTGGACATGCTGGAGCTGTGCCAAGGCAAAACTGCAGCTCCACCAGCTCCATTTGTGCAGCAATATTTCCAGTGCAGCTCATCATTTTTCTTTTCTCTTTTTTTTTTTTTTTTTTATTTTTGCTTTTTTAAGAGAAGTGCAGCTCAGCCCCTTTCCCCAGGCAGCTCAGCCCTGTGAGCTCTGCCCCTCTGGCTGCTGAGAAAAACTCTTTTCTTACAAAAATCACAGCATCTGTCACAGCTAAACCCCAGCAGCTGGCTGGGAAATAAAAATATTTCAGTTAGGAAAGACGAGAGAGAAAGTTAGAAGCCATTTCTGAACACAGATAAAATAATGATAAAGTTGTATTAATTGTATTAATTGATGCTGATAAAATCGTAGCACATCAGTAACTGCCTCAGCCTCTGCCTCGAAATTTCTGCTGCAGTCACATTCTTCATTTTTTATTCTTTATGGTGGAGTTTTTAGGGTATGGATGAAAAGATTTGTCCTAAAAGAGTATGGGAAATTATTGATGATTGCTGAGGTTGTAACATTGACAAGAGGTTGTAATAATGATAGGAAATGATGCAGCAAATGAAGAAAGAAGTAATTAAAATTTATAATTTATTTCAGTTAACAGAGAAACTCCTGACTTCCCAACTAAACTGAAAGCTCTGACAATTCCTTTGGAACCTAGAGCTCTTGAAACTGCCTGTTTTTAGCAATTTTTTATTGCCAAGGCTAGCATAAACCTGCCACTTCTCTCAGCTGGTGTTAGTTAAAATAACTTTTCCCATTTGGGATTACAAGTGTAAATGTGCATACCATTAACTGCAAACCACTTTGGCTAGTTTGAGTTCTGTTCTTCCCCCAGACATGACAATGTACAGACAGATGTCATCATGATTCATAGCAGGATGAATTTGGGTTAGGATATTTTGGATGCTCCTAAGAAATAGAAATCATGGATTTGTTGGGGTAATTCCACTGGGAGATGGAAGCTGCACCCAAACTGCAGAGCCCCTGAGCCCTTTGTGCTGTCTCTCAGCTGTGGCCACACCGTGCTTTTGAGGTACAAAGATGAGTCAATCCAAACACTCTCCTCAGGAAGCTTTCCCTTTGGAAATTGTATATTTATTGTTTTTAACAGAGGAATTGCAAAATTATTTTCCAGTCTCTGCAGATGAGTGTGTGCTCTCTCTTGATTGTTGATCTTTTTCTGCTTTTTCTACTTTTGAAAGATCTTGTGTCTACAGAAGGGTTTTACGCTCACTGTTTGTTTTATGCAGATAATTAAGAAATCGACACATAGAAAGGAGTTTCTAATGGTTCTCTTCCTGGTACAGAACTAATCTGAACACAAAACTTTGCTATAAACATTCTAATGCATGGCTTAAAACCACTTATTTCTGTGGCATAGAAATTGGAGCTGTAGCAATATCCAACCAGCCTGGAGAGAACACTGCCTGCACAGCCTGAGTGTTTTATTTAATAGAAATGTGTCAATATTCAGGGATGATGTGAGTGTCTCAGACAAATAATTTCAATTAATGCCAGTTTAAATCACCATTCAAGAACACTATCCTCCAGGAGAATTAACACTGTATTCGTTGCCATTATATAATAAAGAATAACTGAGTGAAACCTTTCAGGTAAAAGGAGTATTTTATATATTGCCATCTTAAAATTATCCTTTGTTCTGATAATGCCCAGTGATCACTGCCATGCATGAATTCCAAACTCACATTTGTAGTATGTGGTTGTGTTGGAGGGAAATTAAAAGTGAAGGAGAAACTCAGGGAGGCTGAGTGCTTCCTGTTCAACTTCCTGGGAGCAAGTGATAATCTTTCTAAAGAACCAAAAATGATGTGACCAGAAGGCATGATATAGCAAGATTTCAAGCTGTCAGAATGTACAAAATGAAAACTAATGGCTTAATGCTGGATCTGAGCCTGTGGCATTTTTCTTTAGAGGACATAGAAAACAAAATACAGGCCAATGGCAAGAAGAACTGGTTTTCACTCCAAGCAAAGCTATTGCCAGATGAAACTAATTAACTCCATGTTTGTTCCTTCATTAAGGACTTTTCAGAAAGACTCTTGATGGCAGAGCATGAGGGGAAGAAGACCCTGCTTTATGCTGTCCCTTTTTGCCTATTATTGGGAAAAGTGGAGCAGAGAGGAGCAAAGGGAGATCCAAGTATAAGAAAAAATGAAATGTGAAGTGGTTGTGCCTCCAGTGAGCAGAGCTTTGGAAAGGCAGAGAGTAACAGTCTCAATAGCAATTATCCCTGCCCCTGCCAATCTGAGCCTTGCAGCTCATCAGCTATGGATCCTGCTGGGAGATTTTGTCAGGTATCTTGATTTATTAAACCTCAAACCACTACCATAATACCTTCTTACGTGCTTCTCACCTCTTTTTTGTTTTTCATCAAAGGCAAAGGGACACTCCTTGGGATTCTCATGATCATTTCATTTTTTACATTTTTCCTTTCCTGCATTTATCTGGATCCTAACTAACAAATAACCAGATTTATCACATTTTCCCATTCAAGTGAAACATGATCCCCTAGATGAAGGCACGGCTTCAAATTTCATTTTGCTATATGAGACACCCCCAGTCATGTAAAAATCTCCAGGCATGTAAAAATCTCCAGGCTTGTTCCAAAATATCTCCTGACCTGATTCAGTTGATCTGCTGGATACCTCATTCAAAGCTAAAAACTACTGCACTGGGGAGAAAAAGTGTGATTTTTAACCTATTTAGCAAGAGTGCCCTGTCATAATTACAGATTTATTACAAATGAGGGAGAGAGGATGTGTGTAAAGGTCTGGGCAGCCTCACAGGTAGAAGTTATAGATGAGAAGTAGACTGAAGTTTTCTATGCTGTTTGAAGGTTTTGTAAGCCACATAAATTTATCTGTGATCAATTCTCTCCTTCTCTTAATTGTGCAATTACACCCTGAGAGAGTCTGCCTGTGTTAAAGCCAAATATTTCTATGTGTCCTTAGGTACAGCTATGCTGATACCAAAGTACTCTCCAGCCAGTTGTTATCTTCTGAGCTTCTGTGTCAGAAAATAAAACTCAAACCTAGGTCTGGAAAGGAATTCAAATAACTTAACCTGTTGTATTCATTTCTGGCTCAATTGAGGGTATTTTCTTTCAAGTCAGTACAACCAAACCAGCACATTGTGAATGTCCTTCCATATTTACTGGAGGCAATTTTGAATATTATAAATTAGGTTGACTGTTGTGCTTTAGCTCCTGTTCTTACCTTGGGTCACTGACTTGCACTTTTTAACACCTGAGAAATATTTCAGCATTTATTATTATTGCTAATCATCATTGCTAATGTCGGAGATGAACACCCACTGAACATCTCCTTTGCTAGCTCAGAAAAGAAGGGGCTTGAGGCAGCACCTTACAGGAATTCCTTAGTGAGGAAACCTCTACTCATGAGCCCACAGCACCTCTGGAACACAGAGAGAGAATTGTCTTTACAACCTTTACAGACAGAACATTAGGGCTGCTTTAATTTGACAATATCAAGTGTATTTACCAGTGTTTCTGACAACCTGGCTTAATAAAACCTGTTCTCTCGATGCCATTAGTGACTTGGCATTTATCTGGACAGATAATAGTGATAACTTGCTCCAACAAGCCAGGGTTTGTGTCAGCCTCACTCACTGCAATTGAATAGGAATAAAAACACAAAATCTAAATAAATGTAGCACATTAAATCAAAAGAAAAACAAAGAAAGGCTAAAAGTGTATAACTGGTATGAACTGTGAAAAATATTGCTTATATTATTATTATTATGACAGGTTTTTCTCCTGGAGTGCCAGTAGAATGTACAAATGTACATTGTAATGTGGTTATATAAAAAAATAACACAGCAATTTTTTTGCATTTATTCATAAAATATTGTCCCTCCCGTCCTGATTTTGTTGCTTTATTAGTCGTGTTAAAGTCACGTTTGGATTCACTTTAAGTGAAAAAGTATAAGGAAACTTTAAACGGCTGAGGAGTAATTGGGCTCTGTTTGAAAGAGGAAGGGAGAGGAACATTTGAGCTCTCCTGCTTTGGGGCATCCCATGGGAGCTTCCTCCCGAGCAACTTTACTGGCATTTTGTACCACCAAGCCACTCTACATCTCTTTTTTAGCAGAAATTGGGATCCTTTAAGCGAATGAAACAAATTAAGGCAATAGAAATAGGTCCTGACTTACAGCCTTGTCCTTTCTGTGCTGATCTCAGCAGCTCGTTGTGTTCTGGTTGAAGAGCCTGGCTCCTGCAGGATCACCAGGCTGGAACTTCCCAGGAAGTTGTCTTGCTCTGCTCCTAAATCCCCTGTGACAGCACCAGGGGGCTGCACTGGCTGCACTGCTGGGGGATTTTACTGGGTCAGGCATCTCAGCCAGAAAGGTCAAGAGTCCATCCTAAGGCACTGCACCAGCACACAGAGCAGGGTGGGGGTAAGGAAGGGCACAGGAGGGGATTTCTGCCTTTAGGTGTAGTTTTCCATAAACTGAATGATGAGCTGGAGAGAATTTTTTGTGAGTGACTTTGTGAGACAGAAATGAGAGTCATGACCCAGAACCAGCATTTTCACCTTTTAATGTTCACTATAAACATGATAGAGCACCCCAGTTTTTGTTCAGAGTATATATTTATTCTCTGCTCAAAATATATATAAAATATATTTTTATCTCCCTGCTCAAAAGGGTGGCCAGTAATGGTGGCATCAGAGCCAGCCTCTCCTTTGCCTTTTCACTGAGTACATGACAAAGGCAAAGCTCTACAGAGATGAATGTCTGCAACACGAACCCCAGTGGATCAAAACTGAAGGCAATGTTTGAACAAATATTCTCAGTCTGGAATCAGAGCTTTTGGTCTGGTGGTCCTGGCAGAGAGGAAAAGAAGGAGCTCCCCCCAAAGACGTGGAACATGACTAAGGTAAAATTGCTGAGGTATTTCTGCCTGCATGTGTGTGTGTGTGTGTGTGCATCTCTATTTCCTCCCATTCTGCAACGCTCTGAAATGGTCTGACATGGAGACAGAGCTTTCCTGAGCATCTGTGCTAAATGAACACTGTAAAAGAGGTTTCCCTAGCAACTCAAACCATATGTAATAGCTTAAAATAGCTTTTCTCCAACTCCTAGGATTTCTTAGTGGTTTGCTCACAATTTCCATTTAAATAAAGGTATATTTGCCCCATTGAAAAAGGTTCTTCATTTTCTCAAGTTCCATTAAAATGAACAGGGTTTGAAAATACTCATTTCTTGCCAAAATGCCTCCCATCTCTTGACTTGTAACTTATCAGGTAAACTGAAGCATGGCAAAGGGTGACAGTGGCTGTCCACCTTCTCAAATGCATTGCATTTGTTTGCTCTTCAAAACATTTTCTTGGAAGAATTTTGGTCTCTACTTATTGTAATGGGGAATCCCAGCAGACTGATTTCTGTGACGTCAGTATAAGGAGAAGATAAACAGTGCAACTATAAAATATAATGAATCAATCACAGTGTACATGAATTCCACTTTGCAAAGCTGTGTACAGGCAAATCTGGATGTTTGAAAACCCTGCTCAGTTCCTGTTGTGTCCCCAGGAAAATGCTCTTTTACGTGAGTGAGCTGTGATACCAAGAGGCTGGGTGATGGCTCTGAGGTAATGGCAACGAATCTGAGACATAACACATATATTGATTTTCAGATCCTGGTCATGAAGATAAAAAATTAGGCTGTGAGCACTTGAATTTGATTAAATCAAATGTTAATATCTAAGTAAGAAATCTAGATTCTTGTCTCAAGGTTTTCAAAATATGTGCAACAAAACTGAAGGAAGGGCCAGGTATCAGCCATTGCTTTCCTTTCCATTAAAAATGTTTCTGTTGCCTAAATGGGCTTTAGTGGAGAATGTGATGAGGCAAACTTTTTATCCTTTAAAACAGCATGAGAGTACAGTGCCTATTTCCTGACAAAACACTTTGAAACTGTATTCATTTAGATGCTCAAGCATATATTTAAACCTGAAGGCAAGATGTTCCTTTAAATACTTATTGTTATCCTCTTGTTCCCTGGGAGAAGCAGCCAGGTTTTAGTGAAATAAAAAAATGAAATTTAGTGAAATAAAAATCCTGACTTGTCACATAGGATGGAAACAGTTACTACAATGAAATCAAAGACATTTTAAGCTAAGAATTCTTGGATGGGCAGAATTTTGTAGAGGCTCTCTGGTCTTGTTCTAGCTATTTTAATTTACTTTGAATTGAGTTTTGACTATTGAGCATTTGCTTGGAAAAGGAGGGAAGGAGGTGGTCTGGGAGCAGATTTGCTGTCACAGCAGGGTGGGAATTTCCAGGGCTGGTGTTTCTGTCACTGAGGGGGGATCTGATGTCACAGAGGTTAAATTTGGTTATAACTTTGTTTTAAAGATTATTTTCTTTATGTTTGTATCCTACACTTATCTTCAGCTCTTTCTGTGAATCCCAACAGTACTTCAGCTTCATTTTTTAATTCTTTTACCCTGCACACCAACAGGTGCACAAGAAGTAAGCCACAGTCTTATTATTTGCCTGATATAATCATTCTCTGAATACATTAGAGAATTATTTTATTCTAGCAGAATGAAAGGAGCTAAACCAAACTGGTCTAGTTAATTGGGCAAATTTAGCTGCTTGATTATAACGAACAAATCTCTTTATTTTTTAAATGTGTAGGATTTTAGTAGTTCTCCTCAGTACAATATTCCAAAGTAAACAATTCAGCCACAAACCAAGGTAGAAAATAAATAGTTTCTTTCTGTTAGGATCCTGCCTGGCTCTAACTTTGAAACAAAGCAAAACCTTCTTCCCCTTTCCCCAGAATATTTCACCAACCATCTCATTTCTTGTTGATCTTTCAGTTGCATAATCTCAGTGGGTCTGTAAAAACTGCTCTGCACTGGGCACATGTGTTTAATCATCTCCTTAACTTTTTCTGAAGACATTAAGAAGTGATTTTTAGAACAGTAATAACTCTTTAAAAAGCCATTTAACAGCTGTCTTTGCTGAGAGCGAGCTCTGTGGAGTGAAAATGAGCAGATAATTGAATCATAAAAAAATTGTTTTGAAATGACTGGAATTGTCCTAGATTGTTAAATTACTATTAAATGGTAGTTTTTTCCCTTGCCTGTAATAATTCATCTTTGAAAGCTAGGCTTGTTAAGTGTAGGCCTGTAAGATATTATGTGTTTTCTCGTAAGTCAGATTATTTCTCATTATAGACTTCTTGGTGGGTAGACAAGGTTAGACTTGATGACATCCAGAGCCCCTTTTCAGCTTAAATTTTCCCATGAGTCTACTTATCTAGCTATGGAAAAAAAATATTTTTAATAAATATGCAGTCCTTCCACGGGGTGAATATAAAATTAAATTCAAAATGCAATTCTACTAATTCCTTTCATCTTTAATAACTGTTTCAACCCATTTCAATACCCCATTTTTTTTCTTTTCAAGCTCTTCAGAAGATGTCATAATAGAAGGTGAGAGTAGGAATACATCCCAAGGATGCCTTTGAGACATGGTGATTCTAATTTCTGTACCAAGAGCTCCTGTATGAGGTCACAGCATTTGTTTAGTCAGAATTAATTCATTGGTCACTGTTCAGTGCATTTGCACTTGGCCTCAAAAGGCCTTTTCCTCTTTTTGAATTATCAGCTGCCAGAAAAAAAAGTTGATTTTCCTCTTCGATTTAAATCCTGCATCAGATACCACTTCCTATAACTATATAGATTTTCCACACTTAGCAAATATTAGATATCAAATTTTCTTGGTTACCCCCAGCTACCCTATTTCAACCAGTTGTGAGTGAATTTCCATAAAATGCTGTCACTTCTGACCCCTCTCAAATCAGCTACCAACATCTTAAACAATCCAGTTTCAAACTCATATTTTGACCTTTAGCTAAAGGTCATTGTTAGAAGAAAATTAGTTTCTGCTTGTCCCTGAGGTAACAAGGGAGCATTTTGGTTATCCATTGCAGGCTTGCAGAAAATCTTTTTTTTTTTTAAACTTACTGCTGGAATTGATATTAAATTGTTATAAATGCTATAGAAACTGAAAAATTCTCCACAAGACACAAACATAATTTCTTTTCCTTGTTGCTACTTCTTGCCAAATTACACAGTGTAAAATTCATATAATTGTTATTTCTAAGCACTTAGAAATAAAACTTAAGTCAGCAAGAATTTGCCAAGAATAACATGTCAAAGTAAACTGAAGTGCCTCATTAACAGCTTTTACTAGAAATTATGGAGAACAGAAAAAAAAGAGTTGTCATGTATACCTTGAACATAAGAATATTATTTTTCAGTGTGTTATGTCAGACAGTGCAAAGTTCAGCCTCAAGGACTGTCTGGAGTAACCCATTTTGGAACAAGTGTCAAACTGGTTTGAAATCAGGCTATTACATTATCAATGGTTCACTGACAAATAGGAAGGTAAATCAAACTGGGTTCCTAAGGAGCTTAGCACTGAAGTTCCTCTGTAACTTCTCATAAATTTTCTAAATTAATTGAAAAAATAAAGATAAATCTTTGGTATTATATATTGCAATTGGAGATCAAGCTGAGAAGAGCTGCATGTATGGTGGGGTATTAGACCAGAACTGAATATTAAATCACTAAATCAGGGTTATAAAATCAGAACTGAATTGCTCAGCCAACTGGGGACATGATCTGATAAACACAAGATGGAATTTATTTGTGCAAAGTACTGGTTTTAGGAACAAATAACTGCAAAAAATGTACAGATGGCTTGGGAACAGGTCTCTGGTACAGAGGCAGGAGTTTCACATGAATCACAAGGCAGTCATGAGCAACAGCACCACATTGCTGGTAAAAGAAAAACAACTGCTGAGGACATTCAAACAGATTTGAGTCAGGATGACACAGAAGGAATCCAGCTCTTCACTAGAACTGCCAGACTCCAACAGGAACACATCCAGGTCTGCCCACAGAGCTGCACGTCCAGACAGAGCTGCTGGAGTCAGGCAGGACAGCAGTGAAATCTCAGAGCTGGCAGGACAGCAATTCTGGGACCAGAGTGCAAGAATTGCAGCTCTTTAGACTTGCAGCAATTTCCAAACATAAGCAAAGGGTGTCAAGAAGGAAAGTGTGGCAAATTAGAATAAGGAGAAAGATATATATATATTATACAATGTGTGTGTGTGTGTATATTTATAAAAATGTGTGTATATATGTGTGTAAATATATATGTATGTATATATGTATGTATATATGTGTATATATACATATATTATATACTATATATGATATACTGTATACTATATACTATATACTATATACTATATACTATATACTATTTACTATATACTATATACTATATACTATATACTATATACTATACTATATATCTATATGGGTGTATATATATATATATATATATATATACACCAAGGCATTAATTAGCTCGAATTGTACTGTAGACAAGCAAGGAAGCACCTAAACCTAGCTGGTCCAGCTTTTTCACAGAAGGATTGAAATGTTGTCTGACTACATGTCCAGCATTCTTTATCGCGCTTCTAAAATACTTATTTGTTAAATTTAAGATTTTTTTGAAAGTTTTCTTTCAAAATGCTGGAGGTTCAGTGAAAATAAAATTGGAGTAGTTGTGTTTTAAAAAATAAAGGCTGCCGTGATGTAAGATTAGGAATTGTCATTTCTAAACTTTGCCTTGGGCATCAGAGATTGCTCGTGGAACTGGATTCTTAGCACAACAGGGAAGCAGTGTGGTGATGTTCCCCCCTTTATCACCTTCTCTGCACAGGGCACATCTCAGTCCTCCCTTTCACTGCTGCCTTGGGATGCATGATCAGTCATTCCTGTGCTCCACTGTTCATTTGGGTACCCAGAACTTCACTCGCAGTGCCACAAAGCCCTCTCAATCTGGTTTGACCAGTGGTTTCACAGAATAATTAATATCTTTCATTTTCACCAGGAAAATTGTCACCTGTTTACTTTTTCTTTATTTCACACTGGAGTGGGAGCCACGGCTATCACCTGCTACTGGAGCTAAAACAGAACTCGAGGGAAAACGCTCAGATAGGAGACAACATCTGAAATAGTCACGTACACATGTGTGTGTTTACATGTATGTCAGAGACAGTGAAGAAAATAGTCTGATAGTTATTTCCACATGTCTGCCAAAAACAAAAAAAAGTGAATTTTCAAGTTTTAGCATGAACTATAAGAACAGCTGTACATCAAAAATAACCACCACAGAAAATGATTGCCTTTGGGAGGA
Organism: Vidua macroura; assembly: GCF_024509145.1. Classification (NCBI taxonomy): domain Eukaryota; kingdom Metazoa; phylum Chordata; class Aves; order Passeriformes; family Viduidae; genus Vidua; species Vidua macroura. The sequence goes on along the minus strand of NC_071584.1, from coordinate 17,710,408 downwards.
TGTACCTCCCAAGTATCTGTTTCCATTTGCATCAGTAATGGCTGTTTGGATTATGACATCAAAAGATACTATTAAAATTAGTTAGAAATATATTTTGTCTCATGTGGGAAATTAGAAAACATTTGTCCTAGAATTTGTCCCAAGCTAGAGTTTGTCGGCAATTTTTCAGCCACATAATTAGAAAAAAAGATGCAGAAGAGAAAAATTATGAATGGATGCTACATTTACTATTGAAATCTTAGTGCCCTTGGGCAGTTAGGAAATACCTAACCAGCACACATGGTCTGCAATAGCACACTTGTGGAATCACAAACCTGCCAGACATACAGGAATGGATGTGGTAATGTGGCAGAATGTTAATAAATGCTGGGCACAGTGCTCTCAAGGAGAAGTCAATATCTGTGGGCCCAGAAATTATTAAGGGAACTAATTAAAGTAATTCAATATCAAAATTCTTCTTTTTAGGAGGCTTCAGTGCTCTGTCAGCCTGTGTGTGCACACGTGTGTTCATGGGGTGCACACAAAGTTTCTGCTGACTGTCAAGATCTAACAATCAAACCCTCCCAGTGTGTGCTGCTGTCTCTGGATCACTGCCACACTGCTTTCTTTGAAAGACATGGAAATTCTTCCTGGTCCCCCTGGCAGAGGAGCCTGAACCTCACCAGATTCCAGCAGGATAGATCAGAGATGTCAGATAGATCAGAGATGTCAGATGGATCAGAACAGCTCAAGTGCTCAGCTCCCCCAGCCCTGCCTGCTGAACCACCCACGGGTTATTTCCCATGGGCTCTGGCAGAGCTCACTTCAGCTCCCTCTTTAAGCCAAACCTGAAATCTCTGAAGGTGTTTGGCCTTCCTTGGATGGCCACATTCCACAGGTTTAGCTTGCTGATCACCCCCAGTAATATCAGAAAATGCCACACTGGGAAATGCACTCTACAAATAAAATAACTTGGTGGCTATGCAGACTTTAGCTGGTTTCTCTCTTTTTCACCCGTGCAGAGATCCCAGTCCTCATTCAAAGAGCAGATGTGTGAGAATCAGATGAGGTCAGTAAATAAAGTTGTCTGCTGTTTATCTTTTTCCCAAACTACAGATGTAACTTCCATAAGGATCTCAGAGCAGCAGGTCAAGGCCCATCATTGCAGATGCTCCTGGAAGCTGTTTGAGCAGGTTCCCTGAGCAGCACTGGACCAGACAGTCCCCAGGATGCTGAGGGGCTTTCCTTACCCTTGTGCCAATAAACCAGTTATTTGTGGCTCCAAATGTATTGGTTGTCCACACATTAACTGGTTATGATTAGGACAAAACTAATGAGTTTTAATCACTTGAGCCTCATTTACTTTGTCACTTGTCATGGGATATGATTCAGGAGCAAGCCCATGGACCAGAAGGGTTTCTTTAAGTCTTTCACTATTTAATTTTGGGACAGGAATACCAAAATGGGTTGAAGAAAGCAGAAATAAGTATATTGATGATCATGTATTCCAAATGGAACTGCTGTTTGGAACTTTATCATTTAACTTTCCTCCTCAACAACCAACCCTTATTTCATCAAACCCCAGGGTGCTCTCTGTCCATCACTGACAACATTCACTCCTGAGGTTTGAGAGAAAGACAGCTCACATTTTTCTGAAGAAATTCAGAATACTGTGTTTACACTTCCAAATTTTTCCATGGGAAGCATTAAACTCTTAGTAGAAACTGCTTTTATATTCTGCTCAGGATTGAGGTATTGGCCAGATTCTCTTTCCTTTTCTACTATTTAGGATGTCCATGTGACACTCAGCAGAGTCCTGCTTTAGATCCACCTAAAAATGGGACTTCTCCAGGCAGAGGAAAAGCCACTGGTTGAGAGAGAGCTGCTTTGAAGGTACAGTGCTTTTGTGGTCTAAAAGGCAAATTTGTCTTTGGTGACCTCAGGTGTGGATGTGGGATTTAGCTGCAATACCTGCACAGCTCCTGCTGTCCACACTTTGGCAGTGTGAGAACAGGGCTCTGGGGATCCTGCAAAAAAACCTGATTTTTACGTGTTAATCACCAGCAGAGCCCATTGATTACATTGATTGGGACTATCTGGAACTTCTAAAGGAAAAGGAGACCTGGAATGATGTAAAGGCACGATTTCAGAGATGAGACATTTTTTTGAAGTGATGAAAATATGTCCAGATATCGATATCTACATCCTAGACTTAGGTAGATGTAGGTATAAGGCTGCTTCTCCTTATTTCTTCTCAGAATCTCATTTCTACCCAACCAATTAATGTATTCATTAATGTGTTGCCTGTGCTGGATGCTGTAGGGGAAGGGAACAGTGTTTTACTTAATGATTTCTGTTGATACATATTTAAGAAATTTGAGCTATGTTGTCCTTAATGATCAGTTTTATTTTCTTGAAATAAATTTTAATTATAGAGAAACTCATAGCCATGAATCACTTTATAAATAATTGATTACCAATTCTGCTTTTTAAGATGTATGTTAAAATAGATTTTAATCTACAACATGCAATGATGGCTTTTACTGAAATCTTAAAGAAATCCACTTATTTGACTATAAGAATATATTATATGTGCAGTTCCAAAACTATCCTAAAATCTGCAACTTCAAACAACTCAAGAGCAGAACTTAAATTGGAATGGATATGAAGGTACAAAACTTCAGGAGGTCTTAGCAGAAACTTTATATATAGCTGGAGAAAATGTCACTTGTTATTTTAGAAGGCAGTGGTTTATTACCTCCCAAACTGAACTGATCTGGCTTTTTTTTACCTCCTTCTTCACATGGTATAGAATCTTATTTAGATGAAGAAGTGCTCCTTATTTTTGTTCAAATTAAATCAGTTTCCCTTCTAAAGTGTGTCTGAAATAATCTCTTTTTTTCAGGAAATTTGTACTATCATTTGAAATGTAGCACTAAGGGTCTGCTGCTTCCCCATTCCAAACCAGTGCCCTTGGAAACACACAGAACTCCCACAGTCCTTCCTCAGTGCTTTTATTCTGTCATGATTTTATCTGGTACCTATTGACTACTGGGACTGCTTTCCAAGTGACATTTTGGAATGCAGTCTTTGCTCTTCCATCTGCAGATGTTCCCCACAGCAGATGCACAACTTGAAAAATAATAACTGCTAAAAATATGCAAGCTGTCAGCTTGTTTTTTACTGAGAGAATTGTAACTTCAAGTGAGATAAATTTGTATTTAAATGCAATGTAATATGTTTAAATTATTATTACTATCAGTCCAAAGACTGATAGTAATCTCATCAAATGGTGAAAATAATAATATGATAAATGTTTGATTTGAATCCAGTATAGGGAAATGTGGGGTAAAAATGTTGCTGGATAAGCTAAAAATACTGACATAAGTTTTGAAAAAGAAAACATAAAAAGCCTTAATTAAATAAGTGGTATTAACATTGTATTCTTTGTTATTCACAACTTTAAAATAGCTCTTCCTTTGTGCTTACACCTTTAAGGTCTCATAGCTGTAATGTTTTTTCACCTGACCTTGCAGAAAACATTTGTCTTAGCCTACTAAATAAGCTGTGAAAGTACTGGGATTTCAAACAAACCTTCAAAAAAGCAAAGAATGATGCTTCCTTTCCACTTAGTTGAAGGTTAATTTTACTTGCCAGGAAGACAGTAAAAGAAAATGAGTGAGAAATGTGAGAGATCAATGGCAACCACAGAGCCCATGCACCTCCAGCAGCTCCCATTTGTCAAAGTTGCACCCATTGATAAAGTCAGAATGAGGACAGGATGTCAGGAGGCTCCTTTTTTCATTGCACTCACACACAATAAATCAAGAGAAGAAATTGATATGCTGTGAATGTTGATAGAGCAAATTTGACAAACTGGCAGATTGTATGCATATGGAAGAGTTATGGAATGATGTACCTTAAGCAAAGATCAAAATTTCATGACAATGTTTCTGTTGATTTTTCTGGTGCAGAAGTGTTCCTTCTCCTCTGAGTGTGGGTGTGCACAGATATAAAGTGAGATTAATGCAGTAAGGAACTCTGGCTAAAAACAAAGACAGTTTTAGGGAATAACTTGGAAACAAGTCTGGCTTTCCAAGTGCAGAGTTTAAAACTCCTACCTCTCTGCAGATTCATCTGCATTTTGTTCTGTGATCATCTGCAGCTCCTGTGTGGTTTTACTTGAATCTTCTTTGCCAGAGTTTTCCTCCGTGCTGGCTTTGGGGGTCTCCTCGCTGGAGCGCAGCTGCTCGATGAGGTTCTGCTGGTGCCAGCTGTGGATGGAGCGGTGGTGCACCGGCGTCGGCCCCGGCACGGGGGCCAGGATGTTGTGGTGGACAGGGCTGCTGTTCTTCTTCAGCCCATTTCTGTCCCGAGAGTGGCTCTTCAACCTGTTCTGCACCGGAGTGCCTCTGTGCTCGTACCCTTCCTGCTGATGGCAGCCCCCGGAGCCGGCGGAGCCCTGCGAGGGGTGGCTGAACCACCTCCAGCGGAGCCTCAGGATCTGCTTCACGTCAAACTCTTTCTTTCCAGAGACTGACATGGTTTTTTCAGAGAGGAAGAAAAAAAAAAAAAAAAAAAAAAGACAAAAGCCTATTCTTTCAGGAAGGAAATGGATTCTTTGTTATCTCTTCTGTTTCAACTCCTCTTCTTAAGAAAAGGCAACAGAAGAACAAATACCGGTAGCTCTCTCCCTCTCTCTCCTGATTAATGCACCGCGAGCGATGCTGAGCTGCTGTTAACTGTATAGGTGGGAATCCATACTGACAGGATGATGAGGTCAGACCTTAAACAAGTAAATCAGCTTAGCACAGGAAAGCAGCAACCATAACACTCCCCAGCTGCCAGGCTTACACACTCCCAGCTCTATAGCGCGGCTCCCAATATATAACCCAGCCTCACATGATCCTCAGGGAGCCCGAGCTGCAACTTAAGATGCAGGGAAGCATGCACAAATAAAGTGACAAGACTTTCTATCTATCTCACGGCGCTCTCCATCAAGCCTGCTGATTAGCAATGCTGCTTTTCACGGGAGATTTAGAGAGGATGCTTTCAGGCGGGTTTTTGTTGGCGATTCGCCGCGAAACTCTCCCGCAGCTCCCGCGTCTCCTTAAGGGTCTGCATTTGTTTGTCTTGCTGTGTAAAATTCCTACAAATGGCCTCGGTGTGGTAGCACTTACCTAAAGGAGAGGCAGCGTTTGAATGCATGGTGTGCAGGACTGGCTGTGTTTGCTCACCTACGGATGGATTTCTCCATATAACTGCAGGGCTAGGAGAAGAGAGGGAGGGAGCTCAGGAAAAATCGGAGATGTGCTCCCGGAATGACTGGGTCTGTGGAAAGCACAGTTTCCTGGCTAAGTGCCTGTGTAAACAGCCTTTCCCATCCTGCTCTTGTTTTCTCACGGACAGTGAAGCACTCGTGGGGTTTCTTTTTGAAAACACCTTTCTTTTCTTTCTTTTGATGGCGTGCGCTGTAACGCGTTTTCAGCAAATTTAATAGGGGAGAGGTTGTCATTCCCATCCCTTGGTTACCAGGCAGGGCTGTGAGAACTGTTCCCCGTGTGGTTTGAAATAATGTACACAGAATGTTTTCATGTGCAAATTGAAAAGAAATGAATGGACTGGATTTTTTTTTTAATGTTATATTCTCCCAGGTTGGCTGCTGATGGTCTATCCAACTGTAAGCAGTGTACAGAAATAGCAAAAGCTGTAACACAAAGTCAGTAGAACACGATTCCCTCTCTAACACACCTCTCCTCTCAGACCTTCTGACATTAATTTCCTTTTTCTCTGTCTTTTCTGTGAGTTTTTCTTCTTTTTTTTTTTTTACCTAAATTCTATGATGGGGCATTGACCGTTCAAATAAAATCTGCTTTTTATTCTTTTGGACTGCATATAATATAAGCAAGGACATGTGAAGAGTCTAAAAAAACCAAAAGAAGAAGAAAAAGCAAAATGAGAGGATAGGAGTAAGGAATTGCCAGGTTTTATGCTGGGCTCTCCTGCCCCTGTCCTATTCATGGTATTCAAGCAAAGGATATGCAGCATCATGGGCTGGATGCATGTGAGAGAAATTACAGGATGAGTGAAGAACTCATCAAAATAATTGAAAGATCTTTTCCTATCTAGATCCACAGAGGGAAAGACTTTGTACAAAAGAAAACCTGTGTGAAAGCTTGGCCATAAAAGGCAGAAAGGAAGGAGCTGAGGGAAGATTTGTCAGACGTAGCCAATGCATATTTGTTGCTATAGAGAACATTGGGGCTGAGCTGGTGCAATTAAATGTACATTAACAAGATTTCCTTTGAGGTGTTCTAGGAATAGAGAGAAGCTAGAAAACTTATTCAGCTTCTAATAAGTCGTGTTAAGAAGAAGGTGTATAAAGACTTTAAAATGCTTTAATAAGGGGGTTCAAGTCAAGCTTGTTGAGGATATGAGTTAGTAAAGAAGCTGCTGCCAAACTTCAAGGATATTAAAAGATTTATAGACACTGAGTGGATCAGTGAAAAGGCTGGGCATTGAGCAAGAGAGATTATTGTATATCCCAAAGTCAATTTAAGATGTTTTTGCACTTTAATGATGACCTTTTACAGCAATCTAAAACTTTCTGAAGACCCAAGTGTTTCAGGCATTTTTTCTTGCATTACAAGTATATAATATTCAATATAATGTTTCTTGACTTCTCAGTTTCAGCCTGCACACCTAAGGATGTTTTTCTTTTTAATTTCACACAAGTAATGAGACTCAGTGGTATCTCTGTGTATTCCTGAGGATTGCCTACATGGCAATTTGACATCTATTTTAGGGAGGGAGTCCCTACATACCAAGTTAATGAAATAATTTATGATGAAATCTTGTAGAGGTGGACAGAGAACACAGTTTCTCACTACTCTTTAATCAGGTCATTGAGCTATCTCAGCAGCTCTGTCAGCTCCTCTTAGCAACAGCTCTGATGCATTTAATCCATATTTTTCCACCATGTCACAAAGCTTCTGTCGGTTTTCTTCTCTTAAATCTCTTTTGCTGAAGTCATCCTTTGCTCTGAGATACCATCAAAAGCATATTCCTTGCCCTTTACTGGGGAATGTACAAGCAGCACTTCTGCTCGTGAGTTACTCCTGTTCCTGCTAACTCAGTACAGCTTTTAGCAGATGCAGTGAATTTAGCTAAAATTAAAATAGTCAAACTGGACATTTGCTGAAGAGACCATCTTGCTGAGAAAGTTAGCTTGAGTCAGCACAGGATATGTTTCAGGTGGGGCATAAGGAGATTATTTTTTTACAGAGCTTGTTAGTGGTCTGGCTAAAATTTCAGTGTGCTGTACCAGGTCAACATAAGTGATGTGATAACCTGAAATTTCAGGCCAGAAATTATTGGAAGTGTGGCATATATATGTATAACCCGGGAGGAGCTTTATGCCATGTACCTGCTTTTCACCATTTACATTTATCTTCTAGTCAGAAAATTAGATCTCTTCAACCTGAATGCAATAAGTGTTTACTTCTGGGTGATTTCTTTCTGAATTTCTCACATACTTTTAGGTGTATCTCTGACTGGATTCAACCTTCTAAATGAGAAAAGAGACAAGATATAAGATTTTTCTCTTATTACTAGCCCTAATTTAAGGCCTTTGGTCTCATTTAGATGAATAACCATGTAACAGCATTATTCTTTTTGCCCTCATGGCTGGAAATCTCCAAAGAACAGGATTTTCTGGGACCACAGCAGGTCCAGCCAGGGCCACCAAGAGGGTCAGGCAGCTGGAGCATATGATGGATGAGGGGAGGCAGCTGCAGCAGGATTTGTTCAACCTTATGAAGAAAAGGCTCAGAGGCATTTTCGTGCTGCCTTCAGGTACCTGATGGGAGAGCAGAGACAGAATCAGGCTGTTCCAGAGGAGCCATGGACAGCAGGCATGTGCTGGGCCATGGCAAAAGCTGAGGAGATATAAGGAAAACTTTCAACCTGTGAGGGTGATCAGGGAGGTGGGAGGAGGCTGCCAAGAGAGGCTGTGGCCTCCCCTTCCTCAAGAAAAGTGAGACCCACTGAGGGTGGGGAGATCCTGGCACAGGTGCCCAGAGAAGCTGTGGCTGCCCCTGGATCCCTGGCAGTGCCCAAGGCCAGGCTGGACGGGGCTTGGAGCAGCCTGGGACAGTGGAAGGTGTCCCTGCCATGGCAGGGGTGGCACTGGATGGGCTTTGAGGTCCCTCCAACCCAAAGCAGGGTGGGGATTCTGTGGTCCCGAGTGGATCTGTGTCACTGCTCTAACTGGCCTTGCTTTGAGTGGGAGATCAGGCTGGATGAGCTCCAGAGGTCCCTCCTGAGCTGTTCTGTGCCTGTGTGACGTGCCAGGGACTCTTTGATATCTTTGTCTCATGGCTGCGCTGGAGCCAAAGAAAATTCATGAGTTTGCCAGCTGTGGGGAGCAAACACATCTGCAGAAATCTCCCCTGCAGTCCTGCAGCAAAGCATCACTGCCTGCAGGGTGGAGCGTGGCCAGCTGCTCATCCCAGGGCAGGCTTGCCAGGACTTTGAGGAAAAAAGAAGTCTTTATCCGCAAAAAAACCTTCCATCCCATCCAATGCATACAAGACTTGGAGAAAGGTCTTTGCTGCCATTAGGAAAATACATGAAATTTGATGGTAGACTGGCAGCCAGCAGGAAAATGGGAATGACTTGAAAAGCTTTGTATAAACATGTTGAACTTGCAGGTAATTGCAGTGATATGCATTAAGAGCCTAACTAGGTTTTGGTAATCATTTTAAGATTACATGTGTGAACACCTGATGCACCGCTTATTTAGGAAATTATAAAAGTACTTTGGTCAAAATCAACCTATAAGAAGAAATTGATAATTTTGTCACAAATCATGTTTTAAATAGGCTTCAAAAATGACATTTAGCTACAGCTGCCTCCCAAGTTCGTCTGCCACCAAAGCACCCAAGAGAAAGGAGTTTTGTTATGTATTTCAAAATGTCTGCATTTTTCAGTTAATAACTCAGTAATTTCTTTGAAAATTGAAGAAAGTGGAATATATCCATGCAGTTATGTAATGTTTATTCTCTTCTCAATAGAGACATAGAAAATTATGTTTTTTTCTTCTTCTTTTTGCCCTGAGCCTGGTAGTACAGTGCATGTATGGAGAGACTGTTAGAAGAATATATGTCTGTAAAAAGAGGAATCATCCACCTTTTTTGTAAAATAATCCCAAAAAATACCACTTGTGGAGTCTGAAGCCAGGAGTATTGCAAGGACTAGGTTGGTAGCAAGAGCTGATAAAGTAGTTCTTTGCTGGCTATGAGACAGACCATAAAAAAAAAATTGAATTTTTTATCAGAGCCAAGGATAGCTTTGGAGCAGAGTTCTTCAATGCCAGGTAACTGAGTCAAATAGGGGGAAATCTGCATAGGCTGAATGAGACAATCAAAAAGCACAAAAAGTGAAGAATGCTTTCTCATCTTTTTGGAGACATTTTTTGTCTATTATGATAGTGCATTATTTAGAAAGTCAAGTTAATTACTCATATCAATATTGTTTACGCTGCAGAGTTTGCACTGGGGGGAACAGGATAATAAGATTCACATGTGCACAGATTGTTGCTAACTGAACCAAGCCCTATTTAAAAACTGCTCCCTCTGTGCCCAAGCTGTGTTCCACAGGGTCTGCACGCCTTGTGTGCTCAGCCCGTGCCCTTCCACTGCAGGCCAGATACAGAGAACAAGGAGCTCAATCTTTTTATTACCCTGTTTTGAAAAATAATGCTAAAAAGGACTCCCATTAGTCCATCCTTTGTGCAAGAGATAGGCCAGGAAACATCTGCATAGCACAGCAGCAGCATTGCAGGAGTCTGAGCTAAGGGGAAGGGAACAGGACAAAACCCAAAACAAATAGCTCTAATTAAAATCTGCTTTCTTTTCAAAGAAAACTTTGAATATCACAGCCACAAATCAGTTTAAGAAAATCAGTGACTTCCCAAGCTCCCCACTAAAGGAGGCAGGAGAGATGATCCACTTTAGGGGAGGTGTTGACACATTTAAACGCAATTGCTTCCTCAAATAACTGGGAACTGTCCTACAGATTGCAACCCACCTACAAAGCCCTGTGCCAAAATTAGAAAAAAAAATCACAGCATTCCAGCAAGATCCAAGGAAAAAGCATGTGAGACATGAGCCTGGTATGAGTAAGTCTGATTAAGATCTTGATAAACAGTGGCAGTGTTGTCATCCTCAAAATGGAACCAGAATATTGGAGTGAAATAAGAAATAGCAAATGTCCAGAAGGGTCTCCCATGGACAAGGGCCTGAAAGTGATGCCACCAATGCAGCAAAAATAAAGCTCAAGCTCCTGACTTCAAACCCCTGTCACAGGTCAAGAACAAGATATAAAAGAATGGAAAAAATGTGGATGGATGCAAAGATGTATAAGAATTCTTTGTACTGAGTTTTATTCCTGTGAACTCTCTTCAGTTTACCAACATCTATCTCATGCTGGTGGGGCAGGGTTGTGCAAACCTGGCAGTATTTATTAAAGGTGACTGCTCCTTACCTAGTAACCAGTAGTAAATTACTAGTAACTACCAGTAAGTAGTAGAACTGTAGCTGCAACTTGCATTTATTACATGAAACGGATCAAACAAGCATATGATGGCTTATATTCCATAAATGTAAAAGGATCGTGGTAGTCAGGTTCTTGTAGAAAATACTTGAATTTTCTGCACACTCAGTGATACCAATAACCCCTCTTTAACCCCCAGTGATTACTGTTGGGTATGAAGGAGCATGGAAAGGATCTGGCGTACCTTCAACAAAGCCCAGTATGTGGAGCTGACACTTGTCAGTACAGCTCTGTGTCATTTGCCATCTGAAAGCCTTGGCAGAACAAGGACTTATGCCCAAGGTCAGTCTGCTCTGGGAAGTTTTTTTTAATGTGACTCTTGTTCGTTGTCTCCTAAAAAGTAATAAATGGCACCTTTAATTGCAGGAGAGGGGAATCCTGGAGGCAGCTGTATTTCTGTGCACTGTAGAATGTAATGGTTCTTAGGAGCATTTAGGTTTTAATCCCACAAATGTGTTCTGAGGTTCGTGAAAGGTGCTGTATGCCAATAAAGCCTCTTAAAATATGTAGTCCTGCATCTCTCCTGAATGCCTGGTTTCAGGAGTTGGAGAGCTCTTCCATTATTCCTGGGAAAATGAGCAGCCTGGGGCAGGTTTTGGAGAGGTCTGAGACAATTGTTTGGTGTCTTTCTCCCTAATGGCTTCTGTGACTCAAGGTGCACACGTTGATTGGAGCTCAGGCACACAACCCAGCTCCCACCAGCTGGGTTTTTGTCTCTGCAAGGGTGCAAAGAGGAATTCTGGAACAGCAGCTGCCTTGCCTCTACAGCAGCAAGGGAACAGTGTCATTTCTTACAAGCAGAGGCTCTTTACTGCTGGGGTTTGGTAACATAATAATCCATCAACCTTTACTTTCCCTCCCAGCTGTCATCATTTTTCCTACCAATTTTCCCAGAGGTTTATCTCTCTTTTGTGATTCCATAAGAATGCAGGGGACAGAATAATTTTTAAAATCATATGTTCAAAAGCATCATAGTCAAAGCTCATCTGAAAAAGTGCTGTGAACCAATATCCTTGTCAGCAACCTGTCTCCAGCATCCTGACACCACTCCTTTGCTCATGTGGCCTGTAAAAGCGCACAATAACTCAATTTTTACTTTGACAAAAAGCCATACAGATCCACATCACAATATTATTGTTGTTCAGCCTGGCTCTAGCTGCTGTCAGCTGCCAAAACACCTTGAGGCTGCACTTTCACTGTGTGCTACTGGCCCGGAATATAAAAATACAAACCTACATTTAAAACACTCAAGTCCTATCCTTCTCAGGCAAAAAAAAAAAAAAATCTTTGGTTCTTTCATGTTTGCAATTTTTAGAGTAGAGAGACTCAGCATTTCTATTTTGGTGTGTAAGGAATTTTTAGTGTTTTCATATTTTCTGGGGAAAGAAAGAGATGTACATGTAAGTACTGTACCATAAGGTGAAATCTGGGAATTGATAGGAAAATAGAATATGTTTTCTCTTCATATCTATTTATTAATAATAAAATGGTACTGAACAACACAGTGATTATATTTGCAAGTGATAACAAATTTCAGGGAGAGAGGGATGCATGAAACCTCCAGAAAACACAGATCACTGAATGTAACATACAACATTCTGAGACAAAGCCTATTAATGACAGATTCCCAAAGGGCCAGAGATACACAGCCTGCTGAAGATAAACAGAAGGACAGAAACCAACACATTAAATCTGACTATTTAGCATAAAATGGCTGAAAAATCCAGTTATGGCCTAGGACAGTGGTGTGATCGAGAATATCACCTCTTTTTTAGTGTAGATTATGCTGGTTTCATTTTTTTCAGAATTTCACCAACAATCTTATTTGATACAGCTCCTTATCTCTTCGTCTTGTACCCGAGTTTTGCTGTGATTTGTGGTGCCCCAAACCCCAGTGATGTGAGAGGAGCTCCTGTAGGCGTGACAGTTCCAGTGTTAAAAGCTGTAGACAAAAGCTTTCAGTCCATTCTCAGTTTCCCAGCTCAGTTTGGGGTGTTTGAGTGGGGTGCAGGTGCTCAAGTCCTGCGTGGCTGGAAGGTGGGAGCTCTCCAGCTGGGCAGCAGGAATTGCTGGTGTTGGGTGTTAATGTCAATGTTAATGTCACCTTTTCCTGAAAGCTGCTCTGGTGATCTGCAGAAATCGATGCAGGGCAGAAATCCCCATCGCTGCTGGGTGCCTGTGCTCTGATGAGACCTGGCAAAGGGAAGTGGCCCTTTTCTCTTTGATTAAGGGAAATACTGGCAGCTGCATACATTAACTATAGAAATTCCATAGCAAAGACAGCTCTGCTGTAATAAATTAAATCATACTGCAAGTACACTACCAGGAAACTGTTTCAGGAGAAATTAAGGGTAGCAAGCCTCCTGAAATTAAGCTTCTGCTGAAATAAATTGGTAATATCTAGCTAATATAATTCAGCATATGTCACAAATGAGAGAGATGCTCTTGGCTGATAGTGTCAATTTAAAAGGCTGTTTGCATCAAATCATTTTGAGGTCTCAATTTGCACACCAGAGGTTATAAAGAACTTTAGCTTTACCTTAGAACACATATTAAGTTGTTTGGCACAGCTGGATTGACAGTGTGTGGCATTAATTTCCTAAATTAAGTTACTGCTAATACACTTGTTAGTGAGTTCCTGATGGCTTACCACTTTCTTGAACATTTAGGAATATTGGATGCCATCACCGTTTTCATGTAAAATACAGTTGTCTTTAAAGAACCAAGCCTGTAAATGTGGTGGTGCTAATGTGGAATTAGTGACTACAGGAAAAATATAACTCCCAAATTCCACTGCTCTAAAATACTCAATTCAGCTAACCATGGAAACATGCAGAAAAGCCTTGAACATGAGATTGCTTTTTAATCACTGCCAGCAGTTGATTATATTAGTGCTTTATTTCATAATTTTATGTGTCATGCTAATGAAAATGTTATGGGATAAAGCAGTGGGAAAAGAAAAGCTATTTGCCTCTCCTTACTTAATAACTGCTTCTTGCTGCTCCACTGAGGTGGTTTTTCCCTCTGAAATTGCTTTCTGTGTGCTGGAACACAGCTCATTGTTCTTCTGGCTGACAGTCTAATCATTCTGCCTTGCAGACCTCTCACTTACACCCAGCAAAGGCATTGCTGGATTACCAGGACATCCAGTCCTCTGGAAAATAACACATCTTTTACCTTCAAAAGGAAACAATACTGAAATTCCAATAATCTGTGGTGTGATTCACATCATTTATATATCAGGATTTTTAATAACCTTCTTCTCACCAACTTGGTCAAGTCCAAGAAGCTTTAACAAACAAGAGAAGATTATTCTGTCTGGCTTTTTTAATACCACTACAGGAGCTATAGTCTTCCTCACACAACTTGCAAAATTCCAGTTGCCTTTTCACCTAGCCCAAAAGCAGAGAATGCTTTACCTTAAATATCTTATTTTGGTCAATATTTTGATTAACACTGCACGAAACTTTCTGTAGCACTGCCAGCACGTAGGTGACTCGTTAATCTGGCTGCACAAATCAGCTTTGCAGGACTGAGGGCTAAAGCACAAAAAGCTGCACGTGTTAGAAGGTTTAATAGCAGAGATGTCCTGAAAGCCACAGTGCAGACCCCTTGCCTGGCTGTGTCTGAAGAGGAAAAAAAGTGTGTTTTAGAACAAATAACAGCATTTGAATTCTCAGCATGTAGGAACTAACAGTTTTACTCGGTGCTGCTGTGATTTAAGGAGAGGCTTTGCCTTGTGCCCCCTTCCTCAGGCTGTTTGGGGACATTTTTCACCTGTGATGCTGATATATGTCAGCAGTACATAAATGTGAAGGGGGAATGGGGCAAAATAAAAGGTTTTCACTAGTCTTTGCAAATCTTAATGGTGCTCCTCAACAGCTGCTGGTCCTCAGCCCAGCTCAGTTTTTGTGAATCAGCCCATAACACCCACGGAGAGTTTTGCAGTGCAGGGCACATCCCAGCTGAGCCTCTCAGGGGAGGGATGTGGCTTTGAAAGACACAATAAAGACTTTTCAGACCACTGAGCGTGGTTTGTGTGGCACCTGAAAATGTCACCAGGCAAACAGGCTCTGCCTGGTGGGAATGAAATGCCTGAAATGCTGCCTGGGCCCTGCCAGGGGGGTTGCAAGGCACAGGTTTGGAACCATTTCAGCCCAAGGATTAAAGAAACACGCTTTGAAAAAGTGAAATGGAAAAGAAGGTTAGAATTTTTTTCTTCTTTTGTTTTTGTTGGAGCCTATTTAAATTACTGCCAGCAGTGTAAAATGGTGTAAAATGGATCAGAGCTGCCATCTCAATATTTAATGAGCTAATCTGCAAATGGGAAGATCTTGTGCACATGGTCCAGGTCAGTGCAAAATTGTCCTTACGTGATGTTCTCTTTAGTAAGCTTTAAAGTACTTGAAATAGATCATCCATTTCCCTGCAAAAGAGACAGCTTTTGTATGAACAGACCCACTTTCTTTAACTCCAAACTAAACTCTCTTCTTTTTTTTCTGTGCTTGGTTGTGCTGTCGTTCCTATAATGAATTCAGTGCTGAATTCCATAGCATGACTAAAGCCTTTCCTTACTTTATTTTGCTTTAGCTCGAGGCTTTAATATTATTATTAATATTTGATTCTTCATTTTCTCTCTCTTCCTGATTTTCCTCAAAGCCAGTTTTGCTGTTTTCCCTACATTATTTACCCCTAGGCTGAAGGCACATTTCCTACCTTTGTAATTTAGCAGTGGGATATGAATAGAGCCAGGTGGAAATTCCTGTTTTGTATTATGTAATCCATAAACTTCCATTGATAACCTTTCTAATAGGAATAATGGCATTTTGAATTTGGAATTCCCTGAATTGCTTCTTTTTAAAGCAAATAAACATAATTTTAAAACTTTTTTAAAAACCTTACTCAGGAAATTATATGATCCACCAGTAGAGTCATTGAGTTTGTTCAATTCTTCAATCCTGTCAAAAACCTATTAGGTTCCAGTGGGTTCTCCCTGACACATAAATCTTGCCAGGCATCTCTTTCTTAATTACATGGCACAGGCTGTCAGCTTGCAAATGTTGTGTAGTAAATTAAATTGTCAGAAATACCCAGGTTCAGGTGATTTTTTTTTTGTGTTACTGAAGCTGTGTTACAGAACTGGAAGGGCTTTCTTGGCTACTTTTGGGCACAGCTTTCATTACTCACAGTTGTTGAAAAAATTTTTGGGTGGAGAGAAATAAGCTTGTATTCAACAACTACAGACTGTTTGCTCTGTTTGATCAGCCATAAAAGTCAAGGTAATGAGATACTTCTTGATATTTTTAAGTATTTGAGGTAGGTTTCGATGTCTCACTTGTCTCCTTGTACCAAATCAGGTCTGTGAGGGTGTGCAGCTACAGATAAGAAATAATTCAATTCCTAGTAAGAAAAAGCAATCTGTTGAAAAATTGGGAATTTTTTTTTCTGAAGAAAATGCCAGAGTATTGGTCTAGAAGTCATAATGAGAATATGTACTGGGTGTTTTTTCATTATCTTTGATCCAAAGCTCTGGGAGCCTCTTCAGAAATCTTTAAATGATTTCTTAGAAAAGCAATATTCCCCTATCTTTACTTTGCCACATATAAATTAACTTTATGCTCTCTGTGACCCTTCTCTCTTTAAAGCAGAGACCAGAGAGCTGATTACCTCAATAATTAATTTGGCCTGACCCTTGTCCACGTCCTTCTGTGAGTCACCCAGAAGGAAATACACTGGGACAGCAAATATATTGACTATTCCAAGCAGTGTCCTAGCTCCAACCCAGAGCCACAGGCCAAAATCCCCATTCTGTTTCCCAGGCAGGATACACCCCTGAGCAGAATAATTCCTCAAAAGAAAGTGATGCAATATTTCTGTCTCATCAGCACACTCTGATCATGGCAAGGGTGACTTCAGTGGGGAGGTTTCAGGGCAGGATATTTGATTTACTGGAAAATAATGCCATGGGCCAGAATAGTTTGGTGCAACTGTTCAGGTACTTGTATTTGTTCTTGAAATAAGGTACTCCAGGAACTGTGCATTTCTTCTTTGCCTCATAGACCTTTGTATTTCAGAAAATCTTGTTGCCAATTAATTCATCTGGGCAAATATCTATCCTGACAGAAAACACAGGTTTTTAGTGAAGAGGCAGAATGTTGTGCAGCCTGTCAGGCTGTGGGAGTGCTTTCAGAAATGACTGATGCCAAAGGAAAGCAAAATTCTGTAAACACCCTGATTTAAGGTCAGTCTGAGCTGGGAGAGAGCAGAAACTCAAAGGTTTTGTGACTTCATCAACTGCTGAACTGGTAGGTAATAACTATAGGTAGATAATTCAGGTAGATAATAATGATATTAGGGATAGATAAGTGGTTCTGTGCTGCATTTTATTGTCTTAAGATCAAGACCATCAAAATAAAATGGGCGTATTTTTGTGTTTGTACTAAAAAATCCTCCAAAATCTACTTTCTTGTTAAACTTGTAACACAGAATCTCCAAAGTTGGAAGATGCTCGTTTCCTTTTGGAAATGTGTCTCTCTGCAGCACTTACGCCATGTATGATTTATGTGCATTTTAAATACACACACATTTTTTAAAATACACATACATTTTTTTATTTTTATATATATATAAATATATAAATGTAAAAAATTGCTATATATTATCAGTGAGACGTTGGCAGCTGATTGCATCAGTCATGGGAGAATTTTCAAAACTGCCACAATTTTAGTTCTGTTATGGGCTAGGATGGAGAGATTTTGGATCCTCAATCAGAAAATGAAACTGGAAAAATGTCTACTGATCTCTTCGCTGGAATTAATTTCTTAAATTTCACTGCAGGCACATTTTTCTTGAACTCCAGATTATTTTCTAGGACTTTTTCATAGAATAATGGAATATCCTGAGTTGGAAGGGCCCCACAAGTCCTACTCCTGGCTCTGCACAGACACCCCAACCATCCCCCCTGTCCCCTTTATCCAAACCCTCCTGGAGCTCTGGCAGCCTCGGGGTTGTTCCCATTCCCTGGGGAGCCTGGGCAGTGCCCAGCACCCTCTGGGGGAAGAACCTTTTGCTAATATCCAGCCTAAACCTCCACAGAGACCAAAAAGGAGCCTGTAATTACAGTTACCCAATTTCCTAAAACACTCAAGCCCAAATCTCACTACCTTTGGAAAAATTGACAAAACTTCATGAGTTTTGCTGAATATTTCCAGTCTGCTAAACCATGACAATGTCCACTCGTGCTTGGGATTGTTTTTTTAATGTGGTGTGTTTCAGTACAAAACTTTCTCGAGGATGTAAGAGATACTGTGAAAGGAGAGGTGGGAATAACTGATTTTGCCCTGTTAATCTGTTAAATTTCCCTGGTTCTGAGCATCCCAGGGCAAAACCAGACACAAACTCTTCCCCCAAGGTCCTGAAAAATCACCACAGATGGGGAAAGGAGGAGGGATGGAGAAGGGAAGCCACGGGTGGCAGAGCCAAATGTCCCAAAGACATTTCTTCCCTATTTTTACATGCTCAAAATCTGCCAGTAACCATTGGAACCTGTGAGCAGCACTCTGTCACTGGGATTTATGAGAGCCTAAAGCATTTACAGAGGTTTTAAAGACAGGCCCATTTCTTTAAATCACTGCAAACAATGTGTCTTTAAAAGTCCTCTGTTGTGTTGCTGGTGCGTGAGGAACATTATCCTTGAACTTTCCCCCAAGGACCCCGGTGTGTTGCTAAAATCTGCTCACAATAAGCACATTTGCAGATGTGCAGACATAGAATTATAGGAAGTACAAACAGGACCCCTGTGTAAAGCAGAGCACACGCAGAACCAGGGAGGTTTATGATTCAGGTAGTTTAAAAGACTTTTTAATAGCCAGTGAAGGAGGTTGTTTGCTTTAGGAAAGCACATACAATAATAATGCACGCACTTAGTGCAGAAAGAGATGAGGCAAAGCAATTATTCTGCTCTTAGTTGATGTTATTTGAATAATGAACCACCTAGAATGAGGTATTTTGCCAAGATCCTTGTTTAAAATACTTTGTCAAGCAATCTGAATTGTAACTTATGCATGAATCAGCCAGACCTGATGTGCTTCATTATTTTTTCCCCATTATGTTGCTGTTGCAGCAAACAAATCTCAGTGATCTCAAACTTTTGGGGAAAGCTTTATATACCCCAACATGAAACTGCTAAAGGCAACTTCCTCCTATTTCTTGGGATTTTACCATCCGTGTAGTGGCTAAATTGAATTTATACCAACGAGGTCACAGTGCTGGTGTGTGCTGGAGGATTTGCTGAGCAGTGCAAAGGTGAGACAGGCAGTTCATTCATGGAAACGTCAGATGTGCAAGGCAGAGAATTCTGCTCTGCTGGTGCCCTGCCAGCTGCCACAGGGATTATTGCATTTGCTTGACAGTGAACACTGTGAAAGATCCACAGAAATGTCCATCACTGAGAGGCTTTTGAAGATGCTGAGGATATTTCTTATCTGAAGTGTCAGTGATTGTTCAGCTGCACCTCTCATTTTTAGCTGGCTCTACGTGTGGATGCTTTTTGAAGACTGAGTGGAAAGAGATCGACATTCCTTGGGAAAAAACCCTTTATATTCTCTCCCTGTAATAGGAGGTTTGAGTTGATGCAGGTTGTTGAGTTTTTTTTCATTGTAATGTAGTTTAAATATATTGAGAACTTAGAGCTGGGAATTGGAAACCCAAATTCAAAAGCTTTAAGAATTGGAATATAATGATAAAATTGTGCCATCACTGCAGTTTGGGAATGACATTCAAGCTCCATTATAAATTTAACTCCTTTCTGTATTACCTTCTGTATTAATAAAGCTTGTTTGGCAGGTCTAGGGTGTTTTCACACTGCCCTAAATTTCATAAAATTAGGGCAGCTATTTCTCATGCTCAGAACTTCCAGGGGAAAAAAATCTAGTTATTGGGAAACTTCTGCTTTGAGTTCTGCTGAGGTTCACAGGGGCACAGGGCAGCAACCAAAGGTGCTTTTGAAAACCCACAGTAACAGAACTGCCTTTTACACTCTGCTGCTTGCCTCAGAAATGGCATTCTTATCTTCTGCATGCTTGACTAGAAGTATATAAATATTGCATGTTTGATTTTAAGCCAGGCAAATTTATAGTGGAAATGCAGCATTTTAGTAGAAGAGAAGCCAATAGTGAGGTCAGAAGAGCTGGAGTAACAGCTCTGCAAGGACTGCCTTCTTCTATGTGGGATGGATTTTTTTTTTTTCTCTTTTTTTCTGTTTGTTTTTTTTTTTTTTTTTTTTTTTTTTTTTTTTGTTTGGTTTTGGTGTTGGTTTTTTGTTTTTGTTTTTTTTTTTGTTTGGTTTGGGGTTTTTTTTGTGGTTTTTTTTTGGTTTTTTTTGAGAGGAATATGGCAGCATGTTTGCTTCTTTTTTTAATAAGAGCTTAGAGATTTTTTGGAAAAGGACCTTGGTTTGAGATCAGCTTTTAAACTTGAGCTCCAGAATTTGGCAGCGGGCAGGAATGTTGCCACAGCAACCCATTATCTAAGGCTGTGTTACTGAACCTCCTGCCAGTTCACCCACTGAATGCTGAAGGCAACCTCAGAGGCCATTGAATGTTCTGTCCTGGAACAGTTCAGCAGGCCCTGCCAAAAATAGCCTGGGACTTGAGAACACCAGCAGCTATCTGGGAAAAAGTGGGGAGAAAAGTTTTCCCTTTAGAGGGGAATGAATGCAGTCAGTCTTGGTGGTGAATTTCCACCCTCCTGGTTAAACCTTTGGGTGTTTTTTGGTGAGCAGAGGCGGCTCACAGACATGTTCAGTCTGAAGGATGGTGATTGCATTTGGTTTTGGAATGGCCTTGGAATTCAGGATGCTGTCATCTTCCTTTCTCCTGCACTGGTCTTGGTGGGGCTGGAAGGGCTGTCCTTAAGGAGGGGCTCCCAGACCCATCTCTCAGAGTGCCCAAAGGCCTGGGAGATGTTCTGTGAGTCCCACAATTCTGCTTCTGCCGAGTTCTGTTTGTAAAATCAGCCAGCTGGTTGCAGTGAAGCATCCTCAGTCCAGCCAATTTTTAATATCTGCAGTCCTCAGTATCATCTGTTCATTCTTCCTTTTTTATTCACAAACAAGCACAGTGCTGGTCAACAAAAAAAACCCACCCAAAACTCTAAAAATGTAGAATGAATTACATTACTTGTGCTCATACCCTCACATGCCAAACTTGAGGACAGTTTTCTGTGTGTATGTTTGTCATCGCTTGGGAAATTTTCATCTCACTTTTGGCATTCTGCTCTCCAGACTCCTGAGAAATTAACCCAAACACCTCTCTGCTCTGCATCACTCTGACTGCTTCCTAAACTCTTTCTTTGTATTTAGAAATACTTGTGCTGTGATACACTTGTCAAAATGTTCTCAGAAAATAAGCCCCAACTAGAAATGCCTGTCAAATAATGCAAAACTGACAGTTGTAGTCAAATTAATGATGACTGATACCATTTGCCACAAGCATCAAAGCTTCCAATAACATTTTCTTCCTAGCAACAAGCAAAAAGATTTTTTTTTTAGTTGAATTATTTTTTTTTCCATTTGGTGGTATGAAATGAACAAGGTAAGCTTCATATTTACACAAATTCTTTGTTATTTATCTCATTATCTAGCTAAATGTGGTGTTGATTAACAAAATACCACACCTCTGATGAGACTTTCTATTCTACCCCTAACAAGCTGAAATATATATATATGTATAATGTATATTATATAATGTGTGTATTCATACATTATGCATAAGATACATAGTTTCATATAAGTTTATATCTAAAAATTTCCATATTTTAAAGTAACTTTGTGGGTGATCCATAGATGGAGGAGTAGTACTGGGGATTTATCTTTCAAACCTAGCACAAGATTACAGCTTCAGGGTGAGAGAGTGCTGTGTTCTGCAGCTGAGACTGGGGCAGAGGAGACCCCAAACAGGAATTGCTGCAGAATTCCTGCTGGGTTACAGGTGCTGTTTCACAGAAATTCAAACACAGCGTTGACTTTTGATATGAAGGAATTGCAGTAGTGCCAGAGAGAGGAAATGTCATTGGATTTCACACTTTTAAACACTTTCAAACAAATGAAATGTGAATTCCACCTGAAGTTCATTCTACATCAAGACTACAAACCTAAGTGATGAGCACTCCTTGCAAAAATTGGAATATTTCCTCTGAGTAACTGAAGAGCAGACATGTTCAATGTAGTTAAATTAGTTTTAGATTAGTTTTTTAAACAAAAACTGGGAGTGGGACTGGGGGGAAACTTTGTTCTGAGTTTTTTTTTTCTTTTTTCCAATTGTGTTCTGGAAGAGACAATGAAAATAGAACTTGATACAGCCCCAAGGCACAGAGCTGAAGAGAGGAGCCAATTCCCCTCTGATGCTGCAGGATTTTGAGCCTGCTGGAAGCCCCAGTCTGCTGTGAGGGGGTCTGGATTTGGGCAGGCAGCAGCACAGGAGCCAGAGCTCCCAGCACAGCACGTCCATCCCACGGCATTCCCAGTGAGGAGCCAGAGCTGCTCCAGCAGCCAGGGCAGCTCCTGCTCTCCCAGCAAGGCTCCTTGCACTAAGGCAAGCAGCCAAAACAGGAGCCAAGGGCTGGCATGTTTTAAATCACACTGCTCAGATCAGCCTTTCTTGGTTTGTTTTTTTCCCCTTTTTAAGCATAATTTCCATGATGCTTGCTGGAGTGGCTCACCTGCCAGCTACAAGCTAGTCCATAAGAGATTTTTGTTTGTGGTTGTTTGCAGGGTGGGTTTAGGGATCCTTCTGGCTCCATTGGGCAGCTGGGGATCTAAGGGAGGGCAGCAATCCATGGTAAGCTTGTCTTCCTTTAGCCTCTCTGAAGAGAGAGGTTTTCTGTCTTAGACAGGATCATCATACACCAGAATCCATGCAAAAATAAATGGAATTGCTGTCCCATGAGAGCCAATCCATACCTGCCAAATTCATAGTAAGTTTAATGCATGTGAGGTAAAGCAGAATCTGAACCCCATCAGCTGCTTTATCCTTTCAAATTCCCCATTCCAGCTCCTGCAGCACTTCCAGTAGCTCTGGATCCATACCCAGGGCACAGCTGGGAGAGGGAAAGAGGAAAGGAAAGGGAAAGGAGGGGAAAGGAAAAGGTACCTCAGTGACTGCCAAGGTAGTCACTTTCTCTCTGCACTGGGGCTGAGCAAAATCCTGTTCTCCACACAGCCACCCCATCCATGGAACAGGATCACGGAGCTGAGTCCTGTGGTCGTGGACAGTTTGGCATGTCCCATTCCTCACCAGGCAGCTCCTTGCTTTTGGAGCAACAAGATGGAATTTTGCTGCTTCCCTGCTGAGCTGGGCCACGTCTGACACAGGGAGGTTTTCGGGTGCAGTTACAGCTTTTAGAGGAGAAAAAGGCTGAGGAAAACCTTCCCCTTGCACACTAAAGCAGCTGGATTATGTCTTGGTGTAACATTTGCATTTCATTCTTTGAATAAATTAATGTTTTAAAACAAATGCCCAAGGATATTGCAATTATTTTTGCAATTCATACATTTATTCAATGCATAGCAGAAAAGCTCCTGTTAAAGACAGGAGGTAATCTGGGGTAAATGTCAATTACTGCTGGGTTATGTTAGGTCTATAGTGGATGCATTTGTAAGACATTTTAATATTTAACATTTGAAAAGTTTGACTGCCAGATTTTTAATGATGCTGCTACTGGTTCAGCTGTTTGCGTGTCTTCAAAAATTAAAAACATTTCAATATTTAAAATAACTGTACTGCTCATTTCAAGGCATATGTTACTGCATATGTTTGTAGCTCTGCTTTTCTGAATGTGTAAGATTTTTTGGCATATATTGGTATTTTATTCTGAACCTGGGGGAATTAATGTTTAGAGTCACTGTTTGAATTCATTTTTGGTTTGATTGTTAAGAACTCCTCTGGGAGTCGGGGAAGGAATCCCAAGGAAGTATAAATGGAAACAAAGGTAGGAGAAGAAAGAAAGGCAGATGGTGGCAACAATGGCTTATCTTTTTTTAGATCATTGATGTAGTACAAAGGAGACTGCCTTAGAAATCCTTTATATACTCCATTTACATTTCCAGTGATAGAAATACCATATTTTCATATTCAAAATACATTTTGAGCCATGAAATTTAGCTAATAAAAACCACTGAATTAATTAGTGCAACCAAAACCCCCTGGTTGCATGGTCTTCTAAAGGACTGAGCATCTCAAATGAAATTGTAAATGAAACTGAAAGTTTTTCTACTCCGGCAGAAAACTGGTGGTGCCTTTGGGAGATGTCAGATTATTTTTATTAATTTATTGCTTTGTTTTCTGTTCAGTTTATTCTGTTTCTGTGTTTGAAATATGTGGGGTTTTCTTTCCCAAAGGAGCAATAGTTAACAAGCTCAGAAAGGAATAAACTCAGCGTCTAATGGTGAAGTTGTAAGTTCTGAATGAACTGGTTTGTTTTTCCCCTGGCTCCAGTATTCTGTCACCTGTTCAATTTTGGTCAGCAGTACTAAATCAAATGTTAACCATGTCACATTTGACAAAAAACAAATTATCAGTGCACTTAATATTTCCACACTATTTCCAAGCAAACTGTCATGGAGTCACTGCTCTGAAGAGAAAGTGCCCTGTATTTATTTCAGCAGGGATTTTTTTTTCTTTTCAAGTCTCTCCAGAGCAGAATTAAAATTTAGCACATGCACATTTAGGAAAAATATTTTCACGTCAATGTGTCACTCAACATTCCTTCCCTGTTAGCCATATTTTTTTTTTTCTAAGTCACATCTCTACATAAAAGGGAAAATCTCAGATAGCTTTTAGCATTTAGAAAACAGATTTCAGCTTTATTTTTGCACAAAATGAATGAATTTGATTTTCAACAAGTACATCTATATTCTGACAGGCAGAAGAGCTGAAATTTTGTGGGTCACTTTTTTTCCCAGGTTCTGCCTGTTCAACCAAAGGAACTCAGTCCTGATGTCGATACAGAGTGGGAATTTATACAAAGCATGTCCATTTCCTATTAAATGTGTTATTCTGGCAGAGGAATATTTTCATCTCGGCAGAAATAATTAAAATTCAAGGCATTAATTATACTTTAATTAAACCAAACCATATTTCATAGGATTGCTTTGGCAGTATGAGGAAGAGTCTGTCTCCTCAAGAGCTCATGAGGTGGTTATGACAAATTATGAAGTCACTGAAGCCAAGTAGAATTGTTCCAGTCAATTAAGTGTGTCTGTGAAGGGATAGCTGCAGTATGTAAAGAGGGGAAAATATAGTGGTATTTGAAAGTTTTCCAGACTTACACATTAAATTGGTTCTTTTTTCTCTCCATGCAGTTTTAAGAAGTCCATTGGTTTTGGTTTGGCCAGTAATTCTATTAACCTGTTGGACAATAATGACACATCCACTGATGTTTCTTTATAGCCTCAAAAATATTAGTTAGAGGGATTTTTGGGGGGGAGGAGAGGTTTTTGATTATTTGGGGTTTGAGGAGGATTTTTTTTTTTAACAGAATGTAGGCAGTTGTTAACTGCAAAGCTTTTCTATTTCTGTGGGCCACATTACACAGCAGGCAGGCAATTTTCTGTGGCTGGGATGTGTGC